>NC_135136.1:42762595-43069550 GCF_051014445.1 Colletes latitarsis | reverse complement strand
CATGGCCAAGTGGAAATGGATCCTTCCAATCCTCGCGGGCTTCTGGACCCTGACCCACGCCTATCTGGCTGTGCTGTCCTCCGAAACACCGACCGGGAGCGTGGTGTTCGAGGCAGGAGTGCCTCAGCTGGGTGGTCGCCGAAAATACCAGGTGTCGAACGAACGAACTGCCTGGTTCGCGAGGAAACTGCTCAAGGTCCACCCTCACACCGGCCGCGTCACCTTGGCGCGACCGTTGAGCTGCGATGGGCTTCAATATCCGCGGATTTTCACCTTCTACGTGGACTCGACGAGCTCCAGACTCGGCAGACCAACCATTGACTATTACAGCCTGCCGTTGAGGATCTTGATAACCGGCTGCGGCGGTGAGAACCGAGACCTTGCCGCCACCAGAGGATGGATGGCGGAGACTTTGGCCTCCTACGCTATGCCCAGCACCGAGAGGTGATTTTCCGTTTATTATTTCGTAGGTGACATTCGGGTTCGATTAGTCAGTTACCAAATTAAAATAATTGCTGATTCTTGTTCCAACCTGTACGTATTTATAGCCAAGATCAACGGAGAGACATTATGTGAAAATTTTTGTTGCTTCTATGGCGTCACCTCCAGTACTTGCTACCAGCTCGATATCCCGTCCTAGAAGAATAGTCGCGGTAAAGAGATTTATAAGATTCGTCGTATGACACTGTCGGTCTTGTTGTCAGGTTCACCGAAGTCTGCCTTCGGACGTCGCAGCTGGTTGCAGCGTTACGCGACTTCCTTCCGCAAACGGCCTTGAAGGAGTGCGAGACCAGATGGGGTGGCGTGGCCGATCCGAGGTTTCTCATCGAGGGAGCGGCCGGCGACCTGGTCTCTGCTTCCGAGCAATGCTTGGTAGACCCGTTGTGGAAGATCTCCGTGTCGATGAACCTCAGATGCGGCATGGAATCGCGACTGACCGACGCCGAGCACCGTCTCAAGATCGTCTTTCATCATCGTCAACTGGACGACACTGACTTGGGCAGACGCGTGAGGAGAGAGTTGAAGAATCAATCTCCGTACTTCGAGCAGCCGTTGTACGTCGGGGCGGTCGAGGAAGAGAAGGATCCTGGCGTGTACGTGACGTCCGTCCGCGCCAGGGACCCGGAAGGCGGAACGGTCCGTTACTCGATGAGCTCCCTTCTGGACGCTCGGTCCCAGGAGTTGTTGATCCTCGATTCCGTCACCGGCAGAGTCACCACCCGCGCCAGACTCGACCGGGAAAGCGTGGACGTGCACTATTTCCGGGTGTTGGCCGTGGACGACTCGTTTCCCCCGCGCACAGGCACCACCACCCTTCAGGTGAACGTTCTGGACGCGAACGATCACGCGCCCAGCTTCGAGTGGCCGGAGTACGACGCCTCCGTCAGAGAGGGTGTGCCTGTGGGCTCGACCGTGGTTACGGTGAAGGCCTCGGACAAGGATACCGGTAGAAACGCCGAGGTCGAGTACTCGATCCTGGCGACGAGCTGCGGGAACGGTGTCGCGAGCCCCGAGGACGCTCTCACTTTCCGCATAGATCCCAGATCGGGGGTGATCACTACTCGCACGCCGTTCGACAGAGAGAAAACCGAGATCTACACGGTGCTGCTGAGCGTGACCGACCAGGCGACGCCTCCGTCCGCGAGGAAGAGCGCGAACGCTACCTTGATGGTCCGCGTTTTGGACGACAACGACAACTATCCTCAGTTTACCGAGCGTACCTATTCCGTCTGGATACCCGAGGACTTGGACTACACGGCGAACCCTGTGGTGGCTCGTATCCGGGCGACGGACGCCGACGCCGGGAACAACGCCGTTGTACGGTACGCGATTATCGGTGGAAATACGCAGAACACGTTCTCGATAGACTCTATGAGCGGCGACGTGGCACTCGTCAAGTCCTTGGACTACGAGTCCACCAGAAGCTACAAGATAGTAATTCGGGCACAAGATGGCGGATCGCCTGCCAGATCGAACACCACGCAGCTGCTGGTGCACGTCAAGGACGTTAACGACAATGCTCCGCGTTTCTATACCAGCCATTTTCAAGAATCCGTGTCGGAGAACGTGCCCGTCGGGTACTCGATGCTGAGGATACAGGCGTACGACGCCGACGAGGGCGCGAACGCGCACATCAAGTACACCGTCGGGGCTCGAGACTTCTCCGGCGCCTCCACGGAGAACTTTCCCATAACGGTGAACGCCGAGACCGGATGGATCTACACGACCAAGCAGCTCGATCGCGAGCAATGCTCCAGGTATCAGTTCACCGTGATCGCGGCGGATTCGGGAGAAATGCCCAAGGCCGCCAGCGCTACGGTGATACTCACGGTCACCGACGTCAACGACAACGATCCATACTTCGACCCAAAGAACTACGAAGCCGTGGTGTCGGAGGACGACCCGCCAGGCACTCCGGTGACCTCCGTCACGGCGACCGATCCCGACGAGGACGCCAGGATACATTACGAGATCACCGCTGGCAACACGAGAGGTCGGTTCTCCATAGCGTCCCAAAACGGCAGGGGTTTGATCACCGTGGCTCAGCCGCTCGACTACAAGCAGGAGAAAAGATTCGTGTTGACCGTGACAGCCTCCGACAGCGGGGGTAGAACCGACACTGCTCTCGTCTACGTAAATATCTCCGATGCGAACAATTTTTCTCCCGTTTTCGAGAACGCGCCGTACTCCGTCTCAGTGTTCGAGGACGCACCAGTCGGCACCACGGTTCTGGTCGTCAGCGCGACCGATTCCGACGTTGGAAAGAACGCCCAAGTCACATACAGCTTGGACACCGACGGCGGGGACCAAGCGTCGTCCGAGTTCACCATCAATCCACAGACGGGCGCCATTACGACTACCCGGACCCTCGATCGCGAACTTATACCAGCGTATTTGTTAACAGTTACAGCCAGGGACGGAGGCGTCCCACCTCTCTCGGATACCACGGACGTAGAGATATCCGTCACGGACGTAAACGATAATTCCCCGATCTTCGAGGCGCCTCAGTACCAGGGTTCCATTCCGGAAGACGTCCTGGTCGGCACTTGCGTCTTGAAAGTTTCCGCTACCGACGCGGACACGGATCTCAACGGCAGGGTACGATTAGGGTTATTGCAATATCTAAAAAAAACACGTTCCTAATGTAGTAAAAATTCGTGCAACCTATTACATGATCTATCGTTTCAGGTAAGGTATGCGCTAGAGGACGACGGCGACGGCGCGTTCGCCGTGGATTCCACGACGGGTATAGTCAGAACGGCGAAACCATTGGACAGAGAATCGGTCGCGAGGTACTCCCTGAAAGCGATAGCCATGGACAGAGGGTCTCCTTCCCTGACGTCCGTGGTGCCCGTGATCGTTAAGATAGAGGACGTGAACGATTCGCCGCCGGCGTTCGAAAACGATAAAATCGTTCTTTACATAACGGAGAATTCGCCGATCGGCTCGACCGTAGGTGAGATCTATGCTCACGATCCGGACGAGGGACCGAACGCCGTCGTGCAATATTCCGTGATAGGAGGCGAGGACTCGAACAGCTTTGCTCTGAATGTCAGGCCGGGCGCGGATCGAGCGGAACTGATCACTCTGGAGGAATTAGACTACGAATCGCCGAAGAAAAAGTTCGAGTTAGTGGTGCGAGCAGCCTCGCCTCCGTTGCGCTCGGACGCTCTGGTCCAGATTCTGGTGACCGACGTGAACGACAACGCGCCCGTCTTGAAGGACTTTCAGATAATTTTCAACAACTTCAAAGACTTCTTCCCGGCCACGGCCATCGGCAAGATACCGGCCGTGGACGCGGACGTGACCGACAAGCTGACGTACACGATCCTCGCCGGGAACAATGCGAATTTAATAGACCTGAACAGAACGACGGGCGAGATACGTCTGTCGCCGCAATTGAACACGAACGTGCCGCGCGTAGCGACCATGGAGGTGTCAGTCACGGACGGGATCAACGAGGTCAAGGCCACGATGACGCTTTCCGTGCGACTGATCACCGACAAGATGCTTCTAAACTCGATTACCGTGCGACTGGACGACATGACCGCCGAGGCGTTTCTCAGTCCTCTGTTGGGCTACTTTCTCGACGGTCTGGCGGCGATCGTCCCGTGCCCTAGAGAGAACATATTCCTATTTAGCATACAGGAGGACGCGAACGTGCACGGGAAAATCCTAAACGTGAGCTTCTCGGCGCGCAGAGTCGAGCCAGGCGTCACCGACGAGTTCTACAGCCCGCAATTCCTCCAAGAGCGCGTTTACTTGAACAGAGGTATACTAGCGAGATTAGCGACGGTCACGGTGCTGCCGTTCGACGACAATCTCTGCGTCAGGGAGCCCTGTTTGAACTTCGAGGAGTGCCTGACTGTCCTGAAGTTCGGGAATGCTTCTGGATTCGCGAGCAGCGACACGGTCCTTTTCAGGCCGATATATCCGGTGACGACGTTCGCGTGCAGATGCGCTAGAGGCTTCACCGGCAGCAAGGAGTCCTACCTCTGCGACACGGAGGTCAATCTCTGTTACTCGAATCCCTGCTTGAACGGGGGCAGCTGCCATCGAAGGGAGGGCGGATACACATGCGTCTGCGGCGCCGAGTACGTGGGAGAGAATTGCGAGATCTCGCTGGACCAAGACACCTGCAGCCCCGGTATGTGCAAAGGAGGTTCTCAGTGCACCGTGAAAACCACGGGCGGTTTCACGTGCGAAGGATGCCCCGTGGCGACTCTCGAGAGCGTCACGCCGCTCTGCGAGCTGAAAGCCCGTAGTTTCGGGCCTGCGACCTTCCTCACGTTCCCGTCTCTGAAACAGAGACACAGATTGCATCTCAGACTAAGGTTCGCGACCGAATCGGCCAACGGACTCCTCCTCTACAACGGTCGTTACAACGAGAAGCACGACTTTGTCGCCCTGGAGATAATCGAGTCGCAGGTACAGTTCAGCTTCTCCCTGGGCGACGAGGTGACTCGAGCGAGCGCCAGCGTGCCCGGCGGGGTCTCGGACGGCCAGTGGCACGAGGTGGAGGTCTCTTACATAAACAGAACCGTGACGATCTCGCTGGACGACTGTGACGTTGCTTTGGCGCTGGAGTACGGCGATCGGCTCGGGGCACGATGGTCCTGCGCTGGAAGGAGCGAGCAGGTGCTCGAGGAACGGTGCAACATCGTCACCGAGACCTGCCATCGGTTTCTGGATCTGACCGGGCCCCTGCAGCTCGGCGGTCTGCCCGCCATACCTTCTAGCTTTCAGATCAGGAACAAGGACTTTGTCGGTTGCATAGGCGAGCTGTTCGTCGATCACGCGTTCGTCGACCTGAACTCGTTCGTGGCGGACAACGGTACCAACTCCGGCTGCCCCGAAAAGGCCTCGTTCTGCGCCTCGACACCCTGCAGAAATAACGGGAAATGCAAAGAGGTATGGTCGGGATTCGTCTGCGAATGCGAAGAGAACTACGCCGGACCCACGTGCGCCGACGAAGTGGGCAAACCATGGAACTTCCACGGGGACGGTATGCTCAGCTTCAATCCTTTGTTGAGGCCCATTCAGCTGCCCTGGCTGACAGCTCTCAGCCTGAGGACGCGAGCCGACCGGGCGTTCGTGATGAGCGTGCAGATCGGTCAGAACAGCTCGGCGCTGCTCGAGATCCGGGACGGGAAGCTGGTGGGCCTGCTGGACGGTTCCGACATCGTTCAGACCTGGAAGAACGTGGCGGACGGCGACTGGCACAGGATAGAGATCGTCTGGCAGAGCGGCCAGGTCTCTCTGGACGTCGACTATCGCAACAGACCTCTGTCCTCGCCGCTGCCAGCGAAACTGCAAGGTCTCTACGTGGGCAGGATCCTGGTGGGTAGGCCCGAACAGTTCACCAACACCGAGCTACCGTTCTTCGACGGATGTCTTCAGGATATCCGCATCGGGACCAACCAGACCGTCCTGCTACGACCTACCGTTCAGGAGAACGTCGCGACCGGTTGCAACTCCGAGGCCGAGTGCGACGTCGACTGCCCGGAAGCCTCGGTCTGCGTCGCCAAGTGGAAGGCCAGCGAGTGCGTTTGCTCGCCGGGCAGAGTAGGTCGCGACTGCGAGCGCGTATGCGACTTGAATCCGTGCAACGACACCGGCACCTGCATCGAGGATCTCCGCTCGCGCAGAGGTTACGGTTGCCAGTGCGATTCACCTGAGTACTCCGGTGATTACTGCGAGATCAAGGCCGACCAACCTTGCCCAGCCACCTGGTGGGGCTCGCCGGTCTGCGGACCCTGCCACTGCGACGAGGTAAAAGGCTACGATCCGGCCTGCAACAAGACCACCGGCGAGTGTTACTGCAAGGAGAATCATTACCAACCCTCTGGCAAGAAGGAGTGCATCCCCTGCGAGTGCTACGCCACTGGAAGCTTCGGACCTCGCTGCGACACCGAGACGGGACAGTGCAGGTGTCGAGTCGGAGTGATCGGCAGATCTTGCACGGCCTGTCCGAACCCTTACGCCGAGGTCACCCTTCGGGGATGCGAGGTGGTGTACGACGGCTGCCCCAAGTCCTACGCGGAGGGTCTCTGGTGGCCAAGGACCAAGTTCGGAATGATTGCCGTCGAGGATTGCCCGGACACCGCCGAAGGCAAGACGTCCAGGTCCTGCGACGACAAACTGGGCGGCTGGCAGGAGCCGGACCTCTTCAACTGCACCTCGGAGGCCTTCATCGAGCAGAGACATCAGCTGGCGGCGTTGGAGGCGAAGGATCTGACCCTCAACACTTACGTGGCTGTTAAGATAGCCAAAGACGTTCACAGAGCAGCGAATATGACCAAAGTGATGTACGGCGCCGACTTGCTGATCGCCGAGTCCTTGTTGGTCGCTTTGTTGAGGTACGAGGAGAGCTTGGTCGGGCTGAATTTGACCCACAGCCAGGATAAAGACTACGTCTCCCATTTGGTCGGGATCGCTGGCAGCGTTTCGATGGCCAAGTACGTGGACAAATGGTCGAGGATCGAGGACCTCAACGGCGACACTCCTGACAAGATTCTAGACGCGATGGCGAATTACTTGAAAACTCTGACAGCCTCTCAACACGATACCTTCACCGATCCCTTCGAGGTGGTCGACGCTAACGTTGGTAAGGAAATGTATATATCATCTTGTATAAATCATCTTCTGACGTTGGTTCGTTTGCTTTGTAGTGTTGGGTCTGGACGTGGTCACCTCGGAGAGTTTATTCGGCTACGAGACGGCAGAGTACAAGGAAGATCCATCGGCTTCTACGGCCAGACCAAGCGAGGCTGATCAAAGAGTCATTATACCGGACACGTCCGCGTTTTTATCAGCCCCCGCGCATTTCGGACCCTCGATCGCCTTTCCAAAGTACAATAATTACATGGCGGATCCGAACAGATTCGATCCATACTCCAAGATACACGTACCCTTGAGCGTGTTAGGCATCAAACCTTTGATGCAAGGGGAATTAAACGTTAAGAAAAGTTTGGTCAATCGAAAGGCTGTGCTGAGTTACGTGCAATACAAACAATTGGGTGCCTTGTTACCTCGAAGGTACGTTAGAGAATACAATATTTACTGTGCAGGACTTGCACGAAAGTTGATGCACCTCTGGTGAACAAAAGTAACGCGAATTAACAGCAGCGATATTTTGTAGATTCGACGATTCGGTGACGGTAAGATGGGGCGTGGAAGTAGCAGTAGGATCGCCGGTTTTAACCGTGTCGGTCTTAGTCCCTTCTGAAAACGGTTACGAATCTCTGACTGGGATTCCTCTGCAGTCTCCGGTTCAAATTAGCCTCTGGCTTAGCGAAAAAGACGAACTTAAGACTAGAACTAATCCGCAGTGCGTGCACTGGAGCACGGCTAGAGGGTACGATACTCCATACGATCGACCTGTCTGCGTTTTATCGGAATATTCGGTGTTAAGTTTAATGCGTTTTCAGGGTCGGTGAGTGGAGTCGAATGGGCTGCACCACCGAAGTCGAGGACGATACGTTATCCTTCGGCACGATCGTCAACTGTTCGTGTTTACAGTTGTCCACCTTTGCGATATTAACCGACGTCCTGGACCTGGAGTACGTCCCGGAACCGTCTCTGTTGGAAGACGTGACGAGTTACAGCGCGTTCATGCTCGCGTTGCCTTTGCTGCTGTCCGCTCTGCTCATTTTGTCCTTGATACGAGGCGGCAGCACGAACTCGAACAGTATTCATAAAAATTTGGTGATGTGCGTCTTCTTCGCCGAAGTGCTCTATCTGATCGCGCTCAAAGCCAGAAGCCCTCTAGTCTCGAACGAATTTCCGTGCAAATTGACGGCAATCGGTCTACATTACGCATGGTTGAGCACGTTCTCGTGGACTCTGGTCGACTCTATTCACCTGTATCGAATGCTCACCGAGATGAGAGACGTGAATCATGGCCAGATGAGATTTTATTACACGATGGGTTACGGCGCTCCGGCTATTATCGTTGGACTAACGATCGGCGTCAGAGCCGATCAATATGGAAACTTCTATTTGTACGCAAATCGTTTAAAAGACTCGTTGCGAACGTACCAGCCGAATAAATCTTATTCCCGACTCTCTGTTTTAGTTGCTGGCTATCGATCTACGAAACTGTGATTTGGTCGTTGATAGGACCGGTGTGCCTGGCTGTATTCGTCAACTTCTGTATCCTCGTAATGTCCGTACGAGCCGCGTTCACGCTGAAGGAGCACATCCTGGGCTTTGGAAATTTGAGGACGCTACTTTGGTTGTCCGTGGCGTCGTTACCTTTACTCGGATCCACCTGGACCCTAACGGTCCTCAACGCGTCCGAAAACTCCCCGACTCTCTCGTACCTGCTCAGCATAGCCGTTGTCGTTCACGCAGCGTTCAGTTTGATCGGTTATTGCTTCGTCAATGGCAGAGTACGTAGAAATTTATATTTGAGTCTATTAAGGTGTATTGGGAAGAAGACACCTTTGTTGGAAGGAAGCATGGGAAATGGCAGCAGCAGTCAGAATGTAAACGGCCACTCGGTACGTTGAACGATTGGAAAGTAGAATAAAAAATAACTATTATAACGTTGCAACAAATTGGAAAGAAACGTTAAAACGTTGAACGGTGTTACAGCGATCCGCGTTGGCATACTCCTCGACTTATAGCGGAGCGGAGTCGGTCTGCAGAAGAGTCCACGTAGGAGTTTCAACGAGTAGTACAACTTCTCGAAGTACAAATAAGACTGGGTCCAGTCCATATCGTAGCGACACTCATTTAAGGCATACTTCAACGTCCACTAGCAATTACAATAGCGATAGGGACCCCTACATGTCGTCTAGAAGTCATCGATCGACCTTACACTCCAGACAAGGTATTCGTCGAAATTCTAGCAGTCATTGAACGATATCGTCATGTCAGTTATAATAAATTTTAGAATCAACGGAACCGCGTAATCAGCGTAGAGATTCCGAGTCGGATTCGGACGGATCGCAAGCGGAAGGCGGTGGTAGAAGCTTGGACCTTGCGAGTTCCCATAGCTCGGACGAAGAGGACGTAGCATCGAGATCCCATAGAAACATGGGCGTCTCGACGCAGCAGTCCGTCGCGCACAGTTACTTGCCTAACATTCACACCAATCCTACCGAACACTTGAACATACTTTGCTCAAACACGGAACTCTTCCCAAACATTAAACCTATTTACGCGCCTAGGTGGAGTTCCCAATTACCAGAAGCGTATTTGTCATCGAACGGTCAGTGCGTTTACTAAATCAGAGATAGGGTATAAACCATAGCTTAAGTAAGAAATGTTCCATTTGTAGTAATGGACGTGCGCGGAAGCCAATGGTCGGGAGGTACGATATCCGACAACGAAATGGCCTCGAACAAGACTTCCAGCCCTAACCCACTGCCTTACCCTGAAATGAACTCGCCACGGAAGAGTCAGCCGGATGAAAATTACTCCGAGGGCGAGGAGAAGCTTCATCATTTGGGCGAAAAGTATCTGTTCCCGTACACTGCCGAGGAGGATCACACCGTCTCGCCCACGCCGTATATACTACCCATGTCTTCCCGCATTCTCGCGTCCAGTATGAGCCACCACTCGCAGAACTCGAATCATGAGAACATGAGCGGTTCCGAGAGGTACGGAAGCTTGAAGCGAGGTCAAAGCTTACACGGATCTCAACACGACAATCTTAGCGGCTCGGAGAGGTACGGTAGCCTGAAACGAGGCAAAATCACGCCGACCGTGTTGGAAGACTCGCCGGAGTATATCCTACCGATGAGCGGCAGAATATTGTCCAGCTCGCTCACCCACGATCTACAGCACAGCAACGAATTGGCTGGGCTCAGGCAACAGCAGCAGCAATACGAGCAAACGATCACGGAGACCGAGTAAGTGTCGCGCGTCGTCTTCAGGGAATGTTTCCAACCGCTGTTTAAAACAGAACTGGCCACTCGCGCGAGTAACGTTATTTGATTGGTTATTTTGCTAATACCCGGCTCTGTTTTTACGTAGTTCTCGTTTTCGATAAACGAGTAGCAGAGATACAATTTCATTAACACCGTCTTCTCTATCGTTTATGCTTACCCTGGGGAACGAAAATAATTAGCGAAGAGGTAAGCGTCCAGTGAATTGCTGCTATCGACGGTCACGTTTTAACTCGCAAACTGTCAATACGTTGTCAAGTAAAAATTTTGAAATTAATCGAAACCGAACCAGCAATTTTTTAATTTTATCCGTTCGTGTTGTTTTAGGAAGGATACTAATGCGGAAACGTCAGTGTGACGCGCCCCGTGCTACAAACAAACACCGTACAAAGTAATATAACGTACTATTAGCTTAAAACTCAAATGATGATATATATATATACATAAATATATATTTCTTGGAGCCATAATTGCTCCGAGGTATATTTTAAGAGCGGCCATGACTGTACTTACGAAGTTAGCCATATCGATTAGTATGTATGTGTGAGTGCCTGTTCGTATCTATATACGTACGCTTGTCGATATTTTGTTTCTTGTGATGTTAAGCTTCGGACTCGGAAGCGATTCTTCCGTTCTCTTCGTTCGTATTCGGATAATCGCGCGAAACCTCGGAAGACCACAGATGATCTCTAGTTCATTTCATCGTTCGTGTAATTAATATCTCTCTTTCACTCTCACTCTCCTTATCCTTATCCTTAGTAACCTAATTACTTAATGCAGTATTGTGCAATGTATACATTCCACTTCCATTTTATGTTTAGATACTATTATGTCATTTTTTTTTTTAAAGTCTGCAACGTTTTTATACATGCCATGGAAGAAGCGTACAACGTACGGCACAATTTTCATAGTTTTGTATATATTTATATGGAAAGAACGTGACAAAATACATAATTTATATATATCCTTCCATTCGGTTGTCGCGATTTTGATACTCTTCCTGTTCGTTAAAGAAGGTAGGAAAGGGTTTAATAACGCTAAAGCAATACGGAGATAGCTCTCGTTGATAAAAATTACCTTTATTCTCATCGAAAATATAAATAAATTACAAAATATATATAGTTAGGTTAATATTCGGAAGATCGTCGTCTTTAACGTAAAGTTAGTGTACTATCGTGTCAACGCCGAGAACACTAGCTGACGATTCTTGTTAAACTGCATCGAACAAAAGCGACCCGAAGCGTTCAACTATAGAATCGTTCGTGCGCCATAAATCGCGTTCCCACGAGCGCAACACGTGATGCAGACCATACTCGAGGTATGTTGATTGCCACGACATCCAGTCATAGGTGACAAGATCTTCCATTAAAAACCTAGACAAATCAAGTCTATTTTGACCGATGGAAACTGTTTGATTAAGATGAGACGTTAAGGAAAATGACTTTGGATAGAATCGCGTTCGATGAAATAGTAAAAACGCGATGACGACTCGGTAAAAAGCAGTCTTTCGTCAAGAAATTGGAGCATGTCTGCGTCGCGTGTTGCATGCACGAAAACGTTGCTTTGAGGTCGTCTCTCAGCGTTTCGATATACCGCTTTTCTACCAAGGTACGTTACAACACACAGGTGGGTGATCCACGTCGAGTTACGCATTTTCATTTGGATTATTACAGGATTCTCTTACGTGTATAATAACGTATACGAATGATGTGCAAATGTCAGAGACGTTGCTGCACAGATCCAATCGGATTCGATCGAGTTAGCAGATCTCAAAGATTTCGACGACTCTCCGAATTACGTACGATTCTACGATCGGATCTGCTCGTCTGTGGCACGTGCACATCACAAATTAATCGCGTTATAGGACTAGGAGATTCATCGTTGCTAGACGGTGCTTTCCGTGTCTGATGCTACAGACAACGTTTGAAGCTTCGGCACCGAGTAGTTTTCGGTGTGACCGTGCGATTGCGAGCGGCTGGAGACCCTTTCCAAGGTTGACGGGGCCGACGGCGTGTCTTGGTGGGCCTTGGGTGGAATCGGCGGTGGACTCACCTGAAATCGAGCCCACGTAGATGGGTGAACGAATCGTTCGAATTGCTCCTATGACACATAAGCTTTAGAAAGCGACGCGACAATAGTTACCTCTTGGCCGGGCAGTGAGTGCGAGCCTTGAAACGCGACGTTCATAAAATTTCCCGTGGAAATGTTCAACGAGTTCATCACGGACGGCGGTGAAATGTTCATGATATCGTTGCACCTTGTCCGTGGCTCAAAGTCCTCGTAGCCGAGGTTGTTCAAGTTGGTCAGATGCGATTGGAAATCCAACAGACTGGCGGTCGATATGCCGCTGTCGCGAAGATCGTTCGGTTCGTTCTGCGCTTCGGAGTCGTCGTCGGTGCTCCATTCCGTGTTACGTTTGTACGCCAATCGCTTTGGCGGCGCGGGTGGAACGACGACGTTCGTGTTCGTATCTCTCTTGTCGGGCGCTGAAACATTAGGCGAGCTACAGGTACGGTTCAGATTGAAAACGATCGGAGAACTTACTGCACCCTCTGGGAGGCAATGGTGGAGCTTGCTCCGGGCCAGGTTCGCTCCAGGAAGTTCTCAAGCCCGGCTGATCGATGCCGTCCGTCGGCGTGGGCAACGAATGTCTCAATGGCAACTTCGGACTAAGGGGTTTGCTCAGAGATCTTTGATGCGTGGGTCTGGGCGGCGTGGTACCGTAGCCAACCGAACGTGGCCGTACTTCGCGTTGAGGAATGGGCGGTGGTCCACCGTCCACTTTCGTGTAGAAGCCTTCGTCTTCCGGGAGACCGTCGCTGTCCGCGTGGGAGTATCTGGAGCCCGCGGTTTCTAACGTGGCTGGTCGCTGTTTCTCGCTAACGGGCAACGGAGGCAGCGGTGAACTGGGGACGCGGAAACACAAGGTCGAATTAGAACGGCTGGTAACCGTATCGAGAGCACAGAGTTTACTGTAATTACTTGACGATGCTGTCCTGGTGAATCGTGCGTTGCCTGGCCAGCGTACCGAGGCCTTGTTTCAATTGCGTGAACCTTTCGTTGAGTCGCTTGTGCAGCGGCTGCACCCCCGCCGGCGCGATCTGTCCGTGCAGATTCAGTCCAGCTTCCAATACGCTCATCTGGTCCAGAATCAAAGCTTTCAACCTGTTTACGTGCGGTACCATGTCCGGATTCTGTCTAGCAAATTCAGGAGTGAGAAAGGCTTCCTGGTACTTGGTGATGCCGCCCATCACGTTCGCGTCGATGATTCCCTGTAGTCTCATGCTGAAAGGGTTAATGTTTCGATGAGGTTCGGCAGTGTATTGCGCGACGAGTCTCCTCAATTCTCTCTCCACGCTCTGCATGGTCTCGCAGGCGTATTGCACAGGGGCCAACAGCTCGGATCGCTTCTCGATCACCTCGAACCATCTCAGTATACCGGGTAGCTTGGCCTCGATGGTCAACGCGGTCCTCTCGATCCAAAGCGACTTGAACTCGTTCTCGCGATCGACCGGGCCCCTGTGAAGCGGTCGATCGAAGATAAACTTCCGGACGTCGTTCACCAAGTAAAACGCGACGATTCGCTCCGGGACTTCTGCTCCCCGACAGGCCAGGCTGCTCTCCTCGGGGATTGGTTTCACGTTGCAAATTTGTATGTCTGAGGGACGACGATTTTGTAAGAACGAGAAGTACTTATCGACCCTCTACTTACGCATTGACTACTTACATTGACCCTCGGATGCTAAAATACTTTCGTCGGGCGGGGAGTTCTTCATTAATATTTGTGCGCTTGGAAATTCAGTCTGTAGTCGTTGGGTGAACGCCCCTATTCGCTCGTACTCTAGACCACGATAGATGAAAAGCTTATTCTGCAACGCAAAGGGAACATATAACGTATAATTGCGGTTCTTTTTTTTCTTTCGAGGCCGACGATAAACGATTCTTACCCTAACGAAGAGAGGAAAACTGAGACCGTAGAAACCGACGCGAAAGTATTCCGGTTCCGGTCGTAGCTGGGTCAGTATGTTGTCCAGGAACTTGGCTTGCAGTTTGAGAACGTGACTCAGTTTCGCATAATCGTACAATTTGGTCTCGTACAGCACTGCCAATTCCTTGCACAAGGGTATGCCTTTCTCCCAACACTTCCCCCGATCCAAATAATGAATGATCTTGTGATAGAGGAGCTCCTTTCTCTGCCATTCCGGTTGCTGAGGATGCGAGTGATCCGGAGGCAGGATCGTGGAGCTCCAACCGAGCTGGTCCGCGTACAGCTTCATCGTGAATCCAGCTTCCGTGTAATTCTCGGCCGCCAAATGGAGATCGTGAAGTTTGTATATGTACCGCAGGTACATCTCTTTTCGATTAAACTCATTCTTGTAGAAATTCTGCAAAAGAAGCAAGGACAATCCCATTTTTAATCGGCACCGAGAGTACAACTGTCGAGCCCAGATAGCCCAAGTCGCGATGTACGTTGCGTTTTACACAATCGATGATTCGATTAACGCGATTAACACGTTAGGGTATTGGCGTAGCGTGGATCACGATGGTCTTTCCGGTTTAGCAATCGCATTGCCATTATTTAATCGAAAATTAAGGAAGACCAGAGACGGTAGTGACGCAGATTTTGGATATACGTATAGCATATCCTGGTTACTAACGATAGAAAATTCCCACTTACTAATAAATTAACGGTGCACGACATACGCTTGTCGCGGTTTTCGTCTCCCTGAATCACGCTTCTGTAATCCAAAAGTCGTTCCAGCAGGCGCGTTATTGACGTGATGAAAGCCGTTCCACTGTCCTTCCAGGCTGGATCCTCGGACTGAACTCTATCCAACAATCTGTGGGTAAAAATAGAATGGTAAGCGATTTGCAAACATAGTTTATCGCAGTGAACTTACACGGCGCTGAGATGTTCCCTAAAGCAGCGTGAAATTACAAATCGGAGCAATTTAAACAAAGTTTGTAGAAATTCGAAGACGCTTGAACCTGAACTCACATAGTGTTGAACAACTGTCTGTACTCGTCGTCCCCTTTGTTCTCGCTGATCAAGATATCGAGTTTGTCGATCAATTCCGATTCGACGGATCTGAAGCTACCGCGTGCCCGTTGCTCGCACTCCATCATGTCGAAGAAAATGTCCAGAGTGGCTTTTCTTAGCTCGCTCTCGGGGACCAGGGTGACCTCGAGAAACGGTCCCACCATACCGGGAATGAATTCCAGCTTTCGATCGCCCAGAGGCGACCACATCGACAGTATTTGAAAACCCATCAGCACCCTCATGTCGCCGTACTTCTCCAGAATCTTTTCTCGCTTCACCTCGGAGAACTGCTCGAGCTGAAGGGAGGGCTGAGTGAGATACGCCACGGCCAAGTTGAAGTACGTGGACCAGAGCTGCGAGTCGAAGCTGCCTTGCAGGAAACGAAAAGCCAACGGCTGAGCAAGCTCCTTCAGAGACTCGAGGATCACGTTGTTCGCCTGCATCCTGATCACCAGCCAATCCGGCGGAAACACCTCTTGCCTGACTAAATCGCGCAGAACCAAGAACACCCTCAGAAGGAAATCCTTGAGGGGCTTCCGTTCCCCGGCGTGGGTCAATTCTTCCCAGAGTCTGGCGTAATGGTGCTCGTCCAGAAGCTGAAGAAGCCCTATCAAGCAGGCCACCAGACAGCCCAGCACGGTGCCGCTGGTGTTTATCACGATCAGGATGGTCTGTATCAAGACGTCGAGGATCGACAAGCACAGGGTCTCCACGTCGTGATGGATGCAGTTGTTCACTTTGTTCGTGTCGCGTCCCCTCTTGTGCAAGAAGCTGAGTATCTCTCCGAGTATGTCGGTGCAGGTTCGCAGCTCCTCGCGTCTGATCAGGTGAATTCTGAGATGTCTGCACATCGTGACCAGCAGCAAGTTTCTACTCTCGTCGTCCTCGCGGAACAACGAAGAGGTGGTCAGGTTCTTGATGGCCGTCAGCTTGGCCTGCGTGAGTTGCAACGGTGGTTCCCGCGGCACCGAGTCGAGCATCGTGCAGGTCAGCTTGGCCACCTCCAATACCGGTAGCACCGCGACCAGCTGCTCGAACACCGCCGAGATCGAGTGGTGCAGAGCGATCTGAGAGTGTAGCACCATCTCGTACGGAATGCCCAGCATCTTGTTGAACGTCGCGAACACGCGAGAGATGTCCCGTTTGAAGCTGTCCTCGAACTGACCGGCCGTAGCTCTGGCGAACAGCAGCCGGCTCTGAATTATGAACTTGAAGATGTACTCGAGGGAGCGGAAACACTTGATGATCGGCTCTTGTTTCTCCGTGGCGCTGACCCAGTCCGCGCAGTGCTGCACGCTGGTCAACAGACCTTTGTAAACCAGCGCCGCGGCAAAGTGACCGGATATGTAAGCGTCCATCACCGGCTTAAAGTGCTCGAACTTTGAATCCTCCAGGAGACTGAAGATGGAGACCAGCACCTGGAATACCAGGCCCGAATGAGTCGTCGAGTTCCCGTCCTCGGTGTGAAACATAGAGAAGAGGGCGTCCAAAATGTCCTGCAAGAACTTGACCAATTCCTCGCCGTCGAGACGCAGCACGCGACCAAGTGTCTCCGAGATTCGTTCGGGGTGAGCCTTCCATTGAAGAAGGCTCAGCAGGTCCACGTTTTGCGTCAACTTGGTGCTGCAGAGCAACGTGCGCACGAACACCGCCTCCTTCGGTGACCTGGAGAACGCTGGCGAACCTGCGAAACGTACGTAAGTTGGAACGGGTTCTATGGTAGACGTACGTACACAGTCCTTAAATTTTTATGCACAGACCTGTCACGTTTGGTTCTCGAGCGCTACTAGGCAACGAAAGGTAACTCAACGAATCCAATTTCGAGCGATCCTCGCACTTGTAAATGTACAACTCGTGAGGGCCATCCTGAAGAGTCGCTCCTCCGGGTTCCATGAGACGGACAAACGCGAACGAGAACAGCTTCTTGTCGTTCTTCTCGCGTGCTGCGATCAAAGGCAAAAGGTAGAAAGAAAGATTCCGTAACAAGTATTTCTTCACTAGCTCTTAATAAACAAACTACGAGTTGTTCTCGCGACTTACTGGAGCAGTGTCTGAACTCGAATCGGACATGGCTCCCGTAGAACTTATCGATAGGTATCGCCAAGCGAACGGTTTCCGCCCACGCTGGACTGTTGTGATGATAGATGACTAAACTTTGGTACTCGGAACTGCCCTCCATTCCAGCAGCCCCGAACAAACAGCCCTCCAGAGGTTGCCCGTCGGCGTCCAATATCAATATCGTTACCTAACGTTCAAGTTGACATTGTTTACTCGGTACGCAACTAAGACTGGACTTTAATTTCGGTGATTGCGTTCGATCATCGATACCTCGATGTTTTTCCCAGTCGACTTTCCACCCCGCTCGAACTCTCCGCGTTCCAGTTTCAGGTACAGGTCGTTGCGCACGTCGCCCGGCATGATCACGTCGGAGAAACCGAGCTTCCTCGTCAGACATATGTTCTTGAAGAGCAAGGGGTTCTCCACCCTGACCTGAGACAGCTCGCCGTGAAGAACTCGTAGGGAAACCACTATGCCGTAATTTAGCTGCCCCGGAAGCGGGGAACACTTGTTGTTGCGAATTATCTGCTCGTGGAGCTGATGGAAGTCTTTCTCTTCTCCTTGATACACCTAAAATACATTGAACGGATGTTAAAACGTTTCTTTCTCTTTTTTCTAGTTCCGGCCACAACCGTATCTTTGTCGAGCAGGTTACCTTGAACGTCATCTCGAGATCCTCGGTGTGATCCTGCGTGGCCTCGGCGAGACAGAGCACCGCGACGCCGTGGGGACGCCTGTACGTGGCGGTACACGTTTTATTTTTCCCTGAATCGGAGTAGAGCATCCTCCCGCATCGCATCACGTGCGCGACCATGTAAAGATCCTTGCTGAGGTCCGCGTTACCGAGATCGGTGAAGATCGTGCAGTTGCTGTGGATCTTCTCGACGAAGCTGGAGAAACCCTCCTTCGAGATCCTTACTAGAAAACGTTCGCTCAAGTATTGATTCTTCTTGGCGTCGTACAGGGAGAAGTAGATCTCCGTGTATTCTGCGATCGAATGCCCGAAATCCCTCATGCAGAAGTAGAGATGGTGAGTGAGGACCTTCTTATGCTCCTTTCGCCTCAGGGTTCCTCTCGCGGACGCCCCTTGGGAGTTCTCTGCGCTCTGCACGTGCTGAAAACAGATCCACGTCCGTAACTTGTTTATTTACAGTATCGATGTGGTAAAAATTTAATGGGAGATTCCAGGGACGAAAGCAAGACGAAAGTCAAGAATACTAATTTGTCGATCGAGGCTCCGTTAAAAAGTTATTAACGACATAAAGTTTCGCCTGTAAGACGGCAACCTGCGAACAGCTGCTAGTAGTTCTCACTCAGAAAACTGTAAGGCTGTCGATACGTTAGTCAGTAGAGTTTCTCATGTTGAGCGAGAACCACTGTCGCATGCACGCGGCTGTTCGCAGGGTTGCAGTCTTACAGGCGAGACTTTAAACGTTAATAACTTTTTAACGAAGCCTCGATCAACAAATTAATATTCTTACTTTTCTCTAGAATCTCTTATTAAATGGTTGCCCTATAGTAATACGTAATATGTAATACAAAAGTACAATAACTTTAGAAAAAGAATCTTGTAAATGCTAAAGAAGTTTTCTTTCATCTTTCGATGAATAAGTACAGTTTGTAAAATCATTTGCATGGCCCCGATTTAAAAGCTTCGAATGTTCGAGGAGACGTTAAAAATTTCATGTTGGACGCGCGCGTGCAATGAATCTGACACGACGCCGAGTTCATTTCAATTCTTGCGGAGCGCTCGAAATGGTCAGCTCTCCGGGTAGAATTTCAACGAGCCTCGGCGATACACGTACAGCAAACTATGCGCTACTTCCATCTCTCTTTTCCTCTTCCTCTCTTTCCGTGTATCTCTATCCAGCATATTGGACTCTCGTCGCCACAACTCGGCCACTGTATTCTCCCTTTTTCTGCGATCGCAGACTCCGGGCGTTCATATCGGCTTAAAGTACCGTTTCGCACACATGCACGCTGACCGTCATAAAAACAGGGTGTTCGGCCACCCCTGGGAAAAATTTCAATGGGGAATTCTAGAGGCCAAAATGAAACGAAAATCAAGAATACCAATTTGTTCATGGAGGCTTCGTTAAAAAATTATTAGCAATTAAATTCAAAAATTTCAAATCGTTCTAAAAAAATTATTTTAGGTTGTGGGGGTCAATTGCAATCATTTTTAGTCATTAGACATACCCCCGAATTCCTACCTACTTTCGAGAAAAAAATTCGAGAAGGTGTGAAATTTTTCGACAAAATTAAAAAATTTCAAACCGTTCTAAAAAAATTATTTTCAGTTGAAAGGGTTAATTACGATCATTTTTGGTCATTACACATACCCCCGAATTCCTACGCACTTTCGAGAAAAAAATTCAGAACGGTCGGAACTTTAAACGTTAACAACTTTTTAACGAAGCGTCCATCAAGAAATTGGCATTCTTGATTTTCGTCTTATTTTGGCCTCTAGAATCCTCTGTATAGCATAGAGCCTCCCATATCGGAACGTTCTGCCATTTCCACATTCTATTGTTCGACGATAGAATTATTTCCTATCGGAATAGTGTCAGCGTAGATAAAGCGTTTATTTTCTTTTGTAGGAGAAAATCTGTTCGCAGTGACCCAGTATGAAATAGACATAGCACGCCTAACGGTACGTTGTAATATTGCCAAGACAAAGAGACATAATACTGACAATTGAAGAAAATTGTGGTCCCATACAAATGCAAATAGAAGGAGATCGATCAGACAAAAGTTATATTATCAAAAAGATGCAAGCAAGATATTTTGTCCCTGCGTAATTACCACATGATAAAGTTCCACGACGGACATGGTATCCGGGTCTACCATATGGGCACCCTGACGAGGTACCAGATCCAGACCCAGTTTCCTGAAACATTAAAAATTCCAAGCACGATTAGGCCAAGTATCGGACGTTCGAGCTAAACACGTAGTTCTTTCGCGGAAAGACAAAGCTTGTTCGTGATTATTTATTACAAGGCCAGCAAGCCATCGATAGTACAACTAACGGAATCGCAACAACTTTGATATTAACATTCCGTGGAACGTTGCTAAAGTTAAACGAAGAAATACATTATATTTCTTTTATTTTTTATTAGATTAATTTGCCATTCAGTCTGCTACGGAAATGCAGCCCTACGCGGCGAGTTCGCGAGGGCGTAGGACGATATACCGAATCGCCAGGATCGGTGACGCGGCCATGCAACAAAGAGGAGGCGAGGAGGATGGAGATCGAGCCACGAGACAAAGCGAAAGCCAAGAGCAACGCCCGCTCTCTATACGCCACTTAATTCCGTCGATCCACCCTAAATTCGGCTGGATATTCGTCGTTCGGTCGCGAGCATATCGCGACACGAAAATATCAAATCGTTTCCAATGCAAATTCTGGCAGAGGATCGCGTACGAAAGCGTGGCTTCGCGAACAAGTAAAGCATGGAGCGTGTAGCTGCATTCCTACGAGGTGAAGGGACCACGGGCGAGCAGTCGGCCCTGCAGGGCCCCGATGCGTTCGAGAACACGTCGGTCCTATGGCATGCGGTCGACCGGGGTCATGGAAAGTTAACTAAGTATACGGCCACTTCGGAAGCGAACTTCGAAAACCGACGCAACGCTTCGACTTGGTTCGGTCAGGGGATCGTTTCTTTTCTTCGATCGAAAGTAATCTAGCATAGAAAGCTAATACAGGGTGTTCGGCCCTGGGAAAAATTTTAACGAGATAGTCTAGAGACCAAAATAAGACGAAAGTCAAGAATACCAATTTGTTGATCGAAGCTTCGTTAAAAAGTTATTAACGTTCAAAGTTCCACTCGTGGAACGGCAACTACTACCAACTGTTCGCAGGTTGCAGTCTTACAGGCGCAACTTTAAACGTTAATAACTTTTTAACGAAGCCTCGATCAATAAATTGGTATTCTTGACGTTCGTCTTATTTTGTTCTCTAGAATCCCCCATTAAAATTTTTCCCAACTCGTATCGTACGCGTCATGGATTTTAGCAAAACATTAAATATTCATTCTGCACGTTTCAGGTACAAAGGTATTCTCGTCGAGCGTGGGTCGGGGTTACGTTTCTTTGCTTCCAAAAATTAGCCCGGTCAACCGCCGTTTCCGTGAGTTTTCGAAAGACTGTTTGCGACCGTCCGTCAACGCGGTACGGTCCTGGGAGTCCCAAGAAGGTCCCCCCTCGGGCCCCTGTTGATGGAATGCAGGTGAGCAGGCAGAGTTCGATGCGTGGAGACAGGTACAGGCAATGTCCGCCGCGTCGTCGGGACCTATGTCCCATTCCAAAGATATCGGATATATTCGCTGGCCAGCGACCAGGTTCGGTCCACCGCGAGCACCAACCTCGCCGAGGATCGGAGAACGAACCTCGAACCTTCCTCTTTCGCTTGCTTCTCCGATGCTCGTCCCTACGGGATAACGAATTCGTCCCTTTGGCCAATACTCGTCGAATCGTGACTTTCGAACGATTCCAACTTTTTAACCATCGATAATATTCGTCCGTATAAAAATTCGAAGCTTAGACCTGAAATATTCGTTATAAAAAAAATAAGAAACTTAAATCCAACAATTGTAGTTTTGAATTCGAATAAAAAGCATCCGAGAGTCTGGTCGGGGCTGATTTTCAAAAAGAAAGAAATTAATAATTGACCAAGAAATAGAAGATTGCTCTTTTTCTGGTTGTCAAGTACCTCTAGCGGAGTTCGGTGAGCATTCGGTAGCTTTAAACGCTGTAATTACGCGGGCGCTGCTGCAACTTGTAGACCCCCGTTTCTGCTTCAAACTGACAATCGATTATCAGCCTTTGCTCGCTTTACACCGTTCTTCGGGGTGTCTTTATACTCCGCGTCATTCTTTCGGTCACCGTCTGTTTCCCAGTTCTTTCGGGATTGGACTGGCAAAAGTATAGTCAATCATAGCTGTCAACGAAGTAAAGTAAGATCTATTAAATGAAATTTTATCGATTCAAATTATTAAATCATATAATCGCAAACAGGTCTGTGATTTCTACGACCATTGGTTGAACGATAAAAAAAAAAAAACTATACAAGTACCGGCGAGTGTTCGCGATCGCGTGATCGTACGATTCATCGCGAGCGAGTAATAATCCGTGTAAGTCAGCGCGCGTCCGCTCGAACGTGGTTTCACGCGTCCGTGTAAAACGGCCTTAATAGGAGTGTTTCCTGATCCCGGAACGAGTAACAAGACTCGTACGTATAGCGAAGGGTTCGTGGGAAGACGAACGTCGAGTCTGGTCCGCGGGAGGGTACACGCTTACGAGGACGCCGAACGTGCACGTATTCTCTCCTCCACCGACTCGCTCCGCCGACTCGTCGCTGCACTTCCAAAGCGCAGTTGCAGTTCAGTGTTGCGTTCGGCTCGACCAGAGGACACCAGCAATAGATGTCAGGGACAAATCCTCGAGCCCCCACGATCTCAATTAGATCAAATGACGGCCGATTAAGCGCGATTAGCCGCGAACCTTTTCAGTTTTTCGTCGTCGACGAACTGGAAACGTTACGCTTCGCTCGTAAGCTTCCCGACGCTACAGCCGGACGACGTACAAAGTTCCCAAAACGGCCGTTTCCCTGATAACGCGACCACCCCAAAAAGATACGGTTTACACCCGAAAGACTCGAAACAATGGTCGACTTGGGTCATCCAAGCCGTTCCGTTGTTCTCCGAAGGTGGTTAGGACGGAGGCATGGAATATGCAGGGTTCGCGGAGCGATTCGAATGGCAGTGGACGTCCCATTCGGAAGGGACAAGGAGAACCCTCGATGGCGCAAACTTCTGCTGCCAGGTGTACGCTTATTAAGTTCGACGATCGCTGCCATTCATTAAATTTCTTTCACCGAGGTAGCAGCGCGTCGGTAGCCGCGTACCTTGGAGCCCCCCTCTACCTAGGCTCGTTTTCCCCTCGCCACGAACCTGCTACCTCTCATCGTACAGCCCTGGGCCCGAGTAGAACAACGCCAGGCACCGTGCTACGCCGACCCGAACGCAAAAAGAAAGGGACTACCTTACGGGGAGCAAAGTCAGCGTTTCCCAACCTTCGGAAACCGTTCCTCATAACGCATCTTTCTTTTCGATATTTCGCACGATGTCTCGAGTCCCTTGTTTCTGGCATCGTTTACAGTCGAATAGCGTTTTTCGTTCGAAGGAACAGCAATTTCGAGCGACCATTGCTCCATTTCAACTAGAACGCCAACTGTTGTCGCTAGAATCTGGGCCTATCGAGAGTCCAAGAGAGAATAATTCGTGAAAATAAGTTTTGCGAACAATTGGATCTACGTTACCTTTTTAAAACGAGCCACGATGAATAATTCGTAATTATGGATAAGTACTAATGTTTCGTGAACGTTGTATAATGAATTGTCCTCGTGGGTTTAGGTTAAGTGAGGTTAGGGAGAATTGCGCGGGAAAAGGAGAAATGCGCGGGACGCGACGCAACTATGCGGTCAGAGGGTTCAGAGAATTCGAAGGATTGGGAAACCCTGGATCGGAGGACCTCGAGCGCGGTTATGCAGCCAGGAGTTCCATCCCGTACCACCGCGTTACCCCAACAAGGAAGCAAAACGCTGCCGAGGAAGGAACAACGGAGAAACTGAGAGGAGGAAAAGGGTTAGGGAGATGGGAGAAAGGGAGACGCGTAGAGGGCAGTGCACGCGAGGCGGAGCCGCGAGGCACGCTCATTAGAAATAATAATAATTACCACGACGCGGGTAATAAATGTTGCCGTTTGCACGATACACGCCTAACTGGGAAGTGAGTTAACCACCACCGCTGGCACGTGGTAATTAAATAAATGAAATACCGTCATCGAAATGATTTATTTCTCAGCGACGCTTGACTTGACACTCGACCGACCGAAACTGTCTCGTCGCGCCGTGTCGTCCCATAACGCCAACGCGGTCGACAGACGCCAGTAAAATACGCAGGATCATTACACAAAACCGTTATTTGCATACGCGAATCGGCTACTCACGAGTAAATCCCGAAGGAAAGATATTCGGTTGACAATGAAAAATGTACGTCGAACAATTTCGATTGTAGGTTAGAATACGCCGATCGCATCGACGGAATATGTATCCCGTAACCTCGCGAATATGCACAGCAATAAAATAAACTTGTTTGACGAATCCTATGCCTCTTCCCAATTTACGTAACGTTCTATCAACCGATTCAACTACCTAACCTATAAAAGATTTCTCGATGTAAGCAAATGGGAAACGAGGGGTTCGAGAATTTGTCGAGAGTCTAGTGGCCGATTAATATTGAAATGTTCGAACGCATGCTCTCGTCTCGAAACCGTGGCCTTTCTTCCAAAGTCAAAAATCGAAGAAGGAAAAGAGAAAGGGGAACGAAACGGGAGGGAAGGTACGAGGAGAGGTTTTAAAGAGCCGAAGTGAGCCTCTTCTCACAGGGGGAACAGGTTCCCGGCATGGTTACCGCGTATTCACCGAGCTGAAAACCTTGAGCTCTTCGGACAGAGAGAAAGAAGCGACTGGTTCTCTCTGTTCGGTGATGCTGCTGGTGGCTGCGGTTGCTCTTTGCAGACACACGATACGAATCAAAAATTCAAAGTCGAACTCGAACGAAACAGGTTGCTCGTGAAAACTAAGCCTCGAGTTTCTTGCCCACAAGGAAACGAGAAGCGTGACATTTAAGAGTGGAAAGTGGATTAAAAATATTTTTAAACGCGACTGTATGAACATTTCTGAACAAATATTCTCTAAATCAGCGATTCCCAATCCCTTTTTTACGCGTCGAGTTCTTTCCTAACCTATTTCTTACACGGTCGAGTAATTTTTTATTTTATTCCTCGTTTGATCGGATATTAAAGCATTTTTCGAAATGGTTCTTATCGTCGGTATTTCCGAGAAAGAAAGGGGGAAGAAGCTGCAAAGAGCAACGTTTTAATTCGATGGATACCTAAACGAACGTGTTGTTGCATGAAACATCGATCACAATAAAGGATGTGCGGAAGACGAAAAACACGATGCAACAGGAGATTCACAGTGAATCATGGTCGTGTTGGCGATTTCTAAAGGCGACTATACGCACCTGATAGAGTCGCCCCCACGCTCAGAATTCGCTCGACGGCGAGCAAGATGGCGAAAAGTGGTGGGGCCCCCGGAACGAGTCCCTGACTCTCTCGGTTCAGTTGCCGTTCGTTCGCCGGGCCCCGTTGGTGCGTTGCGCGGCATCATTCGGTACCTCGAAATTCCCTTCGAAAACGTTCGTTCGCGCCAAGACCGAGAGAGAGAAAGAGAAAGAGAAAGAGAAAGAGAAAGAGAGAGAGAGAGAGAGAGAGAGAGAGAAGAGAATCCAACGTTAGACATTAAACCCTCGCCACGACGACGCCGTTGATCGTTCTCTTTTCCTCTCTCGCGTTTCAGTCCACGTTAACGAGGGTCGAAACGAATTCGAACAGATCGCGAGAGATCGCCGGGCGAAAGAGGTGAGAGTCGTGTGAGGTGCGAGAGTCGGTGGTTGCTTGGCGCTTTGACCATCGAACATCGGGAGAAAGAAGCCAGCACATCTCGCGCTGGTTCAACATTTTGTGAAAAGCTACATCTCGCAGGAAGAAATAGACTGACCATCGACAAGCGCGTGTTCCCCCGCGCTATTAGCCCGTGGAAATACAAAACGACCACGGAATCGAACACAGATTTATTTGCCTTCTCGGCGTGGATTTCAGAAACGGAGTTTTGCCCGGCAGTGCTGACACAAGAAAGGTATTGTTCACATACAGTTCGCGATCGTATTTTTTGGAGATCGTACCGGTACGTCGTACAGTGACTCGATCTGGTGGTGGATACAAATTTCTTCAGTTTTCGGAATACACGGGAGACCGTTTTGTCGAGGTTTTTATCGCACGCTTCGCGTATAGAGCCAACGACATTCGATAGCCTTTTTATCTCGGAAGAGACGTCTAAAATATATTACAAAGTCGCCGACCTGCGAATCAACGAAAGGGGCACGCGTGACCTAATCTCACGGTCTATGTTTACGTTTATGTGTCGTACAAAGTGGCATTCGGTCGGTAAACGGACATTAATCTTTCGAAAAGGCGAATCGAGTTTCTTCTATAAACACGTGTTGCGTTTGCCTATCCTTTACTGCACCGAGTCTACAAGTGTACCCGTTTTATTATTAAGGCCGTTCAATCGACCTCAATTGCTCGACCGTACTGTAAATTACTTAATTACAAATTTGTCGAGATAGAGTTATCGTATGCCATTTGTGAACGGTATTTATAAAATCAGGTATAAACTCTTCCCAAACCTTGTATCATGTTTGAAAGTTGAAGCAACGAATACTATCGATAAGGTTATAAATCAGTTTTAGAATTCGGTAGAACGATCGTTCGCGCTACTCTGCTCGATTTCATCTAAAAACAAATTACCGATAAGGAAGAAAGACTTTGCATTGTTGTACCAAGGTTCGCATCTACGGTGTGTTAGTTGGTGCATAGGGGGCATTATCTATTCATCCGTGGGAGTGGCAGCGACCCACTGTGTACCTAGGAGATCCGAGTTTAACCACGTTCACCGAAAGTTTGTCAAAGATAGTACCGTTTCCACGAAATGGTCCCCAAGGAACGCGTACATATCGTCGTATCTTTGGTTTTGCCTCCCCTCGGCGAGCAGCTGAAGCTTCGTAGAGACTTGGAACGAAAGCGTTTAAGTGCGTTCAAGATGAAATTGACCCACGGGCCACGAGGAATTCTTTTCGCCCGTCTTTCGTCGCGTTTAAACGAAACGTCTCGCGGTTCCTCGACCTCGGGATCTAATGAAAAATACCATCGGTGAAGCTCTTAACCCCGTTCGAAACGCGTCACGGGCCACGTTAAAGGCACTGCTGCACGTTTTACGCAGGGTGTCCCGCGCGCTTGTCGTAGAACTGGTTTGTCCGGAATGTAAATCTCCGGAGGACCAACCGAACGTTCGATCCACCGTGCACGGTACCTAGAATTTCGACCGTTTCTGCGCGACATTCAAAATTACTCGATGCTCGCACAACTAACGAAACATACTATATTCTGCGCGTTTTATACACGCCGTTCGCGGATATTCATCGCAAAGAACAGTCGACGCTATACAGTGTGTATATGGTATGATACTTTTCGCTGATACACACAACTGTTACCGAGACCGATGTGCCATGAAATGTAATATGCTTATTGCGGTTTCTTTCTATCTTACGCGCGTGTAGTGGTGCAGAGACTCTCTCTCTTTCTCTCTTTCCCCCTCTTTTCCTATTTGTATATGTTGTGTGAGTAGTACGAACTTTTGCGCGGGTGTACAGATGCACGCGAGCATGTAGCGCGTGGACTTTGCGAATTATTCGTGTAGGAGGTGGTTCGTTCGGTCGGTAATGCGGAATGTGAATTACGGGAATATGGTCCTAAGTACAGAAGAATTATATTTTCTTATTAGTTACATTAACATTGGCATGCAAGTCTCAATTATTCCTCGTTGACTTGGCCATCTAGACGTCCAGTTTTCTTCGACCATACTTTCCCGAATATATCGCAACAATGAAGCAGTTCACCCGCGATTCCCATACTCGATAGATGACCTGCTTTCTCAACCGTCATTTTTTTATCGACACGGGGTAACCAGGCGACCCCGCACGGGGCTTCTCAGGTAATCGGAAAGCGCAGTTTTATGGATTATCGATCGAGCACGATTTTTATTTTCCGTGACACGACCGTTTCTCCGTACATCGCCTCGTTACAACGTTCCTTTCTTCTCGTCGTATCTGGAGGCGGATAGCGTTTCAGCGTAATTTACAAAGCTCACAGGATATTATACTCCTACTTCCTGACCCAGACCTAAATGCATCGCTCGAACTGTCGGGATCTTTTTATTTTGGAAGCGATACGACAGCGTTGTCTTCCGTTTCTCTGTTTTCTATTTCATGCTCTAACAATTATCGCAACGCGAGACAGAGCATCTGTACGCGTGCATTATAAAACCAATCGCGTAACGTATATTTACGATTCAGCGTCGAGATCTCGTTTGACTCGTATTTTTTCCATCGATAGTGTAAAATCGCGTCGGCATTCACCTTTCACTCGATGACGAGGCGTGTGTGCCCTTCACTCGAACAGCATTGTTCGTTCACGATACGCGAGATACGATCCGTGGATGAATCCAAATATCTTCGACGGGCATAAAAATCTCTAAACACGGGAAAGATATACCTATTGACATTCCCAAGACTTTCAAGCCCCTCGAGCAATCAAGTTTTGTACACAATAAGTATTCCAAGTCGCACCGTTACGAGTGTCGTATTACGTTGCTCGGTGGCACTCGGGCATCGAGCGATTCTCGGAAATCCGTCTCTTCGGATATACGAAGCTACGAATCGTTGGTCATATTACCAAACATCGCCGTGTCGTCAACGTCTTAAAAGTTTCGAGGTGTGGTTGCCGCGAACGCAACAACTAACTGTATATTCCCTTTCCACGGGTAGTCGCTCGACTCGTCTTAACATCGTCTGGAAAAAACGTCCACGCGCTCGTTTACCTCGTGCCTTTCAAGCAAAGACCGTTAACTCGATCGTTTGTCGTGCAGCCGATAACGATAAATATCGTGAACCAGAGGTCAACGTAACCTAAAATATCGTATAAAGTGGCGCGATAAAGTTACACGCGGGATAAAGTTCGATGGAGGAAGATTCGTCTCGAAGAAATGAATGGGAAACGTGGAATAGAATTTTTTCGCGTCAAGCATCGTTCTCGAGATAGAACCGGTTTCGAAAATGCGTGGGCTGTGCTCGTGCTTGACTACACTTCGGTTCAATGGATCCCGCTAGAAAATCCTCTTTACGTGCGATAGTTTGTGCCCAAGTGTTCTCTAAAACGAAAATGTTGATTAGAAATTTGGCCTAGCGGTCGTGATGGTTAACAGAATTTTCTTGCGGCTCGAGTACGTAACTCGTTGAATATATTACGGAACGAACCATGTTCGCAAGAACGTTGCACCGCTAAATGGCATTTCGGACTGTTTCGTAACTCCGCTGCTCTCCTGACTCGATCTCCCGCTCCGCCAACAAAGACCATTTGTTCCCATCGACTTTTCTACGGAACAAGTCCGGGAAAATTGCTAGCACCGGAATCAATTCCACTCTTGAACGCGCACAAGTTACGCCCACGTTTCGTACGTTTATCCCAGCCACGCGTTCCATCGTCGCGGATCGGTTTTCGGAAGGCTCGCAATCATTTTCAGCAACTTATTAACGACACGAGGGTTTAGCAACACCGATTACGTATTACGATTCGTATTTGGTGTTGTTTCAAAATTTACTCTCACGCGTATAGTTTCTCTTGGATAGAATTTGCTATAAACGGAAAGCAAAACATCTAATTCATCCTGTTTCCCAGACAGAACCCCCTTATGGGTATCGCCGTAACGGAGATTCGCACGATTAATGTATTTTTCAACGCTGAACGCGAGTACGCGTGTCGGTGTTCCTCGGTTAAAACATAACTGGGTTGAAAGTCGCATTTGGGTCAAGTACGAAGAACGTTGGCGTGTCTTGCAACCTTTTCTTACGCGTAGAGATCAATTTGGTATTGGCAATGTTCGATCGTACGAATAAAAAGTAGAAGGGAAAGCGTATATCGCCGGTTCTGTAACTTGGATTTGACAAACGAAAGGGAAGACGCTTGGTTCTTTCCGCGAAGATCGTTTTTGCATCAGCATTGTGCGTCACCCGGTAAGAATAAGCGGAGGTCGATAAGAACGTGACAGTAAGCGAAGTCTGATCTAAGAGAAAAATGGCGTGAAAGGATACCAGGAACGAACCAACGACTAGACACACAAATTCCAGACCCCGAGGGACATTATCCTCGAGTTAGGACCGAGGAGCGGCATAAATCTGACGGTGGTTAACGCATTGGTTCGTACTCAGCATTATCCTTCATTAGCTCCACCATACAGTCGCATAAATCATGTGACACTTGGAATTATCGATTCGTATGCGGTTCCCTGAAGTTTCCGCGTATTATATTCCAAGCGAATCGTGAAGATTCGTTGTCGGTTGTGTCAAAAGTTTGCGTTCGAGCGTGGCGAACGATAGACGGAATACAGTACGCGGAACCGGAACGCGGTTCGGTTTCATTGAAATCTGAACAATTTAATTTTCACGATCTCCGTCACTCGACGAAACCTGATCCACGAGAGGAGGAACACAGAAATAAATATTACGATTGTTGTACAAATCAAACGCAGACAAAGCAATCTGGGAAAAATTTTAATTGGAGATTCTAGAAGCCAAAATAAGACGAAAATCAAGAATACTAATTTGTTGATAGAGGCTCCGTTAAAAAGTTATTCACGTCTAAAGTTCCGACATTAATGAATTTTTTTCTAGGAACTGGGTAAGATTTCGAGGGTAGGTCTATTCACCAAAAATTATCGTAATTGACCCTTGCAACCGAATATAATTTTTTTAGAACGATTTGAAACTTTTTAATTTTCTCGAAAGATTTCACACCTTCTGGAATTTTTTTCTCGAAAGTGGGTAGGATTTCGAGGGTATGTCTAATGACCAAAAATGATTGTAATTGACCCTTGAAACCGAATATAATTTTTTTAGAACGATTTGAAATTTTTTAATTTTGTCGAAAAATTTCACATCTACCCGATTTTTTTTCTCGAAAGTGGATAGGATTTCGGGGGTATGTCTAATGACCAAAAATGATCGTACTTGACCCTTGCAACCGAATATAATTTTTTTAGAACGATTTGAAACTTTTTAATTTTGTCGAAAAATGTCATACCTTGTGGAATTTTTTTCTCGAAAGTGGGTAGGATTTCGAGTGTAGGTCTATTCACCAAAAATGATTGTAATTGACCCTTGCAACCGAATATAATTTTTTTAGAACGATTTGAAACTTTTTAATTTTGTCGAAAAATTTCACACCTTCTGGAATTTTTTTCTCGAAAGTGGGTAGGATTTCGAGGGTAGGTCTATTCACCAAAAATTATTGTAATTGACCCTTGCAACCGAATATAATTTTTTTAGAACGATTTGAAACTTTTTAATTTTGTCGAAAAATTTCACACCTTCTGGAATTTTTTTCTCGAAAGTGGGTAGGATTTCGAGGGTAGGTCTATTCACCAAAAATTATTGTAATTGACCCTTGCAACCGAATATAATTTTTTTAGAACGATTTGAAACTTTTTAATTTTCTCGAAAAATTTCACACCTTCTGGAATTTTTTTCTCGAAAGTGGGTAGGGTTTCGAGGGTATGTCTATTCACCAAAAATGATTACAATTGACCCCTGCAACCGAAAATAATTTTTTTAGAACGATTTGAAATTTTTTAATTTTGTCGAAAGATTTCACACCTTCTCGAATTTTTTTCTCGAAAGTGGGTAGGGTTTCGAGGGTATGTCTAATGACCAAAAATGATTGTAATTGACCCCCGCAAGCGAAAATAATTTTTCCAGCACGATTTGAAATCTTTGAATTTAATTGTTAATAACCTTTTAACGAAGCCTCCATGAACAAATTGGTATTCTTGATTTTCGTCTTATTTTGGCCTCTAGAATCTCCCATTAAAAGTTTTCCCAGGGGTGGCCGAACACCCTGTACATATAATGTTGGAAACGCGTGAGATTAATCAAAGCTCACGAGATTTCACCGAATAAGGAATGAACCGGCGGCTTGTAGTCGGGTCGTGCAATCCCAAACCTGTTCTTTGCATCCGTAACCCGATAGGAGTAATTCGTGTACAGAAGATCGGTGTGCGTTGCGGTGGCGAGAGCCAGGACCGCTAAAAAACCACCATCGTACCTCGCGGTTGCGCAGAATTCCGGTCTGTGCCTTAAAATCGAAACTCAATACCCAACGATTACCAGCGCGGCCAGGAGCCGGTATACGATCATCGACGACCGGCCGAGAAACGTGCTGCATATACGCTTCGTTCCTATTTATGTCGATAAATAATATACCGTGTACCGTTTGGTTTACATCAGAAATTGCTACCGCACGTACGCGCGGTGCTATCAATCGGACACTATTGTTTCCCGTTGGTAACGCGTTAATATCAAGACTGTTAATATTCGTAACGCAAATAAATACTTCTATCAATGTTTTAGCGCCCTGACAATGAAAAAATGTTGAACGAATCGTAGAAATCGCAAGAGTTCTCCGTAGAAAGCGTCCCGTCGTCTCTTCTCGTGTCGTCAATGTCCATTCCCTCGATACTCTCCTCAGTCCCCTTCTCGCGGTTCTCGAGAAACAGCCAAGTAACTGGTTTGACTCGTATGTTCGTTAACCGAGTACGTTTCGTAGAAACCATGTAACGAAGGAGCCCCTTAAATCGCTTTCATGGGAAATCGACGACACGCGGATAAATTTGAGTACCGACGAACACCGCGGAATTACACTTTCGCTAAACTCTCCGTGTCGATTCTAATCTTTCTTTACTTTGTAGGAAAGGAATATTAAACGTGGAATACGTCGATGATCGAATAATAAAACGGCAGACGTTGCGCATACATCGTTTTAAATAGTCCATTGTGTCGAAGCAGCCGCACAACAGATACGATGCTCTGAAATTACACGCAATCTCCTTGCGAACGTGCTAGCGTTTCTAACTGCTGTGCAAACGGTGTCCCGTGAAAATAAAACGTTACGAAATTCGACTCTGGTCAGCTTCGTAATCTCCGTAGCTGGGCATTCTCGCATCACGTGCGAATGATTAAAGTCTACGTAGCAGTCGTGCTAAAATCACGGGCAAACGCCGTCTTGTGCACGCTTTCCAACGATTTCGTTTCCAAGAGGCTCGAGTTCTACGGATTTGACAAACTGTTGCGTGGCACGATCGCAACCGATCCAACGCGACGCGCGATTTGCATGCACCGAGGCAGGGAACCGGAGAACTCCGTGTGTGCGTTTCATGCTGGCAATCCCACGCGTTTAGAAATTGACCCTCTGCAACGGCACGCGCCCCATCCACCGTACAGTTAATTAACTAATAAACTTCTAACGACCTACAACTCGGCTATTTCGGTTTATAAGCTCCTCGTATCCGATGCTCTTGGCGTTCTTGCGACGTGCAGTTAAAACACGGACTAAAATGTTTTCTATCGAAATACATGGCTGGTCGCGTTTCTCTGGGCCGATCGACGTTTACGTAACCAAAAATATACTTGAAAATAATCGTAACGGACACGGTGAATATGCTTTCTCGGTCGCGGCAAATGGGATTTTTTTCGTTCGTTTCGCCGGTCCAGCAAAAAGACGACGAGAGCACAGAGAAATCCGGGTAGGAGCAGCCATTCTTGGCCAGGCTTTTGTTTCGTCGTGAGAACAATTCGCGGTGCTCTGAAGAGCGTGGCTGTGCCGACGACGGGCCTCCGTATCGATCCTCCACGTACATCTGCCGTTTCCGGCTGTTACTACCAGCAAGGTTACTACTGGTGTTCCGTAAAGAGGCACTCCTCGAGCGGCCGGAAACGCGAAATTTCGATTCCATCACGCTCGGGTGGCTTCGTCGACCCCGGAAATCTCGATCCTCCGTTTCTTTCGAAACTCGAGATTCGAGGTTTCCGTCCACTAATTTACCAGCGTATCGTCCATTCGCGCTGGAAATTGACCGATTAAAAATCTAACGATAAGATGCACACGCAAACTCGGACGCGTCTACGTTCCTCTCTACTCGCCAATAAGTACATTGACTCATCGCGTGCGACTGACTTACACGACGAGAATGTAAATGCTCGCGCGTTGGCGGCGCGGACGCAACAGTTTCGGTTTCAGTTTCGATCGCGATTACGGATTAACCAGCGATTTCCCAGCGAAGCGAGCGTTAATTCATCGGGCTAATTACTATAATCTCGGCTGTCATCTCCGTCGTTGCGCGGAGCTGCACATCCATCAATCCACAGGCCGTCCAACTGTCCGACCACCGTCGCTACAAACGCGTACGCAGCCACTTCGTATCAGTATGATTTTCACACCGATATTATTCCAGAAAATTATACAGGGTGTTCGGCCACACCTGGGAAAAATTTTAATGGGGGATTCTAGAGGCCAAAATAAGACGAAAATCAAGAATATCAATTTGTCGATGAAGGCCTCGTTAAGAAGTTATTAACGTTTAAAGTTTCACCAGTACTGAATTTTTTTCTCGAAAATGCGCAAGATTTCGGGGGTATGTCTATTGACCAAAAATGATTGCAATTGACCCCCACAGCTAACAATATTTTTTTCAGAACGATTTGAAATTTTTTTTTTTCGCCGAAAAATTTAGGCACCTACCCCCTGTCGATTTTTCTTAAGAATTCATTTTTCATTTTTAATAATTTTGTTTGACGTCCTACAGAAAAGTTGTCTAATACTTTTTTGTAGGTACCTATGAGCACTATTTCAGAAAAAAGTTTCATTGAAATATATTCACTATTGTAGGAGTTATGGCTGTTTATGGGGTTTTTCTCATTTTGCGGGCTCAAGGACCAATTTTTCGAATATTTTTACGATTTGTACATATTCTACACTAAAATGCGCGTAGTTTGCTTTTTTCAACATCAAAATCGTCCAATCTGTTCAGGAGTTATGACGTTCTAAAGATATACATGAAATTTCAGGGAAGCATTTCTGATCTCATATTAGATTTTCAGTAAGGAATTTTTTTCTCGAAAGTGCGCAAGATTTCGGGGGTATGTCTATTGACCAAAAATGATTGCAATTGACCCCTACAGCTAACAATATTTTTTTCAGAACGATTTGAAATTTTTTTTTTTCGTCGAAAAATTTAGGCACCTACCCCCTGTCGATTTTCCTTAAGAATTCATTTTTCATTTTTAATAATTTTGTTTGACGTCCTACAGAAAAGTTGTGTAATACTTTTTTGTAGGTACCCATGAGCACTAATTCAGAAAAAAGTTTCATTGAAATATATTCACTATTGTAGGAGTTATGGCTGTTTATGGGGTTTTTCTCATTTTGCGGGCTCAAGGACCAACTTTTCGAATATTTTTACGATTTGTACATATTCTACACTAAAATGCGCGTAGTTTGCTTTTTTAAACATTAAAATCGTCCAATCCGTTTAGAAGTTATGACGTTTTAAAGATATACATGAAATTTCAGGAAAGCATTTCTGACCTCATATTAGATTTTCAGTAAGGAATTTTTTTCTCGAAAGTGCGTAGGAATTCGAGGGTATGTGTAATGACCAAAAGTGATCGTGATTGACCCCTGTAACTGAAAATAATTTTTCCAGAACGATTTGATATTTTTGAATTTAATTGTTAATAACTTTTTAACGAAGCCTCCATGAACATATTGGTATTCTTGATTTTCGTCTTATTTTGGCCTCTAGAATCCCTCGTTAAAATTTTTATATAGAAATAAATAAGTTCTCCAACACCGAAAAATGCAATTGTCGCTGACCCTATCCCTGATCGGTACAAGTCCCTGGACGAACGGTGTATTAATCGTTTGGTTGTTTGCAGGGGTGCTATAATCGAGGAACGCAATGGCAGTGTTTGGTCTGGTCTCGGCTGTGGCCGGGTTCGTCAAGGTACGATACCTCGTGGACAAGGCGATAATCGATAACATGATCTTCAGGGCCCATTACAGGATCACATCCGCGATTCTGTTTGCCTGTTGCATCATCGTGTCCGCAAATAATCTCATAGGTAAACGTTATTTTATCGTAGCTTGTTTTAAGTAACCTCGACCGAAACGACGACGTCGCACGAAATAATTATTCTATTCTTATCCGTTGCGATTGTTTCTTCCGTGATCGAATTAACAAGGAAACGTGATCCTCTTAGCTGACGTACATACGCGTGGACGGTGCAATGGGTCAGAGTTCCATCGACGGTTGCATAAATGCAACGTGGGGCGCAGACGGTCGTGATTACAGTAACAACGCGGTGTCTCGTTTCGAGAACTCGTGCTTATTTATCGGGCAGACGTAACGTTACATCTGCTCGACTAGGCTGCAGGAGACCTCCAGACGAGATTTCTGACGGTGCACAGCGCGTTTATCGTCTTTCAGTTTACGACCATCCTATCAGTCGTCGCGTTTAACGCAACAACGTGCGCTCTATCGGCCACCGTTAAGGTGCAATTCCCTCTCCGTATCTCGCTGCAGAGGAAGATAGCGATTTTCTCGCGACTCGGGGCAAAATAGAAAAATTATTTTAATCCTGCATAATAGCTTTACAATGGAAATTTTAGTACTCTGTTCTTTAATCGCACCCACTCGAATTTTATTCTCGAAACTGAGTTTATCTTTTCGTTTATTGGCGCGAAACAAGACTAGGGACTTGGAAGACTAAATCAACTCGTGACAACGTGCACGCCAGCTGCACCGAACGACGAGCGTTTCATGTTCTAGCCGATAGGGAGTCGTTCCGTTGCATAATGTAACGCGCGGTCGTGCTTGTAATCGAATCGATAACACCCAGCCTGTTGTTTAACGAGGTCAATTTACGATACAATGTTCATTAATGTCTGCCGTGTTTGGGCGAACGAAAGGGAACGCCAAAGCACCGTTCCCGCTTGTAGTACAAGCGCGACCACCATCCGGCATCGTAACTTTTCCACTACTCGACTCGCTCTTCGAGTTACACATTCCCTAGACACATTGTTTAAGTAGTTTCGCGATTATGCCTTAGAACATGGCTGGTTGCTATACCCCACCAGTTCTTGGAACTGGCAAGTATATTTATGTTTTTAAACCTACTGTGAGACACCGACGTCTCCTCGTGTTTCTTTGCGTCGCTCACATTCTCGAAAAAGGATCGTTTGAAAAATTCCATAGCTTGAAAACGTTGCACGGTGGCTATTGTAACTGTAATCGTAAGGTAAGGGGTTGAAAAGCCCCTGGGAACGAAGCCAACAGGCATCGAATCGACCATGAGCTAACTGAATAATATCTAAAATGCTTGCAGGCGATCCGATAAATTGCCTAAGCGACGGAGCGGTGGCTGAAAACGTGATAAACACGTACTGCTGGATTACGTACACCTTCACGCTGCCGAGCAACAACGCGAAGCCCGTAGGTACCCACGTGGCTCATCCTGGGTTAGGCGGCGACCTCGGCGAGAAGAGGTACCACTCGTATTATCAATGGGTGCCATTCATGCTGTTCTTCCAAGGTGTGCTATTCTACATACCGCACTGGATATGGAAGCAGTGGGAAGAGGGCAAGGTCAGAATGATATCCGAAGGCATGAGGGGAGTCATGGTCGATAACAAGGAGGAACGACAGGCCAAGTCCCAACGACTGGTCAAGTACATCGCCGACACTATGCACCTGCACAATACCTACGCGGCGGGCTACTTCTTCTGCGAGGCTCTCAACTTCGTTAACGTGGTGCGTGGTTATCTCAGATAAAACGTTGTTCCCATTTACGGGGCCGATCGTAAAACCGTGAGCCTTTAATAACGCGCCCCGACTTTGCTGCGTCTGCTTCTCAGACGGTCGGGTCTTCTCCATCCTCCGAACCTGATCCTTTTACGGTTCGAGTATTTTTTACTATCGTATCTACCGGTATAAGCTACAAAGTACTCTATTTCTCTCGTTCCTAACGCCATAGCGTACTTGAATTTATTTTTATCTATACTTTTTTCAACATACTCACCGTTTATTAAAAAAATACTGCCTACCCGAATACCCTGTACACGTTAACACCCAGTTTCTTTTAGGTGGGAAACATATTCTTCATCGACTCGTTCCTGGGCGGCGCGTTTTTGACTTATGGTACCGACGTGTTGAAGTTCAGCAACATGAATCAGGAGCAACGCAGCGACCCCATGGTCGAGGTATTCCCGCGCGTCACGAAATGTACCTTCCACAAATTCGGTGCTTCCGGGACCATTCAGAAACTGGACGCCCTTTGTGTCCTCGCTCTGAACATCCTCAACGAGAAGATTTATATATTTCTGTGGTTCTGGTTCATTCTTCTGGCCGTGCTGTCCGGCACCGCTTTGCTCTACAGCATGGCCATGGTTCTGCTGCCCAGCACGCGGGAAACGATACTTAGGAAACGATTCAAATTCGGCCCTGCCTCTGGCGTCAGTGCCCTCATCAGAGAAACGCAGGTAGGAGGGTGCAGTGCTCGCGAAGATAAAAATATGTTCACCGTGGATGCCATCGAGACTCGTACACATATTATTTTATTCATTTCTTAATTAACGCTAATAACAAAAACGAATTTTTTAGAATTTTCAAACGTCCCTTGTCGGCCAGACGACTCATCTGCTTGCTGACGACGCGCAAGACGCATCGCGGTGGCGCCCATGCACCGGTTCTTATTCGTGTGTAAATTTTCAGGTCGGCGATTTCCTATTGCTTCACCTGCTGGGCCAGAACATGAACATAATGATGTTTAACGAAGTGCTGGACGAACTGTGTCGCCACATGCCTCTCGGTTCAGCGAGCGGAGCGTCCCCCACGTCGATGCCCTCGGCGCCCAGCACCCTCGAGATGTCACCCATCTACCCGGAGATCGAGAAGTACGCGAAAGACACCGAGATCTAACCCCCCCACCCTGAGGCTCTTTCCACCGCCATTTTTCCCCCTCCTTCCCCTTCCGTATTGTGATAACACCGAAGGTGATCGCGCACCGTCGGTTTCGCGAGAAAGCTTTTACGCTATCGTCGGCCGTCCCGACGCGACGCATCGTTAAAAAATGATGCGACCGAACGCACGTACGTCGATGCAGAATTCTTGCCATTCTTTTGTTCAACGCATAGATCGCTCGCCGACGATGGTTCGTTTTTATGCCCGGGGTATCGATATATTTAATTACCGAAACAATGATCAACGATACGCGTAAGGAACACGTATCGTCGCACGGGACCAAATACCGATACGAAAGTACCACGCATTATTCTGCATCCATATGTACCTAAAGTAAATTTAGCGAACAAGGAGAGGAACGAATCCGAATTCGTTCATCATTATTTACGTCTCGATGTCTGCGCGTAGTAATTGGTGCAATTATTGTTAGAGCGAAAAATGTTACGTTAAATTTCATTGTAAGAATTAGATTCGGGGGCATATCCTAATTGTCCGCAGCAATATTCGTCGATAGTTTTTCGCGAAATGTTGGAATACGTACGGTGGACGTTTAACGATTACATTCTCGTCGTGTTGTTAAACATTTTACTGGAACTTGTCAGTAAATCCACGTTTCTACTTAAATTGTATAAAGAGTCGAACGTTAAACGTACGTGGCTATCCGTAAGAGATCGGATCGAAATATTTTGATAAATCGGAACCGTGCGTCGTTCATTTTCGAATGAATTTTCCTTCGTGCGCACAGCGACGATAATTGATCGTTGGTGAAAATGAAATTTATTGCAACGCCGATGACGCGTCCTTATCAGCGAGAAGCTCGTTGCTCACGTTCTATTTTTTCCCAGATTGTTCGAAAGAATGACACAATGCTGCCGCTAAGTATACAATGACAATCCTACGACAATAACTCTATGGCTATTTTGTAGTTCTCATTTTTTTTTTTTTGTAGTACGTACGATTCGTTATATTATTATTACTATTAGTCGCGTTTCAAGTGATATATTAAGATAGACTTAGTTTAAGACGAACGAGACGGATGATATAGTTGTAACGATTGTTCGCAATATGTGCCTTCTTCCTAGGATACCCGACTACTTTATAGCGTTTAAAAACCTTTAAGATGTTTAACAAAATAAAAGTAAAAAATGCTCATTTGTAAGGATTGCGCCCAAGTCAAGACGAAGACTGCTAATACGTGCAACGTTAGATATAAATGGAAGCAAGAGAAAGACAAAAGAAAACGAACTATAGAATAAAGTATACTCTTTCTATCCGACGCGTCGGTCTGTACGTTATTCGAGCAAATCGGACTAAAACGATCAGTAATTCCCGTCCCCGTGCTATTTCTCAGCGAGTTGAACTCGAAGCAAGCTACGATAGGAGGAAGTTCGTAATCGTTCAATGAATTCCATTAAATATATGCATAGTCGAGCATTGCGCTCGAACGTCTCGTAGCTAATGCAAATTCAGCGATGTACCGAAAACTGCACAAGGTGATGCAAAAATGCATAAAAGTACTTGACGAGTTGAATCTACGTACTAAAATAAGACAGTTTCTAATTATTTCAGTGCGTTGATTCGGCTCCTTAAGTATTCGTATGTATAGCCATTTACAGCTGAATTCTAACGAGGAATGAAAATTATTAGATTGGCTCGTACGAATAAATATTAGTATCAATGTTAATTGCGTATCGGTTGTTGCATTCTGTTTAATGAGACTGACTCGACAGCATTTCGGTTTTTACTCGGACGGTATCGGCTGTTGGCATCGTTATCGTTCTCAATTCGAACTTACCGGTTTCCCCAGTCCACCTTGTCGATGATTCGTAGCTTCAGTTCTCGCGTCTGATCGGTGGTGAGGGTGCCAGCCAAAAGTTGTCGCCGCCATTCCAACAGTTCTCTCATCACCTTGCGCAGCGCGGTGAATTTGTAATTCTCTCTCTCCTGCATACGCCGAGCAATCGGAAACGTTTGAAATTAGTTGGAAACTAGGCACAAGGCTGCGGGGGAAAATCGTGTTACGACCGGATGCTGGATCTGATTGTCCACGGAAAGATAAGTCTAGAAAGTTTTCGTTGCACGAGACATCTTAGCGGAGGAACGTCGTTTGACATCGCTGTTGTCGACAACTCGTACAGTTTGTTCTTGAGAGATAGAATGCAACAGGAAGCAACGAGTTTTCCAATAAGAGCGATAAAGAAAAGCAAAGCCGCGGACACGAAAGATCCCGGGGCAAAGTCGAACCGCGAAAAGGGATGCCCCGCAGCCGGTGGTAGCACGATTATTCGTCCTGCACCTAATCTTCTCACCGTCGTCGAGAAATCCTCTCGCGACTATGAATTAATTGTTCACGGCGATGCTTCCACGATCTTTCCATCGCGTAATTGCACGCAGTGGAGCGCGCCGAGACTCCCGGGATGATTAAAAATTCACTCTCGAAACGAGTCTCGACGGTCCGTTTCCCTTTTTATTTTTTTTTTTTGTTCTCTCCCGGGAACTGCGTTTTTTTCATAACGAGAAAGTATGTCGCGAAACGACGAACCATTTATCCGCCGTCGTCGGGCGAAAAAGCCTGAGCCAGACGACAAGAGGCATTGTGTATCGGGGGCACACTCACCGCGTAGAGCCTCTTCCAAATACCACCCCATTCCCGGAGAACGAGGGTGACTTCTCGGACCACCGGATCCTCCAAAGGTATCACCGACTCGAACAGACCTTCGTTCTCGATCTTGCAGGGTTTCAGGTGGACGTAAGAACTCGGGAAGATCCCTTTTACCGCGCGATTCTTGGTCGAAAAGCCCCTGTACCATCCTGCAACGAACATCGAGATCGATTCAGCTCCCTGGGGCTCGGTACCCCGCGTCCGGAACCGTCGATGCTCGGCCGTTCCTTTACCTGCGCATTCTTCCAAGATCTGCACGGTCTCGCCGATCTCCAACGGGAGGCCATATCGGGTGTCGCCGCGCCAATTGTAAACGGCTGTGAAAACAAGACAAAATGCCGCTATTTTAGAGCGAGAACCGATCGAGTCAAGACCAGGGCTCCCCGTGAAACATTCAATATTACGATCGCGAGTCGCGGATGCCCCGGTGAAAAGGAAGCGAATAATAAAACGGTTGACGTTTTTAAGGAAAAGGGCGAAGACGGAAAAGAGGATCGGGTGCGTGGCCTTTCGTGGAAGTGTCAGGTCTCGATAAACGAACTCGGGGGCACCGGATACGCGTGACGATACACGCGCGACGAGCCAGCTTCCGGTCCTCCGGCGGAGAAACGCACGCGATACGCATCCGAATGAGCCTGGACGCGCGAGCGCGCCTCGCAACCGACGCGATCAGCCACGGAATGTATGTTACACGCGTTTATTCGCCCACTATCGTTCCACCAGAGACAACTCGCGTAGATACTGCGACGCGAGTCGTTAATTTAGAGCTACGTACGTTCATTCCCTCGACCGAATTCGTCCGTCGTTCTTCCGAGGATCGTTCGATAAGCTTTGTCGCTTTGATGTAATTTAATCGATGCGTATCGCAATTTACAGATGCAGTAGAACGTCGATTATCGGAACACGAGTGTGACATGAATGCTATCGCCGGTAGCCGGCTTGTCAGGATGTTTGAAGAAACGTACGATAAGACGAGGCTTTGAATTTCGGCCTGGTGATAATGTGCTATCTGATTAGACCCCTCAGGCGTTTGACTTTTAACCAACGAGCAATATCACGGTTCTTCGTACGCGTTGTCTTGAAGAAAACAGTGCGAAACTAGTCTATCAGATTTCATTCTACGTCACAAGTGAAACAGAGAAACATCTATAAAGCTGCACATTCTATCGTTGGTGTTGCAAGCGCAAAGAAAATCGATAACACCCACAAATGCGAGCTCTCCTTGTAAGTAAATACAGAGGGCCTTGGATGCCAGACGTTCGAGACCGAGACTGGCCAAAGGGTGGTAGATCTTCTAGGAAATCCTGTGCGTCTCTTTTTACAGCGATGCGTAACACGGAGCATCGAAGCTCACGGTCGATTTAAAAACATAAACATACTTGTCCACTGGGACAAGCGGCCAGCCAATTCCAAGAACTGACGGGGACAACGATCGGCCAATTTCCAAGGCGAGTCGTCGCGAGACAGAAAGAAAACAAGAGTCTCGTTGCGAATAAACGACGAACGATAGAGGAAAGAATAAAGAAGTTTTCGTCTGCTCTATATTTTTCGCAAGAAACCATCGCAAACGCGTTGGGCAAATTTATTTACGCGATTGTAAAATGCGGAACGAAGAAAACGGGAATTTGTCGCCGTGGGTTTCTCGGTATCGACAGAGCCGAACAAAGCCAGACGTCGAAACCTTCGCGCCGAAAGCCCCATAGAGTTTTCCCCTCGCAAGTTTTCCCGGGGAATTAAATCGATAACTCCCTTTCTCCCGTGTAAAACATTCGCAATAGGGGAGCGGATATTCTATTGGTGCGACTGACACAGGGAAATTACGGTTCTCTCCCTGTATCTCGTCGACCCGTAGTAGCTTTCTCCGTTCGTCGCGTATTCCGTCTACGTGCGAGATGTTCGATAATTCGGTGACACTATCGAAAACCGAACATTGGTTCTTTACACAGATTACAGCCTTTTTCTTCGATTCGCAATCGATACGACATACAGGGTATTCGACCACCCCTGGGAAAAATTTTAATGGGGTATTCTAGAGGCCAAAATAAGACGAAAATCAAGAATACCAATTTCTTCACTGAGGCTTCCTTAAAAAGTTATTAACGTCTAAAGTTTCACCAGTAATGAATTTTTTTCTCGAAAATGGGTAGAATTTCGGGGGTATGTCTATTCACCAAAAATGATTACAATTGACCCCCGCAACCGAAAATATTTTTTTCAGAACGATTTGAAATTTTTTAATTTTGTCGAAAACTTTCATACCTTTTCGAATTTTTTTCTCGAAAGTGCGTAGGATTTCGGGGGTATGTCTATTCACCAAAAATGATTACAATTGACCCCCGCAACCGAAAATATTTTTTTCAGAACGATTTGAAATTTTTTAATTTTGTCGAAAAATTTCACACCTTCTGGAATTTTTTTCTCGAAAGTGGGTAGGATTTCGAGGGTATGTCTATTCACCAAAAATGATTACAATTGACTCCCGCAACCGAAAATATTTTTTTCAGAACGATTTGAAATATTTTAATTTCATCGAAAAATTTCATACCTTTTCGAATTTTTTTCTCGAAAGTGGGTAGGAATTCGGGGGTATGTCTATTCACCAAAAATGATTGCAATTGACCCCTACAGCTAACAATATTTTTTTCAGAACGATTTGAAATATTTTAATTTCATCGAAAAATTTCATACCTTTTCGAATTTTTTTCTCGAAAGTGGGTAGGAATTCGGGGGTATGTCTATTCACCAAAAATGATTACAATTGACCCCCGCAACCGAAAATAATTTTTTCAGAATGATTTGAAATTTTTGAATTCAATTGTTAATAACTTTTTAACGAAGCCTCAGTCGAGAAATTGGTATTCTTGATTTTCGTCTTATTTTGGCCTCTAGAAAATTTATTCGACGTCAGAAGGATGGTTCGTCGTCGACTCCTGGCTCTAGAAATTTGGTCTCTCAGATTCGGCGGGGGAGTATCGAGCAAGTTAGGTTAGGTTACTCGTAGATTCGGTCGGACGTGGCAAACGAACCGTGATCTCTGGCACAGTTTCCAGAGCAATAAAACAAGAAGAAAACACGGACTCCTGACCGACGCAACACATTTTAGGTTAAATGAAATCAAGAAATTAAACTGGTATTTAATCAAGATTAATTTCTTCGACATCGAGTAACGTTGAAGACAATCAGAATAGAACGAAGTAAATAAAGGACAGCGGAAAGAAGGCATGGAAGACGTATTCGTCGAAAGGAAAGAGAAAGACGAAAGAAAGGGAAAACTGCGAGCATTGCGGAAAGGGAACGCGTGCGTGCGTGCATAAACGAAGGAAGAAACGAGATCAGGAACAGATACGCGGTAAATGACCGTGGCTAATCGACTGTTTTCGGCATAGAATGTCGTGACACGATCACGATATGCTAACGCGAGTTCTACCCTTTATTTAAAATACAATTATATAATCGATCAACTTGTTCGAAGAATCATGAGTCACGCGATAATGTCCTGTAGTTCTAATCATTGTTTTCGATACGATCGCTCCGACAAGTGATTTTCTCTGACTTTTTATCAAACTAAATTTCATTTTCAACGGAAGTACAATGGCGAACGATTTTCGATTCGAATCGGTCTAAAGAAGAATGCACACACGGTGGTTTCGACCGCGTGAAAATGCTTTACGAGCAGTGGGGGGTTTAACGACAGAAGGGCGATAATGCCTTTGGGGTGCTGGGCACAAAAACGGGGATGGACCCCGAAGGAACCGTAAACAATGACATCTGAAATCATCCTGCCGCCTGTTACCGATCGAACTTCACCCTCTTCGTAAAAGTTTTCGTCCAAGCGTGTTTAGAAGGGTCGAAAGATTCTGCTTCCCGGCTTTTACCCCAAAAAGGCTGTTAAATCTTTTCTCATTTTGCATTTTCCATCTTACAACCAACTAGCCGGTTGCCAACATAAAGGTTAACGCGACGGAAGAAACATAACCTAATCCAGACCTTCGTAACGAAAACGAATTTATACTTTAGAAAGGTAGATAACTACAAGCTGAAACTGATCGTAACGATCGGGTTACGAGCACGACCATTCTATAATGGGTAAAAGCAAAGAAACGATTGGTAGAACGACTGCTGTAAAAGTCGAAAAAAATCGATACGCGGGCGTCTGCTTGCAGGAGCTTCTCGAGCCACGTACATATTCCAATTCCAGAGGCATCGTGATCGTGCTAGAGAAAATCCGAGATACGATCCGTGCCTTTGGAGATTTTCCACGACGATAATTTCGGTGCTGTGTCAGGTATACGATCTCGTTGGGCCAATCGTATCGCGTCCAAGTTAAAATTTTACGAAAACGAACGAAGATAAACATATCAATTGTTTCCAAGACATTTTTATTCGTTTTATCGTAGAAGGTTATGAAAATTATTGTTCAGGAACGGACAGGAACGAACTAGAATCGGCGGGAACGAACCGGAATTGGCGGGAATATACTGGAATCGGCGGGAACAGACAGGAATATACAGGAACGAACTGGAATCGGCGGGAACGAACCGGAATTGGCGGGACCGTACTGGAATCGGCGGGAACGGACCGGAATTGGCGGGAACCTAGTGGAATCGGCGGGAACAGACAGGAATAGACAGGATTAGACAGGAACGTAGAGGAATTGGCAGGAATCAACAAAATAACGCAGCAGGTTTGTCCCCAATCTACATAAATCCGATAGAAAATGTGTAGGGAGTTTTGTCCTTTTGTACTTTTCTGAATCGAGGTATCAAAATGTAAGGTTACGGGAAACTCGTGCGTCCTTGTAGATAATTTACAAGTTTGCCGTGCAGCGCGATTATCGGAACACGTGATACGCGTTCGCAATAAACGATCAGATTTCCTCCGTCTCGTAGAAGCATTGTGTGAATCGTGAAACGATCGGTCGCGCGATAATGCGTCCATCTTTGGACACAGGCCACCAACGAAACAGGAAAACCAGCAGCAATATTTTGGACCTTCGTGGATAATTATTTTCGCTGTCCGAGTAATTGTTATTCTGTTCGTGGTGTACGGACGCTGCTTGCGTCAGATTTAATTAATCGAACAGTCGTTATGTTACACAGACTTTGAACGAAAGGACGCGTTTACTCGTGGATAACATATTCGTTACGATCGACAGATTATTATTTATCGCTATCTCTAACACAGTTTTATGGATGCCTATTTCGATCAAAAGGTGTCTCTTAACAGAACATAACCTGCAAATTTTATCGACTTAAATCCTCCGATGGTATAAATATTTCTGCTGGTGTTTGAAGACTCTTTATACTGAAATTCACGAGACGGAATTCGGAACACTTGGTGAATATTTTAAAAGACGGCGAGACATCGACCCGACCATTCTTAGAGATTCCTTTGTAAAGGAAGGCTAGAGGAAAGTCTGGCCTAATCTTTTCGCTACGTTCCACTGCAAATAAGAAATTGAACGGAAGTCTTTTCGTGATCGCGTCTGTAGAAGCTTTCTTTGTCGTTGAGACGAGTATTCTACTCGTCTTATCTTTCATTGTTCGCCAATAATATTACTTCTAGCATCGAACCAGTCTTGTTCGTATACTTGGAATTGAAACCAAGTCGTCTTAAAAACTTGGAACCATTTCAATGCCGAGATTCGAACAGCTCTATCGCTAGGTGTCGGAAAAAGTGGCCGCGATACGGGAATAGGAATACGCAGCGCGAGAAAATGAGCGTGGGCACGGTGACGAAACATCCGGCGAGCGTCGAATCCGCGAATTCGAAATCGGAATCTGCAATTGCAGCGTGGCGAACGCCGCGACGAGCTAGAATGATTCACCAGTTTGTAATCGGTGAAACAAACAATGCGCGAGAACAGGGCCGTGCAGATAACACCGTGAACAGATAGATTGAAAGATTATGGCTTAATCGCATCGCCGACGCGGGTCGCACCGAAATTGCTTTATTGACACACTATATCCGCCTCGGTGCCCACTGTCAGTGTACTTTTGCTTGCCTAGAAAGTTCCGTCCGTTTCGGACAGGATCGCACGAACACTATAAATCGTTAGCATCAAGTTTCTCGCATGCTTATGCGAAAGCAGTCTAAAACCACACTTTTACTCGATTCCCTTCTTATTCGATCTCATATACGTTTAGAAAATGCAACATCCTTTCTTTATGGATGATTATGTTTCGATATCCCGTGTTAGTTGATGTAGCCTGTCTCCAAACACTTCACCACCATCTGCCTAATCAGAATCTATAAATATAATGTCTGGATTTATAGTAGCTGAATATTTCAATCTGCTTAATCTAAGATACCAACTCTCGATTCCTTTCGTTCTAACCTAGAATAATCGAAACGAACGGTAGAACGCGTTACGATGTCAGCGAAATTTATCCAACTATTTTCCCAGGAAAAATTCGCGACGATTCCGCAAGAATCGTAACGCACAAGTTCGGAATGCAACAACGTAGCTTTAATTGCGACATGCGTGAAACTCGTGCTCGAAGTTTATTCAAAAACGCGGCCCCGAAGGTTGATCGCTTTTATGACACGTTTTTTCCGTCGTCGAACACCGACGAACTTTACTGACTCGTTACGTATAGTGTATCATCGGGAATCTTAAATTTATTTATCGTTGAATCGTTTTCTATTCTCGTTTTCAATAAAAAATTTCTGCACAAGACAGATTGGAACGACGTAGACTGAACCGCGAAGGGTAAAAGCAGAACTTAAAACGGATGTAATTCGAGGATGCTCTGGAACGAAATTCGTCATTAAAGAAGGATCAGCTGACCGACTCGAAAGAACCGGTCGAATAACGCGTAATCGTATTAATGAGCGAATCGATAAGCCAAGAACCGGGATCTTCGATCTTGGAATTTCGGTCGTGAACCGCGCGTAGAGTCGGACGATTCTGTAAGGGGCATGGATATCAAGGGATATTCGTGGGGGTGTTTGATGGGCAAAGTTTCGAAGAAGATAGTGCGACGACACACGTTTCCTTCCAATTCCACGACCTGCAGGCGTGCACCAATATTGACAACGTCGGTCGACGCGAGACCAGAAGCCTAATGGCACGCCGGTCCAGCGTTGCTTCTCTTTTTATGGGACTCGTGCTTACTGTACTTGTGCACGATCGATGCATGAATGGGTGAGTCGAATCACACGCGCGCACGCATACGGTTACGCGGAGAGACACGACACGACGACGTCTCTGGTGGCAGCATCGCAGCCAGAACGTATTAAGCGGCGTGCAGCCGAAAGATCTCAAGACGCTCGTTAAAATCATTGACACAAGGATTTCCGGTGCACGACGGGCATCGTGTATGCCGGTCGGGCGCCGCGGTCTCGTTCGTGTCAAGACGAATCCTTAAACGTTCGCCGAAGATCGAATCGCGCGGATAGAACGGGACGAGTTTGACAGATCCGCGGGGTCTTTACCGCGCGCGTTAATAACGAGAGAACAAACGTGCCGAAAGAACGGAACGCCTACGAGAACTCACCGACGCCGTATTTGGTCGTTTTCGTGGTCGTCCACATCTCGAGCGGCTCGACGACGGCGCTACATGCCTTGCCAAACGATCACGAACCACTCTCTCGATATCACGAAAAATTCGAAAACACAAACATTGGGTGTGTATTGCCGCACAAGTGCCACCCTTACGGCTCTCTTTCTCTGCGCGCCGAGCAACGTTGCCGTTGGCTGCGACGAGCCGCGGTCGACTGCCGGCAACCCTGCCGTCGCTGCGCAAGTCACGTGCTCACCAGGACCGTACTTATCCAGCGGACTGGTTCGCTTTCAGAATCGTAAAAATTTGTCCCCTTCGAACCTTACAATTTTCTACCATCACGCGCGATTCAATTATCGTTTATACGTGGAGAACTAAATTTTAGATCTTGTAACGCGACGATCGAACTCGGTCTTTATGAAGTCGAGCATAGAAATATCGATAGCGTAATAGTCAACGCGTTGCAAGGTTACACATTTCACAGAACCTACGTTATCGAATACGCTTGTGGTCGAACATTAATTTATTTAAAATAAATACATTAATCACAAAACAAAGGTAAACCTAATATAAAAGGAGCGATATTTTCGTAAATTGCCTTAGACTTTTATTTACAACTTTTCTTATGTTATTAAGCGATCTTGAAACTTTGCGCTAAATGTGTAACGCAACGTGACATGGGGACGTAGACTAGATCGAAGCTACGATGTGTCAAAATTCGTAAATCCCTCTTGAATTTTCGGTGAAGTATTTAGAAGTTGATGGGCTTTCCAAAGTACGCAGCCAAATTAGCTTCCTTCAAAGCCTCGGCGCACGTCTTAAAATAATAATAATATTATGTATCGCTTACATTCTACGATCTAGATCGAATATCGTTCGAGTACCTACCGGATGTGCGTGACATGTTCTTGCAACATCTTCCGCACTTGCTCCATACTCCATGGCCAGAACAGCCTCGTTGATAAGTTCACCAGCGACCGCGCCGATCATATGAACTCCCAATATTTTATCTGTTTTGCTATCTGCTAAAACTTTTACGAAGCCCTCCGTGTCTAAATTCGTCTTTGCTCTAGAATTCGCCAAATAGGGGAATTTGCCAACTTTGTAGTCGACACCTTCTTTCTTTAAGTCCTCTTCTGTTTTGCCTACCCAACCAACCTCAGGATGCGTGTATATTACACTGGGTACGCAATTGTAATCGATATGCACGGCGCCTGAATGAGAATAATACATTGACACAATCGGTATTGCGTTCCGCGTTAGAAATACAACATTATCAGGTATATCGAATACCTCCAGCGATGCCTTCAACCGTAATCACACCCTCGTCCTCTGCCTTGTGTGCCAACATTGGTCCATGAATACAATCCCCAATCGCGAATATCCTAGATGAAAATAATTTAACATTTGGTATTAAAAGAATTACTAGAAAACTTGTAACTTCTACTTACGAAGGTACTACTGTTTGGAATCTGTTATTTACGGGAATCCTGCCCTTCTCGTCCCTCTCGATTCCCATATCTTCTAGTCCTAAATTATTCGTGTACGGCCGCCTACCGACGGAAAGTAAAAGAACATCGCACGCCAGATTCTCTTTTTTACTAGGATCTTTTGCACTTTCGACCGAAACTACGATTTCGCTGCCCGTTCGCGTGGCGCCAGTGACTTTAGTTCCCATTTTAAAACCCATACCCTGTTTGCTTAGAATTTTTTGTAACGATTGACTAACTTCACCGTCGATACTTGCTCCGCCAATGTACGGCGCATATTCAACGGCCGTTACTTCCGCGCCCAACCTGAAACAGGAATTAAATAAAAATATGAAAAATGTTATATAGATTATTAAATATTAATAGAACGATTACCTTTGCCAAACAGAGCCTAATTCCATCCCTATAACTCCAGCACCGATTACTAGGAGTCTCTTAGGTACCTGAGTCAGGGATAAAGCACCGGTAGAAGAGACAACTTGTTTCTCATCGATTTCTATACCAGGGAATGGTGTAACTTCACTGCCAGTTGCAATTAAAATGTTTTTACTATTAATTGTGCTTAACACTGACCCATCTGGATTAAGTACGGTCACTTGATTTGGACCGGTAATTTTTCCATGGCCTTTAGCCCATTCGACTTTGTTCTTCTTAAAAAGACCAGCAATACCACTTGTTAAAGCTTTCACTACATTACGCTTTTGTTCCATTAGCTTATCAAGATTCAGTTGAACATTTTCAACTAAAATGATAAAGTATAGATACACGATCTTTCCTTTGGAATAATTAAGTATCCTAGCAAAGATAGATAATATACCTATGATACCACGATTTTTTAAGTCTCCACCATGTGCCATGTGATAATAATGTGAATTATTTAACAGAGATTTTGACGGAATGCATCCAACATTTAGACAAGTGCCACCCAATGTCTCATTTTTTTCCACACAAACGGTTTTCATCCCTAGTTGTGCAGCTTTAATTGCTGCTACATAGCCACCAGGTCCTGCACCTATTACCACAATGTCTGCTTCCACTGTGCTAGAGTAGTTACGTTGCTGTGCAGCTGTCAAGCCAGGTACAACACGCTTGACGCATATTGGCTGCTAAAAACGAGAATAAAAGAAATTTATACTCGGAAAAGAAACTATTCATCTTCCATCATCTATGCGTCTATATACCTAAGAAAAAAAATGAAGGTGACATAACCAACGAATTAAAAAACTATGCTTTTTCGCGTAACGATGAATTTAAGAATGTACAGTGATAGTTTAAAAACTTTGAGGAATATTTCAACGAAACGAGGGAACGATGACAAAAACTAGCAACCAAGCGATACGAGAAATGTGAGGCAAAATTATTTGTCCTTCAAAATGTTACGAAATAGATTAAAATGAATGGTATAATACGTGACCGTGATACACCCGTGGACATCTATTACTAGGTATTTTTTCTGAACAACTTACTCTGACAGAGGCAGTCACTATATTCCAAAAATTAGCTTGCATCATACTGTCTTGTAAAATACTTTACTTTGTGATATAAAGGGGGTCAAAAAGATACAGGCCTAACGGCAGTATTAATGCAAGCACTACCGGTTATTTCAATATCGTCTAACTCGTCTGAGCTTGAAAATTCGATATATCGTTGGCTACGTACTTCAAATGCTCTGCTGTTCGATGGCGCTAGTTTACTGTTACGCAACACGAAATCACAGACAAGGTGCATATGTGATAGACTAGTGTCACGACTCGATGCAATGTCTACAATCTTTGAGCATAAATATTTGACAGTCATGTTGAAATATTAACTGTCCAAGAACATGTACAAGTTACAAAAAGAAACTTAGTCGTACTACGATAACTATATTGGAGTAATGACGATGCATCATCAATCAACTTGAACATCCAACCATACCGTACCAATCGGAAGTTGAGATTTATCTAGTGTCAATATGAACTTTCTCTTAAGTATTTTCCTTTTTGTTTAAAGACTCGATGCAATCAGTACATTTTTAATAGTCATAATTGAAAACGAAAAATACAAGAGACGTGCCTTTAATAAAATATGTATCACTATTTTGGCAATTGTTTGTCTAGTTCCAAAAAATAGTCACATTTCGGCGGAAGCTGTGACCACAGACAAGGTATACGAGTAGATCTTACATCCAATGTATTTTTTCGGCCCATTTTTCACTCGCAACATTATCAACAGGTTACAGAAACGAACGCAAGAGAAAGTGAGACAGCGAATTAAATTACACACATTATATTTTCGGTAAGGAATTTTTTTCTCGAAAGTGCATAGGAATTCGGGGGTATGTGTAATGACCAAAAATGATCGTAATTGACCCCCGGAACCGAAAATAATTTTTTTAAAACGATTTGAAATTTTTTATTTTTTTCGAAAAATGTCATACCTTCTCGAATTTTTTTCTCGAAAGTGCGTAGGAATTCGGGGGTATGTCTATTCACCAAAAATGATTGCAATTGACTCCTGCAACCGAAAATAATTTTTTCAGAACGATTTGAAATTTTTTAATTTGATCCAAAAATTTGTCCACTTGTTCACCATGAATGTTTCAACTATAGTCGATACGAGGAATTTCTGTTGTGGGGTTCGATTTTAGTTAACGTAGCAAGTTCAATGGAGTTTCGTTAGTAACGGTTCGAAACCATTTTCTCCCCCCCTTTCTATCGAAAGGATATGGCAAATGAAAAGAGCGAAAGAGACGGAAACGTTGAAGCGAGTTGGAGGATGGTAAGAGGGACAGAGAGCAACGGTGTACAAACGGCTGTGGGAAAAGGGCAACAGATGTCCTTCCGTATGACGCATGACTCGTTTGGCCCTTGGCGAGATAGTACCGTTCGCGTCTTTCTAGCTTGCGGAAGTATCGTGCGTTAGGGAAACGAGGTTAGGTCTGTCGTTTGGGAAAATACTTATTCGAAACCGGTTAGTCGTATCTACCGTGTCAACGAAACTCATGACGTTGCAACGATTTCAGTCTAAACGATCTTGCGAAACGATTTTACCACCAGTTTCCCTTTCGTGTTTCTGCTAGAGTTACACGTTTGTCGCGTTCGACCGTAATTTCGTTATCGATAGTACTGTACGGGATGAAATGATAGAACGCCTTGCATATTCGTATATTTCCTATAGCTAACAGAATAAAGTGTATATTTTACACACTGTATATATCGAATACCTCTTGCAGAGTAAATACACTTAATCTCACGTTTATTTAACGTACGAATTTGAATCGTCGAGTATGAAAATATTCCGTTAGAACGTAATAAAAGTAACGTAAAGAGTGAAACCGATCGACGATATTGAACGAAAGGTAGATACGACGAAAGCTATTTTAGATTATCGAGAAGATTATTCGTACGGAATCGCGGAAGAGAAACAATGCGGAATTGGATCTGCTCGCGTTGAGATAAAAGACAAAGGAAATGTGCGAGATAGCGAAGACTCGGCGCAGAACGTTTCGCGATCAGGACCCACCGAGAATATGCAACAGCGGCACCGATAACTTGAAAAACGAGCTCGAGTTTTCCAAGTCAACGCCGAATCTCCCGACGATCCATCAACGAGCATCCAGTTTCGAAAAGTGTTTCAGCGAGCCAGAGTTCCTTGAGCAGGACCGGCTGAATCAGAAAAAGCAAAAAGGAGATTCGGCGATACGGGAAAGTACCTCGTCTCATTTCGTTCGAGACTTGAGCGCCAAAGCAACCGATACGGTTGAACGGTTCGAGCTTCGAAGCTGTATCGAGAACCTCCCCAAGACACCCACCGATAAAGTGTCTTCGTCCAGGCGCCACGACGACGAGGTATGTTGGCACCGTTTCTTCTCGCATAGAATCGATCGTCCAATACCGCTGAACTTTTATTTATTTCGTGTAACTCGTAGAAGACAAGTTTCGTACCATTTTCCCAACTATTTCCAATTGTTGTACGATCGAAAGCGAAACGGGAATCTTAATGCACGGAATAGTCGAGAGTCATTCGCAAGATTGCGACTGGCAGTGTTTGAAAATAAACGTGAGATTTCTCGCGGCGCCGACGTGCATCATCAATCGACGAAAGAGAGAGTCATTCGAGTTGGTGCGCGCCTAAGATTCAGCGACGATTTATCGTCACGTGTCTCTTCCAAAGGAAGATTAAAATCGCTCGACCGAATCATCCTTGAGACGTCCGCTTTTACTCTTCTACGCGAGAAGTTTCGCGGGGAATTAAATCGGCGCGCACCATTACGTCGCGCTTTTACGCCCCGGTATTTACGCGCAAATCATTTATCGAGTGGTAAACGAGTCGATTAAAATATCTCCCACGCGGTTTCCTCGATCGCCCCTCGAACGAGTACAATTTTTGTCGATTGGCCACGATACGAACGATAGACATTTCCGTTGAGAAATTCTCGGAAGAGACGCGTTTACCGTGAAATCCGACGCGATTGTACGACCACAGGGCCCTAAGATGAATTAGGTGCGGACCTGGAAGATGCGGGCCTCGGGTCCGTTGCAGGTTCTTTTCCATCGAATGCCTTCCTTTGTGCGGAATTCGATTTAAGTTGAATTCACACCGAGTCTCGGGCCACGCCGCAACAATTCATTCTGGCTTTTTATCCACTTCCTCTCTGACACGAGGAATTATTACCCGATAGAATGTCGGGTACGTATTGGGTTAACGACGCTTTCGTGGAATTTCTTACGATCGATTACCCTATACAAGGTGTTCAGCCACCCCTGGGAAATATTTTAAGACGAAAATCAAGAATACCAATTTCTCGACGGAGGCTTCGTTAAAAAGTTATTAACAATTAAATTCGAAAATTTCAAATCGTTCTAAAAAAATTATATTCGGTTGCAAGGGTCAAGTACGATCATTTTCGGTCATTACACATACCCCCGAAATCCTACGCGTTTTCGAGAAAAAAATTCGGGTAGATGTGAAATTTTTCGACAAAATTAAAAAATGTCAAATCGTTCTAAAAAAATTATTTTCAGTTACAAGGGTCAATTACGATCATTTTTGGTCATTACACATACCCCCGAAATCTTGCCCATTTTCTAGAAAAAAATTCAGTACGAGCGGAACTTTAAACGTTAGTAACTTTTTAACGAAGCCTCCATCAACAAATTATTACTCTTGAGTTTCGTTTTATTTTTACCTCTAGAAACACCCATTAAAGTTTTTCCCAGGGGTGGCCGAACACCCTGTATATTCGCGTCGCGAAGTCTCGACTACATTTTAACGCGAAAAGCACGGTGGAAGTACGTAAAGATCCGCGTGTAAATTAACTTGGAACGTACACATACTTGCAACTACACGGACAGGGCATTGACCGACTGCGTTAAAATATTGACGAGGAACCTGCTATTTCGGGGCTGCGTAATTATAGACTCGGTGTACACAGCCAAGGAACTACGAGTTTGATCGTTTTATCGGTATTTCGCGAATTACGTAGACCAGACATTTTTACGTAATCATAAAATCAGTAAACTCTGTTGTTTGTTAAAAAGTGTCTGCAATGTTTATTCCGTTTCTCGTTCGTGAATGTTTCGAATCTGTTGTCGTTTTGACGCTCGAGTGTAACGAGATGTAGATGGTCTAGCACGGGTTGAGATTGCTAGAAATTCGTCTGCAACCGAGGAGATTGTCGGTGCGCGCAACATTCGGTGTGAAAGCAGCCTATTAAGGTCGGGCCTAGGTTGGTGTTGCGGCGCAGCTTGCCTGGCAGCTTCAGTTCGATGTTTACGCTCGTGCTTTGAGCATTTTTCTCCGGTGAGCGTGCTTCGCGGCTTCGTGATTCTGCTAAGTAGTCTTTCCTCCTGGACAGAATCCTCCGTGACCGTGCAACCGTGCAACCGTGATCCTTGGACGCTCCAGTGAGTGTTTTTTAAACGAGCATTCTCCGTTTCGCGAAGCAGGATCGTTCGAGGCAGGAAAGCTTCGACTTTGCGTACAGCGGGGTAACAATCGCTGCTTCGCCGTGGGTCCAGGGTATGTATGTATACACGGTTGTCCGTTTCGAACATAGCGTCTGTCCGAGTTTACATGATATTTACGAACCGTTTGGCAGCATGTTTTACGAGCAATTATATTATTCATTCTTTTGTCGTTGTTACAGTACCGTTCGAAGCGTACAGAGACTTTTCTGATCGATTTGTTTTTTAAATACATACGTATTATTACGATCGTATTACGCGTTATCGAATTTCAGCCTACTAAAAAGCACCGATTTACATAAGACAACGTTTGCGCGTCGTCGGTGAGATAGCACGCGACTCGGTGACGACTCGACCTTGAAATTTCGTCTTTTCGCATGGTTTACGACGCGAGCAACACGCAAGGCTTGCACTGGCGCGAATGCAAACACAAGTCGCGGGAGAATCGTCGCCACCTTTGCGTAGCGTCGATCGAAACGCATCGGTTCCGTACCATCGCGATGACTCGTAGTTGCATAACGCGTCGTGTTTTGCATGCTCGATCCACGTGTATATGTATACCACACCCACGCGCTCCTTGGATCATGAAAACACCAAGTTCCTTGCTTATTTCCTAATGAAAGTCGTTACGTCGTCGACGGTAATTGCGAAACGCAAACGGTTCGATCGGGACCTCCGTCGCGACCTGAAACCGTGCTCTCGAACGTTTCTCGTTCGATTCCCGGTGAATGAACTTTCTCCTTTGTCGCGTATCGGTCATTTTTGTCGAACGTTTTAACCAGACCGCCGCAATTCTCTTCGAGTACGTTTCTTTCACATTTGTTTTATTATCTTTTTAGAATGGTAATACAGGGTGTTCAGCCACTCCTGGGAAAAATTTTAATGGGGGATTCTAGAGGCCAAAATAAGACGAAAATCAAGAATACCAATTTGTCGATGGAGGCTTCGCTAAAAAGTTATTAACAATTAAATTCAAAAATTTCAAATCGTTCTGGAAAAAATATTGTTAGCTGTGGGGGTCAATTACAATCATTTTTGGTGAATAGACATACCTCCGAAATCCTATCCACTTTCGAGAAAAAAAATCGGTTAGGTGCTGAATTTTTCGGCGAAAAAAAAATTTTTCAAATCATCCTAAAAAAATTATTTTCGATTGCGGGGGTCAATTACGATCATTTTTGGTCATTACACATACCCTCGAAATCCTACCCATTTTCGAGAAAAAAATTTGAGAAGGTGTGAAATTTTTCGACAAAATTAAAAAATTTCAAATCGTTCTAAAAAAATTATTTTCTGTTGTAAGGGTCAATTACGATCATTTTTGGTCATTAGACATATCCTCGAAATCCTACCCTCTTTCGAGAAAAAAATTCGAGAAGGTGTGAAATTTTTCGACAAAATTAAAAAATTTCAAATCGTTCTAAAAAAATTATTTTCTGTTGTAAGGGTCAATTACGATCATTTTTGGTCATTAGACATACCCTCGAAATCCTACCCTCTTTCGAGAAAAAAATTCCAGAAGGTGTGAAATTTTTCGACAAAATTAAAAAATTTCAAATCGTTCTAAAAAAATTATTTTCTGTTGTAATGGTCAATTACGATCATTTTTGGTCATTAGACATACCCTCGAAATCCTACCCTCTTTCGAGAAAAAAATTCGAGGTGTGAAATTTTTCGACGGAAAAAAAAAATTTCAAATCGTTCTGAAAAAAATATTTTCAGTTGCGGGGGTCAATTACAAGCATTTTTGGTCATTAGACATACCCTCGAAATCCTACCCTCTTTCGAGAAAAAAATTCGAGAAGATGTGAAATTTTTCGACGGAAAAAAAAAATTTCAAATCGTTTTGGAAAAAATATTTTCAGTTGCGGGGGTCAATTACAAGCATTTTTGGTCAATAGACATACCCCCAAATTCCTACCCACTTTCGAGAAAAAAATTCGAGAAGGTGTGAAATTTTTCGACGGAAAAAAAAAATTTCAAATCGTTCTGAAAAAAATATTTTCAGTTGCGGGGGTCAATTACGATCATTTTTGGTCATTAGACATACCCTCGAATTCTTACCCACTTCCGAGAAAATAATTCAGAACGAGCGGAACTTTAAACGCTGATAACTTTTTAACGAAGCCTTCATCAAGAAATTGGTATCCTTGATTTTCGTCTTATTTTGGCCTCTAGAATCTCGCATTAAAATTTTTCCCAGGGATGGCCGAACACCCTGTGTGATTGGATCGTTTTCTTTGGATACTCGATACGGAAAGAAACGTTGGTACGTGTACGTATCTACGTATGTCCGATGTAGACGATAAAAAAAAATCATAAAGCAATAATTTAGCAGGTTTAGTTAGATATATTGCGGTGCAACGAACGAGATAAATGCCCGGTACACTTCGAAAGCGCAAGACTACCAGTTTTGCAGCATTAATTAACCGACAAACTGGTTGCGCCGCGCTCGAAACTAGATTCCGTAGGTGAGGTTATCGTAAGGTTCCTTAGACCGCCAACTCATTTTCAACGATACAAAGCGATCGACGTTCTAAACTGGCCGATCGCGTTAGCAAGGAAAACGTGTTTTAATTTAACTACGTTGACCCTGCGTGCTGTTACTCTATTCGTATTTGTGCAGTTTGTTCCGTGCAGCTAAGCACGCGTTAACAATTCTATTTCTTTTTCTTTCCTCGTAACGATCGTTAAATTAATCTTTTTCTCTCATTCCCGATAGAAGGTCGAGTGCCATTTAAAATAAAATATGATGCAAGAACGTCCGTTCGTTTCCACCTTGCCGACTTGGTCGGAAGTAATTATTGTCAAATTAATCTTAGCAATGGTCTGCCGCGGTGTGCGTTCAAGCGAGAGTCGGGCAAAAGTGCACTCAGCATTGTTCCAGCTGCATCGTAGACACCAGTAGCATCCAACGAAACTCTAAATCCGTCTCTCGTGCTTTTTGCACATCTATTCCGTACAATTCTTTTCTCTATTACGCGTATTCGTCAATATTTTACAACCTCAACTTTCAACATCTATTTAATTAATATTTAAGAAAGCCGAACGAATTTGAAAGTCACGATTACGATGGAAAATTGTAACGAATGTGTGTCTGTCGTAAATCAGCGTAATTCTTAGGAAGTTCATAAAACGTGTGTTATCGTGCTACGCGATCAGAAAGTGTACCGACGTTACGAAATGCAAAATCCAACTATTCATTCTTGGTTCGTACGTACAATAACAAGATACGTAATAAAACGCAATTGCAAATATTCGTTCGGTAACACACGATGCTAATAACCTCGCTCTCGATTTTGTCTAGAAAATTTACGTTTCGTTCGTATCGAGTAACGTATAAATAATGACTTTATTAATTTAGTTGGCGTTTACGATGATCCAAACGTCAAGCATAAAATAATAAATCTTTCCTGCGACCCTGGCCTCGCTCGCATTTTCACGACTTTTAGATTCCAGATATTTGCTGTTCGAATACGAGACGGTCACTACGTAAACACGGCTCATCGTTCAAGGTTCTTTCTATTTTTGACGACGGGCGTGCCGGTGTTAAATTTCTCTTTCCAGCTAAATTTCTGTTCCCAGTGTACAATGACTCGATTATTTTTTATCTGGATGGAACTCAAGTTGCCTCGACGACAATTCGTCAAACGGTCGTTCGTAAGATGATCCGTTGCTCGCGGCCAAAAACAGTAATTCCTTTCATCGGTTATCGTCACGTTTATCTTTAATCGAAAAGCTCACGACGACTACGTTAATTTTTCGGTGTTTTATATTTCCCAGCGATCAAACGCGCCCCCTCGTACGTTTATTGCATTCTACGAGAGGCATGCTTCTCCTCGTAATCGAGAGACTTTATAGGAAGTAATTTCGATAAAATAAATTCGCATAACGAGCTGCCGTTGGCGTGCAGCAAAGTGAGAGGCGAGTGCACCCGCTATTGTTCGGTATGCCACGGTGTCGTAGTCAAGGAAGAAGCAATGTGTCCTGGCGTACAGCGACCGTTTTACTTTCTAAGGATAAAAGACAGTTTTAGATTTCGTTCGGTCAGGGAAAGACTTCACGGTGCATTTAAGACGCAAAAAGCGTTTAATGCGAAAGAAACTCGCGTGGAAAATGTCACGCGTTAGACCGGCCGATTTCGCGAAGGTTCTTTGGTTAAAATCTGATACACGCGAATGACATATTTTCACTTGAAACTCGTAGAGCGTACTTTTCGAGATAATAGTCCAGCTACACAAAGAATCCCGAGGTCCATTCTCGTAAGCAGATAATCGCGGAGAGGAAACGATAGAGTTTAAATGGAGGAACGCGAATAGACAGATGCCTATTGTTAACCTCCAAGCCTACGGGTACGTTTTATCGAGCGTCTGCGCCCTCCTCCAGTCGTGGGAAGTAATTATTGGCAGATTAATTACGAGCAACGAGCTACCGGGTCGATGAAGCGAGAGTCGTCCTATTAAAGTACCGCTTCATTGAATCATTGTTTTAGTCGATGTATTACGACTATTGACACAATGGCCATTCCTACGAGCTGCACTCGAACGTGTCGTTTTATTATTACTTTCCAACGCGAGATGACACTCTGTTACCTAGTAACGAGTCGCTTGAAACTCGGAATCGACAGGGCCAGGAATTGGCGGGAATCGACAGGAATGGACAGGAACGGACTGGAATAGGCGGGAACGGACTGGAATTGGCGGGAATTGACAGGAATGGACAGGAACGGACTGGAATAGGCGGGAACGGACTGGAATTGGCGGGAATTGACAGGAATGGACAGGAACGGACTGGAATAGGCGGGAACGGACTGGAATTGGCGGGAATTGACAGGAATGGACAGGAACGGACTGGAATCGGCGGGAACGGACAGGAATAGACAGGAATCGATATCGGAATGATATAAGAGTTATATGTTCACGCACGAGCGAGCAGAGGAAAGCCTGACTGCAAAAAAAAGGGGAAGAGAAAACTGCGAAGAAAAAGAAATTAGAAATTTTCAGGTTAGGATCGTCGTTTTGCTCTCTTTTCGCGTGGACGTGACTTGTAGCGGCTATTATTCGCGCGTTATAATCGCATTGTTTGCGCCTTTTGTTTTTCTACGAAAATTAGTCCATAAAGCATGCCGTGTGTTGACGCAACGCCGCGCAAAAAGATCGCTAGACTCGTATTTACGATCTTGTTACTGCCGTGTTCCAACGTAGGTATGTAACGTCGAGCGTCGAAGAATTTTTTAACTTTTAGACCAGAATGCCCCCTTAAGTATGACGTCGCTCGATAGTTTGCAGAAGCCGCATTCGAGACGCGTCGTCGCGACCCGGCTGGCTGCTTCCATAGACGCGTCGATCGATCTCGACGATCCGGAAATTGCGGCTAATTGAAAAGTTGCAAGGCACGCTCTTCGAGAGATCTCGCTTTTCTCGTGCCTTTCATTTTTCTCGTGGCTATAGCTTTTCATCGGTATTAAATCCGATCGGGGAAACTCTCGCGGCGGAAATTAGGTTTTTAAATTATAGAACCGTAGATTTGCTCGCGTTTAACAGCCAGTTATTTTATTGTTTTCGTTTTGTTTTCGTTTGAAACGAGGGAAAATGAAAACGGAAACGGCGACCGATTGAAAAGTTGTAAGGTGCTTAGACGCGTACGAGAAAGGAGCAGCGATCGATGCACTTCCGACATCGCCGAATAATTTGTCTTGCCAGCATTTCTCCAAGGTGGTTCCGGTCGATCGAGCCAGCCGGTCGTCTATTCCCAAGGTGCCACGAGGTTCGTTCAACCGTTTAGAAAGCGAGCGTGTCGGTGCAGCTTTGTTTTCTCGCCTCTCTGAGAATCGGTAAAAGCGAAACCGAATCTCTGCTCTCTTCTTTCTTCTTTCTTTTCTCGGAACAATCTTGGGAGATTCAACGCGCCTCCGCTTACAGACGCTCGATCGAATTTCGGATTTCCGTATGCCGGTACCGGACCGACGCTCGACATTCAAGCAATCGATATTCTCGAACCGTTCTCCTCATACAGGGTGTTCGGCCAATCCTGGGAAAAATTTTAATGGGAGATTCTAGAGGTCAAAATAAGACGAAAATCAAGAATACTAATTTGTCGATGGAAGCTTTGTTAAAAAGTTATTAACGTTCAAAGTTCCGCACGTACTGAATTTTTTTTCTCGAAAGTGCGTAGGAATTCGGGGGTATGTCTATTCACCAAAAATGTTTACAATTGACCTCTGCAACCGAAAATAATTTTTTCAAATTGATTCGATATTTTTTAATTTTGTCGAAAAATTTCATCTTCTCGAATTTTTTTCTCGAAAATGGTTAGGATTTCGAGGGTATGTCTATTCACCAAAAATGGTTACAATTGACCTCTGCAACCGAAAATAATTTTTTCAAAATGATTCGATATTTTTTAATTTTGTCGAAAAATTTCATCTTCTCGAATTTTTTTCTCGAAAGTGGTTAGGATTTCAGGGGTATGTCTATTCACCAAAAATGTTTACAATTGACCTCTGCAACTGAAAATAATTTTTTCAAAATGATTCGATATTTTTTAATTTTGTCGAAAAATTTCATCTTCTCGAATTTTTTTCTCGAAAATGGTTAGGATTTCGAGGGTATGTCTATTCACCAAAAATGATTACAATTGACCTCTACAACCAAAAATAATTTTTCCAGAACGATTTGAAATTTTCGAATTTAATTGTTAATAACTCTTTAACGAAACCTCCATCAACAAATTGATACACTTGTTTTTTGTCTTATTTCGGCCTCTAGAATCTCCCATTAAAATTGTTCCCTGCCATGGCCGAACACCCTGTATGTATATTTTACGTACAGGGTTTCGGTTACACCTTGGTTTGTATTTTTTTCACAATTACCAATAGAAAATAAAAAGTTGTTGCATTGAATAGAACAGGTGTGGGAGCGTCACTTTGATCTCTCGCGCGTATCCGTTTAGAAAAATGATAGATCTAGAATAGAAATAGGTGAAGAGCGCCCGACGGACCAGTTCCCCGCGAAATAACCAACTAATTGCGTACATTGTTTCTATAAGCCATTGTCGCAGCGAGTCGTTACGAATATATGTATGTGCATTTCGGTTCTAATTACCCGCATTAAAATTTCTCCTGCTGACACGCCGAGCGAAAGACGCCACGAAAGCGTGTTTAGACACTTTCCGCCGAAGGTGATTCCGTAGCACCGTATGCTCGATTACCGTGAACGCTCCGTGAACCGTTTGTTGCTCGTGGCATCTTCAAGTTATCGCCGAGTGGAAATCATCGCTGTAAAAATTATGATCCCCCGTCGTTTGTGTGTACGTTCCCGCGTGCGCGTAGTTTCTTTTTCTTGGCCTTAATAAATCGCTCGACGTAGCCGTATTTCAATTTCTTACCGGGCGACAGATCTATTTCATTCCACGGAATCGGTGATATTCGAATAATTTTTTAAATTTCAGCGTCAAAGCACTCGATCGATACGTAACTCTTTATATCTGTTACTACTATTATACAATAATCGTATACTTTTATCTAAATTATGATTTATAAATAATTTCGATCGTCGTTCGGTTTAAAAGGAAATATCGTTCGTGTCTAATAAACAACCGTCGTGACGAAGCAGGCAAATCGTGTTTGCTTGTAACGGATTAAACTACGGACTTCCGGTAATTTGCATTGTCGTAACGAACGATCGGACCGACCGACCGACCGACCGGTCTCCGCGACTCGCGAAGAGAGTGAAAGTGCACCGATCCGCGCAGGTGCTTTCGACGAGGATCGCTTTTTCTCAAGGAAAAGGATCGAGGTTTCGGTTACGGGCGCGAATCCATCCGTCCTGTCTCGATTTCGATCTCGAGGCTCTTTACGTTGAAATTCCGAAATGGACGCGCATTAAGATCCTCGAATCGGCGATTCTCGAACCGATAGCGCGCCCTGGCGAAACGCTCGTTTGCTCTCGCAATCGTTTTCCCGTACGTAACTTCCTGCGTAGATCAGCTCGATCGATCGTTCTCGAGAATATCGAGTTTCCAAGGAAATTATTAATTCTTCAACGTGCTGTTTGTTTCAGTCAAGTTACTATTTCCTTTAATGTACCTGTGAAGCATGTACGTCAACCTACGGTCTTCTGTATCCTCGTAGGATCAATTGCGCCAACAATGGACCCCTCGCCGTGTTACTCGTTACAGCAGACAAACTCAGCAGCAGCGAGACTGCGGAATAAATCGTTACGAAAAAAAACGACGACTGGTTCCCGCGCGTTTAATGGCGTCGTTGAACCGTTGTTACGTTTTACGAAATTGAGAAACATCGAACAATGTCGTTTGGTCGTGGTGTTCCCACGACTGCGTAATTCGCGGCCCTGAACGTTTCTCGCCACTGTCAAAGCGTATGTCCGCATATTATCAGAAGCACGCTCGTAGAAGTCGAGCAAGGGTCGGTATACCCGTTACATAGCACATGGGTCGCACGAACGAGACGCGACAAACCGCTCCTCTTTCCCTCTTTCCCTTTTTCTCCTCTCTCTCCGGCGTCTCTCTTACCGTCGTACTGTCCTGTCAGTTCGCGTGGTGCGCTCGAACGAGCGGCAAGTGCCTCGCCTTCGTCCACCTTGGTTCTGCGTTCCTTCGCCACGCCTCGAGCCTTTAAGATCGGAACGTCCTCCTCCGTCGCTGCACTCTCTGGAACAGTACACCCAAGAACGCGCTAATTTCCGTCTCAGCCCGATTGCTTCGGATCTCGAGGCACGTACCCTTTGCCGGTTCCGCCTTGTCGTGCGTGCGCGAGTATCGACCTGACCGATAAACCGTCTTTCAATTCCTCCAAGAGATCTTCGAGTGACAGCACTGACAGCAGCGTGCCACGTACCGTCTTCTTATTGTCCACGCACACGCATCCTCTTATGCCGTAACTGAACATTCCTCGACTTATGGGTAACGTTTTATTAATTGTAAAATTAGATTTGAAGATTTGCGAGTCGCGCGGAACCGTTTCGAAGACCATAACGTTTCACGGAAGAGGATTGCGCAATTACTATAGGCATTGTAATGCTAGTCGACGCATTCTCTCGGTGCAATTACGCATACCGAAGGTGGCGTCGGTCAGAGTCGAATGGAAAAGGGAATTAGAGCTCCAGTGGAGCTGAAAACGTTAATTCTTTAGGTGATTTGTCAATCTGTTAACTTAATCCTTTAGCAATTATGAATTTCAACAAAATCTTTGAAACTACTTTGCGACAGCAGTGTTTTATTAGCTAGCTGGCTTTATCGGTTGGAAACGAAATGTACATGACTCAGCAACCGTCATAAATTCGATTTTATTTGTATTTGTCTCTCGCTACGCTATGCGTACATGTATTCCGGCCACAGCAGTTGCGAGGCTTCGTGTATCCCTCCGTCCACGAGTTGATTTCGTGGAACATTCTTCGATCTGTCTACGACAAACAATTTCCTCGCGCAGAGGAGGCTAACGATAGTTTTCCAAGATGAAACTTGTTTGTTTCTCGTACGTCGTTACCTGCAATTCGTCGTTCATCAACCGTGACTAATAGTGCATAGAAGAATCCGTTCTGCACTTTTTTCTCTGGTTTTGATTTATTCGCGCGAGAATGAATTTAGCAACTACGTACTTGGACAGTCTCCGGAGACAAATAAATCATTGTACGCGAAACTTTGTAAACATTTGTGGCTTGGTTTAGCGCGTAGATTCGGTTTGTTGAGTGTTTACGTGTATTTCTTGAAACAAGTATTTATAATAACATCGCGTTTCGAGTCGACACGCGTCACCGAGCGTTCGCGTTGCGAAAGAAACAGATCGATTCGAAGCGTGCTGAAACGTCTGTGTGCCCCGAAGCAATCGAGCATACGAACGGACAGAACCGCGTGCATACTTATAAGCGTTTTGCAATTCGATGCACTCGTGCGTGCGCTCGCTGTCTCGAGAATAATGCGCCTGGACAAACGTCGGTGTTTTGTTTAAAAAATTCATGTCCCCCCGGCCGCATCGGACCCGTTAATCTCACTGTCCCCGTTCGGACCATCGATCGAGCAAATTTCCGTTACGATTCTTTCGTCGTCTCTTAAATTCTTCGCTTCTCGAGAGCAGATTCGGGCCACAGGAACGAGCATATCCGACGGTTTCCCTGCGTCGATGAATACAATGAACACCGGCGAACGATGCGATTATTCGATTCGAAGCTTCGGTGAAAGCACCGATGAATTAAGTTTTATCCTGCAACCTGTCGGAGCTGAACGGAATTATTGCTCGTTAGGGCGGGAGTACTTTCGTGCGGCCACGTCGTTCGATTTCCTCGTTACGTATTTTTACAGCCGTTCGCCGATCCACGAATTGCTTCGTTTATTCTTTCGAAATCGTTTTCCCTATACAGTTTAAATTTAGAAGAGAATATACATATTATTAGCAACGAAAAAGCGCAAATCCCTCTTGATCGCGCTCCTAGAAATTTCTCTAGCTGATTTTCAAGCGTTTCTCGTGGAGTCGGTGACCTTTGAATCGTGCCTCTTCTCGTCGGCGCGGAATATAAATGAAAGCGGAAAAGGAACGAAGCGCGAGAGGAAAGAATGGTGCACGAGCTGGGCGTAGTTTCGAAAACAATCGTAAAAGTTCTCTCGACAGCGAGGGTTGGAATAATTCTAGCTTTTCTGTCTCCCCCGTCAAGCGTTGAATTGTATAACCAAAGTAATTTTTTAGGCAACGAATATCGAGCGATCGCGAGACGTGTCGACGGGAACGGGCGGGAACAGACAGGAATCGACATAATTCGTAGAATTGGAACTGCAGCGAATGATGCAATCGAAGAACTACGACGTTGTTTGCATGACGCGACTTTTTAGGCTTTGTGTTTCAGTTACGTATGTACATATGTACAACCGTGTCCCAAAGCAGCCAGCACGTGTCGCCGATATTGAATTACATTTCAGTTTAAACCTTTTTACCGCTCAACAACTTTATGTGATAATCTCTCTGTTTCTAACGAATATATTTTTGTCATTAGGAAAAAATTGTAACAGTTCGCCGGGTTGGACGTGCGTGGTCCCTTTTTCTAGCGACTTTTTCACCTATCACAATGCAAGGCAACGAGGAACGAGAACGGTTCGGCTCCCCTGTTCCCGAAGAAACGTTAATATTTTCCACTTCCTTCCGGACTTACGATCCCCCCCAGCTGAAACTCATCGTAACTCGTTTAACCGTCGGCTCTGTACACACGTAAACACTCGCTGGGGCGAAAGCCACACCGTGTGCGCTTCCAGTTTGTATCTTTTCGTCTTCACTGTGCGGTTTACGCACGCGTTCACGCCTGCGGACGAGCAATTAGCTGTTGCGTGTGTCGTAACCTTCGAAAACTCGTCTCCCCCGATGCACTGCAGTTACGAACGCGCTCTCGCTCTTTTCTCGTTCGACCAGTGACTCTCGCGAGTTCAATCCTGTCCTCGTTTATCTTGGAATCCCGAGTGATCGAGTGGGAACTTGGTTTTTTCGTGGTGTTCGTGTTTTGACGAAATCGTGGAACAGATCGCGTACGATGAGAAAACGTCGAGTCTGTTTTAACGAAAGGTGATCTTTCTACGGCGAACGTTCTGGTCGAATATGACCGAATTACAGGTAACTTTTAAGATCTATAATAAAGAATAGGGATCTTTGGTAATCTCTGATTCACGCCCAGGAGAATTTTAGTCCCTGACATCATTCGCGCGACTATTGTTCGCAAGAATATTGAACGGCACTCGCGATCCTTTTCATAGTTCGAGACGAGCGCGATCGCACACTTTAGAAACCTGTTACGTTCGCGTTTTTCGCGCACCTGCTTGTTAATGTTCTTTCGCAGCTTCGTGCTTGAAAGAGATCGCGACAAAAGATGACCTACAAAAACAAGCTCGCACAATAGTGACCCTACCGGGTGTTCTCGTGCCTGTTTCGTCGATCCGTTGTTTTTAGCCAACCCACGGAGGAACGGGACCGAGAATGCATCGACAAAAGTAGGGTAAAAACTACGGTGGCTTACTATTCGATACGACGAGTTGTCAACTCAAACAATTTTTTTAATTACTCTGACTTGTGAAACTTGTATTATAATATTAAAAATTAACCGTCGCTTGGATCTATTCGTAACCATGGTATTCCTTTGGAAGCGACCACTATCCACCGTTGATATCGAGAACGGAAGTTCCCGCGATAATTGGAACTCGCAGATACCATGGACCAGAAATGGTTGAAATTCCTCGAAACGTTCTTCGATTTACATTCACGACTCGTGCGTTTCGCGATATCGCAGAGCGTCTACCTACGTATCTACAGTGTTTAGGTTATGTCGGATGAATTTTATTGCATTTCGCGTTCGCTGTGATTGCCAACGAGTCGACAATGTTTGCGGCGACAACGTTGGTATCGCGGTGAAATCATCGATGACGAGTCACGAGAGAAACGGTTAATGCATCGAGAATTGGACTTTCGATTCTTCCTTCGGGGCAAACAAGCACGCCGCGGGAAACCAAGTCGCGCGATCCTCGACTCGACTGTTTTAAAAAGTGATTACAAGCGTACTGTTAAGATAGTTTTAGATCTCGTTGGACTCTTTCGTTCGTTACTTCGTCCCGTCGACTGGCTGCGAATTAACATGCAACCGGATCGACGTTCGATGCGCGACGCTCGGAGAATAAGAATTTTTTTTAATCGATAAACCGTAGCGTATCCTCCGTTAATCTAGTGTACGTGTTTCAGGTGATCGGTAACGGGTCCAAGAGCGACGCGGACAGCTGCAACGTTTTAACAAACGGTGAGTCACGCGTTATCGATGCATCGCTCGTATTCTTTTTATTCTCTCGTTACTGCTTGCGATGATGATCCTCTCATAAAGAGCCCTAACTGGCTATAAAAGGCGGCCCGTTAGAACCGCCCGATTGCTATAGTCGGTGCCGTTTGGTTTCATCGAGCAAATGTGTCCCCCCCCTTCGAGATGGATTGAAAAGGATGCTCGCTACGCGATCGTTCGTTATTGTACACGCGGTACATGTGTTTAGAGACACCGCGATGCACCCTCGATATCAATCCAACAAACGCGCCGACCGATTATCCTTTTGCCCTGTCGCCGATATCATCTGATCTCTTTCGAATCGAAAGAGAACTCGGGGGAAGGGAATTTAATTTAGTGGTATACTTTTTATCAGGTTTTCAAAAATTTGCTCTCGTCTGTTCTTTTCTGTCAACACGTTCACTGTCTGTGACCTGTATATGGATCGCGCCCCACCGCGATATCGGATACGCCTCCGAGAGATTGGACGGCGAACGTGTTAAAAATGTTAAGTGAGCAACAATTTTGTCGTGTACCGTAGCAGGTAGAAACGTTGCGTTCTCGTCGCTTTTAATCCGCAATTTGCAGTAAATCCGCTAAATCGTTACGGCCCTGACTTTGCCCTTCGGTCATTATCATCTGTCGGAGCGGTCGGCGCGTTTTCTCACGCTACTTCAGCTGCTCCTTGCTCGCGGTGCAATGATCTCCCTCTCGTGCCCGCACATCTGCCTCAAAATTACATCCTGACCGGCTCCGCATTTTTTTACCCTCCCCGCTTTCCGCTCCCACTTCTCCCTACCTCCTGCCCCCTCCTTCTCCGCTGCCTCTTCCCCTTCCCCGTCATCTTCCACAGCACACATCGTCCCGACAAGAACAAATCTCGACAAAAATGCACCGGCCATCGTTGACCGATTTTACGAATCGATCTTATTCCGTTTTACTTTCTAATAAAAACTCCAACCAGATCAGTACTCTTTCGTTGGCAATCGAAAAATTGAGGTATAGAAAGTGTGAATGGCACTGCATCGGTAATTCTCGCTAATGGATTTGTGTTTTCGTAAAATCTTAAGAACAATTAAGAAAATAGGTCGACGTATGGAACGGGCAACCTCGATCGCTTTCGCCTCCAGTCACTCTCAAAACTTAACGTGGATTTAATTAGCCATTAACTCGATACTAGTCGCGAGGAAATTGAACGAACGCTTTTAATGAAAAGTGAGAGCGTCCCTTTGAGGTTAATCTTTCCAGAAAACAGATAAAATATACCATGTACGTCCAAATAAAGCGTTACAAATTGAATATTAGCGCTTTTCCCTTTACATTTAGATTTTACGCTGGGAAACGACAGATGTTGTCACGAATGCGTGTATTTAAATGAGGGGACAGGTTGGTCCAACGAACCCGCAATACCATGTTGGTGCAACTGTCGCGTATGTAAGAACGTCTACTTACTAGGGGTAAAGTTTCACTAGCTATGCGCGGGAACCCGAGTCTCGATTCGTGAATAATACAAGCTTTAGGAATAAAGCTGGTATTTCGAATAATTGTATGATCGAAAGCGTTTCATTGTACCCGATTCGTTTACCGAAAACGACGCTCGAGAAAGCATCGAAATCGTACATGGGTTAGAAAATCGCACAACGATGTATTCTTTACTTTCGTTTCGTAGTTCTCTGCTACGTCCACGCGATTTACGGCGTCGCGTCGTTCGACGAAGAATCCGCAAAAGATATTTGGAATAGTTGAATTAACAAGTTAACGTTTCAAAATAGCATTAAATAGACATCGACGTGTAATCGATGGACGTGTCTTTCACGGTGACTCGTTTTCTAGCAACCTCCTTCTCTGTTGCCGCTCCTTCATCGTTCACCGTGTTGATAGGTCACGTCGAGTTTGCCCGACCAACACCGACGCAACGATCGAACGAGTAAAAGAAGGAACGCGTTAATTGCGTTACTTTGAAACGCCTTGGTTCGTTTTCTCGACACGATCGTTGTCAGGTTCGCGGAGGACGGTTTTACGACTGCAAAACCAAGTTATAGCATCGCAACAATTAATTCGACAAGCTATATAAAACTGGTGTCGGGAATTCTTGAGGTATCGATAACACGTGTTCGAGGAATGTCACGCAACACTGCACCGCGCTACGCCATGCAAACGGCTATGGTGTCCCATTCTAAGAAACGAACAGGACGCCAGTATCGTCCTCCGGCATGTTTACACGAGCTTGACGAAACGTCCTGTATATTAGACTTGTTGATGAGCCGCAGTTTCGTTATTGTAGAACTTGCCACAAAGAACGTACTCTTAAACTCTATAGAGGCATATTGGTTCACCTTGAGAGCATAAAAAGATAGGTACCGAGCGAGGCTCGGTGCCGCATACTCTTCTATCCGATTAACAGCTATGCGAAGCCCTATGCAAAAGTATATAGAAGTTGGCTGTTTGATAGATAGGGCACGGTCGTAACCGCTTCAGTACGATTCGCCGCGATGTGCGAGGAGGGTTCCGTGAGGGCGAAAATCGCTTTGCTGGAGGGTGAATAAAACCGCAGAGATCCTACTCGAGCCATAGCTTATTTTCGCGGTTAAATCTACGCTGCGTCCATCGTCGACGTTATACTGCCCCTCGTTCGCGATTATGCCAACCGGTATAGACACTGCCGCGTACATTGACAGACAACGAAGAGCTGCGGTGCACAAGGGGTTGTTCTTTGAACGTTTTACCACCTATCGGTGATCGTGTTTCTAGGCTATTTTGTTTAAAACGAAAATTGAACGATATATGGGGGGTTCCGGGACGAAATCCAGGTGACCTTGATTTGCCTAATGGGACGCTATACTGTTGCAGGGAGAGACATGGCTCCGGTGTTGGGTGTACCTCCTCCGCCGCCACCTGCACCTCACATGGGACCAGACGGCTTGATCGTGCCAAGAAAACCGTACAACCCTTACCTCACCTCCAGTAATCATAAGGACCTTCGTAGGGAGTTACTGTTTAACCAGAAGATGTAAGGCCTTGTACAATAAAAATTAAAAATTCTACGCGTCACGGAATTCGAACACAGGACAAACTGTTACTAATCTCGTACGTTTGCCGCTACGTCACGGTCATCTTTGAACAAAGTAACCTATTAATTGGTCATTTATGGCTGTGTAACTGACGTTTTTCTTGTAAATGTAGCCTGTCAGTCTCCAGAGACCGGGATAGCGTTTAGCGTGTTAAATACCGTTCTAGATACAGTCTGTAAAACGTAATTGTGAATAAAATATGCTGGGAAATGACGAGGGGAGATTCGTTGTTGGTTTCCGCGTAGGGCGAGATAGACTTCTAAAGCGTGCGTGCGCCTTTCGATGCAGTTCGCACGCCTATTGGCCGAGGAAAATCGTTTCCTGCTGGTGGCGCTCACGCCAAATGTGGGAACTTCGCAATCTTCAATGATGGCGACGATATGTCAATGACTCACTTTCATCTGCTTTAACGCTGTCCATAGTTGGACAGGAATATAGACAGGAATAGACAGGTATTGACAGGAACGGTCTGGAATTGGCGGGAACGTACAGGATTAGGCGGGAATAGACAGGAACGGACTGGAATTGGCGGGAATAGACAGGAACGGACAGGAATTGACAGAAACGGACTGGAATTGGCGGGAATAGATAGGAACGGACTGGAATTGGCGGGAACGTACAGGAATCGACAGGAACGTTGCAATTTTCGGGCGCGACGACTGGCTACGCGTAACCACAGCCTAACCGCGTCGATGTTTTGCTTTCTTTCAGAGGCAGAAACGTACTGAATCAGAAAAGCGAGCTCCAGCGGGCGCTCGAGAAGCAGAGAGAGGCTGCGTCCAGGCGCGAGGCCGAAAAAAATCGAGAGGAGAACTACAAAGATGACCCTAGAACCGCGTTGCAAAGGGCCATCGAGCAAAGGGCGAAACAGATCGAGACGGCCGTGAGTGTCGTCCCATTTGCTTCTAAATGTACATCCAGACTAGCATCGCGATCCAACACGAACAAATCGAACAAACGCTTACTGTTTGGCGCTGGCAACTCCACGAACGTGCTCGATTGTTTGTCGTTGTTTTAAATCGAATGGAATTATTTGGTTGTTTCAGATGGAGCAATCGCAGCCAACGGAACCGTCCAGCAACCTTTTGGCGACGGCGAGAGCGAAGCTGAGACCACGCACAGAATCTCAATGAATCGAAGAGAGAGAGAGAGAACAAGAAGAAACAGAGAAACAAAATGTTGGTCGATCGTGTAACGTGATAAGTACACCGTCGTGCGGGAGAGCAACGCGATCGATCCGTCGCGTCGCGTCGCGAGCAGAACGTTTCGTCGCGTTTTGTAACTCGACCGATATGTAAATACGTATACGTAATTTGATAAGAGTTTGGTTAGAAAGCAAACGATCGTCGTTGGAAGGAACGACGTGTCGGCAACGCGAACAGAAAAGCATCTCGTGTTCGGTCTCGATAGATTTACTCGCATGGGAGTCGTCTCTTTCACCCGGAATACTCTCTGTAACTTGCACACGCGTCTTTCTCGTAGAACTAAACGAATATCGTCTCAGCCCCTTGTCGTGCAATTACGAGTCTGACTCGTTCCACAATTACGTGGCTACACTCGTAAAATCAACATATTTTTATATTCGCGAGATATTCGTAAAGCAAATCTGTTCTTTTTGACGAGCATAGCATGCATGAATAAATTTAAACATTATTTAATAGTATACATTTGAAAAATGACTTGTAATTAAATCGTACGTCGAGGGGTTGGTACGAGGGTCCTCTCTTTAATCTTCCAAAATGGCCGACAGACCGCGTACGATTAATTTCCTCTTCCAGAATTCGATAGTCCTATAGTCTAGCCCAGCATAAGGAACGTCGCCTTCCACGATTCGTACGAACTTGCAACTTGTCTTGAAGCGCGTACTCGAACAAGGGCCTTGCAACGCTAAATCCCGGGAATTGGCGAACGAAACGTGATCGAGGTAATGTATCCCTTCTCGACCAACATCCTCACTTTGTGCCTACGCGAGACCCAACAAAGAATAATACGTCGAGATTTGCGACGAACAGGCCTTAACAGACAGCCTTGATGCAAAAACGTAGCTAGCATATGACCATTCTAAAGCCGATTCGATATTTTGTTACGTGCTGGAGCCTTCGAGGCAGTTCTCGCGTATAGGTGAATATCGTTAGCGTAATTAAAGTAACAAAACATTCGTGAATAGCATAGAAAAGAACGTATTAACTAAGACAAAATGATATTGCGAAACGTAAGTATCGAATATTAGCTTATTATCGTGCCTGAATTTAAACGGAAACCAGACTCTAATATATTAACACATTGGCGACAGATTTTTCACTCTCCGGTCATAAAATAAATTGAGAAAACACTATTAATGGTACAGTTTCTCTTTAGAGACATAATTATCGACTCTGTAGCTCTGGTTCAACGTTAGAAACTTTTTATATGTGTAAATCCAGTAAAGTCCTACGCCCTAGCAGTTGTTTTGTAGCATACGTACGTACTACAAGAAAAATTAGACTAAATTTTTAACATCTTCCTCAAAATCGTTTCGATAAACATTGATTAAAAGATTATAGCCATTTTTTAATATCGCGAACGCCCCAATGCCAATGTGTTAAGCACAGAACTTTGTCACGGTAGACAGAAATGTAGAGTCGACATCCCGGGACCACGTACACTTGAATAATTTTACGGTAGTAAACGCAAAAGATTTTGCCAACTCATTGTCACCGAGCGAAATATTCTTCCATCGTATCATTCGTCAATCCTAGCTATTTTAATTGTAGATATTCGATTACTTAAGGTACCTCGACCTCCATACATCAAATATAAAATAACAATTTCGATTTCCCTACTTTCCTGAAACTTAATTTTCCATTTAAATCGACCCACTCGCATATCGTCGAAATTGTTGATCTGCTATAAAGTGTTTCGGACAAATGTGGAAGGGTTTTAGGGAATACATAATCTGATGTACGTTTTTCCCAAAGAGATACGTAGAAGGTTAACTTTATTTTTTTAAATAAAATTATATATATATTTTTTAATACATCGTTTGGTGCAACTCGTTATTCCCTGCAGAAAAGTACCAAGCTACTTCTGACGAAAAAGCATTAATTTAGAAAATACTTTCATTGCAATGTGAAACATTTGTTGGTATCATCGATGGTTTCGAAGATTTCGAGTAGTTCGATTTAAATGGGTCGGACATTTCCAATAATCTGAAGAAAAACTCCAAATTAATCCCAAATTTAGTTGAAAATCAACGAAGCATAGTCGAATTAATAAGAGAAAGTGAAAGCAGTGCCTAACATGTTTCGCGAGAAGGGAGTGCTCTTGAATGGCGAGAATCTTTTGCCTCTAGCTGACAAATTAAAAAGTGTTTTATACGTTAACGTAGCAGCATTTATTACACTACAGTGTTCATAGTTCAGAAAAGAAATAAAACATATACATATATTGTTGCGTTATACAGTTTCGATCGACAGCGACGGAAACTGTAGAAACGTGATCGTCGACCGGAACTTGGAAATTCTCCTATCGATTGTAGCGCATCCGAGTGTATTAAATTTTCTTACTTCGGTAAATGCAGCGAAAGCATACTTATCATTGTAACGTAAAATTTTATGAAACGAGCGAAACAAGTAACCGATTAACGAGTCGAAACGTTTAACTTGAACTCTACCACCACCTCGTTACGCGCACCAAATTCTATCCTCTATGATCGATATAAACCAATCGTGTTTAGGACTACCGTCGCATTGGTGTAATTAAAATATCAAATATATTTTATTCAACATTGACACTGCTATTTTAATTCTTAATACTTCGTAGAAAAGAAAACTCGTTCGAAAAAGAAATTGTTAAGCACGATATAAAAATATCGACGATCCAAGACCGAAAGCTTTCTCGTTATTCGTATTCCAGTATGCAACTAAAAATATAAAGCTGAAGAAACAAACGTACCCTTAAAAATGTCGTCTTACGAAGACACCTTACATTTTGTACTTCTAACGTTCCGAGGATGTTTTGTCCCGCTTAAGGTATAGTTTATATCGGCACAGAAAACAATGAATAAAATATCGTTAGGTGATATAATTAAATATCGCGTTATTAATGGTAAACATTTGACGTAAAGTGACTTTACACGAACCAGCTTGTACATTCCTAGACAGAAGGTGCGAGTATACGCAACGCGATTCGAGTAGAGACACTTTAATAGTCGTCTCCGCGGGAAATAACTTCTTTACACGTTGGACGTAAAACCAGAGTATGCTCGAATTGAGCGGTGTAACATCCCTTGACATCGACCAGAGGCGGGTAAGCTTCGAGGGCGTCTTTATCGCATAGATCCTTTAAAGCCATCTGATACTTTGTACAACCGACGCGATCCAACCATCGCTTACAGAAAGCCAAAGTACCTGAAACAATAAACGTATCCTTTGCTGCTTTCTCTTTTCGTGGACGAATTTTTCCTGAACCGCCACGGGTCACGTACCGAAATGCTTGTTGATAGTATTGAGTAGAACTTTGCTACTCTGTAATCTTAGCGGGACGTAGCCAGCATCGAAGCTCTTCATATAGTGAGAACAGTCTAAATCGTCGTGCACGATTCCTTTTCCGGTCGATCCGAATGTTTCGATAGCGTAGAACTCGTTCTCCTCCATTCTGGTAGCCTCGCCACCTTTAACTATCGGCACAGTTTTCCCGGCGTGAATACGGTAAGGAGCAATCGAATGACCATTAAGATTTCTTATGGATTTTATCTGTAAATTAACCAAGAGTATATCGAATCGTCTCGTGACGAAAGAGAAAAGATTTCGAGTAAAATAATCACGGCGAACGTACCCGATAAGTTTTGCCATCCAAATCGATCTCGTACGACTCCATTACTTCCTGAATCGCAGCACCCACGTCACAAAGTTGGACGTCGATACCGGCAGCCTTAATCCCGGTATTTGTAGCGTCGCGAACCGCTTCGATCAACTTGTCGTACTTCGGATTGAACGTTAGGGTAAACGCGCAATCGATTATACGTCCGTTGATGTGTGTACCAAAATCTATCTTCGTAACATCGTCGTACTCCAACACGGTTGGATCTCCCGCGTTCGGAGTGTAATGAGCCGCGCAATGATTTCTAGAACAACCAGTTGGAAATGCCAATCCAGCCTTAAGCCCATCCTCTCCTATCAATTTTCTGGCTGTGTTTTCCAACTCGTTGCAAATCTCTATCATCGTCATTCCTGGTTTTACCTAGTGGACAAAAAGTAACGTTATTACATTTTCTTTTAATTTGACGTTGATCTTTCGTAGTATCTTTCGGTCACCGAAACGTACAAATTTCATAATGTGTTTTCTTGTTTGCCTATGAGCTTCTGCAGCTTGTCTGGCTTCGTTATAGATATCGTTATGCATTCTATCGAAAGCTCGCGCTTCCTCGCTCGAGAAACGCTCTTTTGCCGTTCTATCGTCCACCCCAGCTGCGGAAGGATGATCCATGATCTGCCCTATCGGGAAGTTTCCGTCGGGGAAAAACTCCGACACGGGTATAGTCGGAGGATCCGTTTGTTGCTTAACGCCTCCGGTTTTTCCACGCGATTTACGTTTCTTCTTCTTCTTTTTGGCTTCTTCTCCCTCCGCATCGTTATCTGCCACCTCCGCGGCGGGTTCTATAAAATAATCTCGATCGAACTTCGTGCTCCCGAACGGTTACTTTTTGGACAAGTTTATAAATAAGTTTACCTTCGCCCACCGTGTTATTTTTTGCTTTGTCTTCTTCTCCTTCCGGGACATCCGCATTGGTTTCAACAGCTCCTACATAACGATGCAAATTATTCATCGAAAAGAAATATATTTTTATTAAAAACAAATATTGTAATAACATGTTGAAAATATTCTAAGCTTTGTCTAGAATAATAATAGAATTTTCAAGTTATGCTATTGAAGAGGTATCGAGTAAAGACACGTCGAAACTTTGTCTCCTTTGTTTCGAGCATTTTGTATTATATATATTAGAGATAGTCCATTGTTGCAACAGATACATTTATATTCTTTACAATTTACTTGATCATTTATTTTTAACTTATTTGATCATCTTGCGAATATACAATTTTCAATGTTTATAACTTGGAAAGAATGTACCCAAGTATTGGTAAAATTCAGTCGAACGATTCGGAAACACCCAGTATGTCTACGAGACCAAATTAATAAACGATAAGAAAACATGAGAATGGTGTTGAGCGATTACCACGTTGTACTGTTTCTAAACGCGTTAGGTAATAATTTATTTTGTTCGATAGTTGGCACTTTCTTTCCGAACTTGAAGCCCCATCATAGAGGAAACGAAAACGGCACACAGCATCGCTAAAGAGTAACTATTAAGCGCGTTAGCTTTAAAAACGAAAAATAAGACACGACACGCGACAAACCTAAACTCGAAACGAAATATACCCAACGATACGTCGAACGTACCAGCTTTCTTCTTCTTTATCTTTTTTTTTTTCTTCTTCGATGCTTGTACCGCGCCAGTTTCATCTTCGTCGTCGACGATTTCGCGTTTCTCTTCGTCCACCAATTTTTCGGCGGATTTACCCACTTCGTCCAACACGGCAGCCATTTTCAAAAGGAAACCAAACAATGTTGAACCACGGACGAGATGCAGAATAGACCTCTCACCTTATAGGAGTCGGTGTCACACGAATCGGAGGCTCGCAAACCATTTTCGTATCACTTCCAACGTTATCGATTCAAACGAGAATTGAACTTCAGCACCGTTGGCCGTAAGAATTGAAACTAAACACGACGAGAATTAATTGGACTAGATCTATGAAAACGTCTATTCCAAGTACTGGATAAATATTACTCTGTATCTCGTTTATGGTTCAACTCTGAAAATTACGAAGCTACGAGTTGATAAATCAGATAATAAGCTAATATTTGAATACATCCGGTATCACCGTGTTTTAGAATCGATATATCGAAGAAAGAGGACATTCTGTATAGGAGGGAAATGGCACAATAAATTGAACCAACTTATTTAAAGAACTGTTTTATAATAATATGTACAAAGTGTTACATAGAGATAGAGTTTGAGAAAAAATCCCATTATTCGTGATCATTTTCTCGTAACGTTATTCTTTTAATACTAAAAATACGGAATTTGCAGTGTAGATTTTCGATACACGTATATGCCTATAGTTTACCTAATGAAAACGATTTATCCCACGGATGAAACTATTAACTCGGCTATATCTGGATCTTGACACAAGACAGAAAGTTGCATCGTTACCTGATTACCGAACAATGCTAATCTTGCACGAGCAAGAACGACTTTCCCGCCCCTGAAAACGCCGTTCAATAACAAATTGTGCACAGTGGCACCAGATGGTACTCGGTTGGATCGTTCTACGGCCTCCAAGCCCAAAAAACCTGTCAGACTTTGGATCGCCCCTTCCAAGGTAGTGACCGATGGGCCTAAAGCAAACGTCTCCTCGAGTTTGGTATATTCTTTTGCTACGGCTGCCTCCCAGGCAGCACCAAAATCTAATCCCCTGTTACCCATTCCTCGGACTTGATCGGCTAGAGTTACTTCTAAATCTTCCAGCTAAGAAAAAAGAAAAAGATAGACGAATGATTTGAAAATTAATCGACTCGATTTGCTATTTTATTTCAAAGTACAAAAGAATATACCATATATTCATCGTTGTATCCTTGTTCGGCATCTGGGATGGCTGTTGCGGGGTCACAGTCGCGAGCCATGAATCGGAGGGTCGTAGGAATAGTGGCGACGCTAGCATGAACGTCTTCCGGATATTTCAATACCGTATACGTTGTGCCAGGTTCGTTGCATGATAAACGGGGACAAGGAACTTCGCAGATCATCGTATAGCTAAAAAGTACGAATTCATTCTGTCACTTTACACAGCGTGAGCTTGATTGGCGAGCGAATGAATCGCCCTGTATTTAAATGTAATTACTTCTCTGGTGTTTCGACGGCCACTGTTACGTCCTCGAGCAACTGATCGGAAAGAGTATTTATGCAATCGAATTGTAGAACCAGAAGATCGGTAAACGTGTGCTTGATACATTTCACGTTGTATTCGGTTTCCGATTCCGTCAGCTCAAAGACCGGCGAAGATTTTAGTAGCGTCGAGTCACGAATAATCGCCGCCAGGCGCGGTACTTGCAACAATTTCTCCACGAAGCTTTCCTCCCGCGTCAAACGAGGTTGTTGCTGTTTTACGGTCGTGTGAACTTCGACTTGCGCTGGTTCCTCGGTGGTCTGTGCCGACGGTATCTACGGGAGAATTGAAATACATACGAGCGTTCGAAGCGTATCGAATAATGCGAACGTTTTAAATTACCTGGGAAATATCAAACGGTTCCTCCATCGGTGTTCGCATGTAATTTCTCAAAGCTCTCTCCAAGCTGGGCACCGAGAGCAGAGGAGGTTGTATCAAGGGTAACACGTTTGGATCGTTTTGTTGTTGCAGAATGGTGCAGTAGTAAGCTGCGCGATCGCGGACTTCGTCGTCGGAATCCAACTGACAACGAGACAAGAGGACCAACACGTTCGGAAGCAATGGCGGACAAGCCGCGGCGAAACGCGCCAAAGCGGTGACGGCTGCTGCACGCACGCTGGCGCTTTCCAGGATCACGCGATTGTAGATGAACCGAATGTATCTGGACGGCTGCTTGGACGTTGGTCCTTCCTGGCCGAGCAGATGCAGGATACGTACAGCGAGGGAAATGTGCTCGCAATCTTCGATGAACTCGCACAGATGGGCGAGACCTGCTTCCTTAGCCTCCGCGTTTCCTTCCATGACGGCGATTATCGTGTCTGCGATCGCTGCCTTGTACTCGAGCCCTCCCTCGTCCCTCAGCATCGCGGAGAGGAAGTTCATTAATACCGCGTGTTTACGAGGGAACTTTTGACACAAGGCTCTGAAACGAAAAAGACCCGACGATAAAGCGAGAGAATGGACTCTCTTCTGGGAAAAGAGATGCATAGTTACCTTATAGCCTGCACAACCACGACTTTAAATTCGTCCGAAATTTCGGACACGAAAGTGGCGATTTGTTTCATCAATCGATCCACCGAACTTTCCGCGCCAGTTTTCAAAAGAGTGGTGATCGCCAACGTGGCGATCGATCTGTTCGAGTCCGTGATCAAGTTTTCCAAATCTAAATTGCAGGCGGTAACTGCCGCTGGGTGGGTCATAGCTACTTTGTTCAAAGTCCTGACGGCGGCGAATCTTAAAGCTGGTTTAGGGGAGCCGCAAAACAGTTGGAGAACGCTAATAGCAAGGCCTATTTCCCTAGCGCCGCTTCTTCCAAGATTTACCAACGCGTGCGCCGCTTCGTACACGACCATCTCGGATTTCTGACGCAAACACGACTCGATGAATCCTAGCAGCTCTTCGCCTTCGTCGACTTCTTCCAATAATTTACACGCCATTCTGATTAGCATGCACGCCGCGTAAGGACTCTTTGGACTGGTTCTCATGAGCTTCGCGACTAACTTAATTACAGCGTGTTTGTCAGATTTGCGAGCTTGATACAAGACGCCCAGAGCATGATACTGCACCATCACGTTGGCGGAATATAACGCTTCTTGAGCTTCGTTTGCCCATCTGCGCGTAACGTCCGCGGAGACGCTGGTCAAATGGAGAGAGGAAACTAAAGCTGCGCTGGAAACAGCAGGAGAACGGTCTACGATAGCTTGCTTCATGTAACGTTCTATAGTTGTTAGCATTCCACCATCCGTGATGGTGCATAAAGCCCTTATGGCAGCCGCTCTGTACAAGTCTTCCTTTCCAGTCATATCCTTGGTTAAACTGGAAGTTACGATAATGACATCCTCTGCCAAAGAACTCAGCTCTTTGATGCCTAAATAGACCAATCTTCTCAGAACAATGTCTCGGGATTGAAACAATTTGGTCATGGCAAAAAATGCTTCTGTAGCTTCCGTAGTGCCCAACTGCTCTCCTTGGTTCAGCAGATATAGTATCTTTGTAAGGATGTGCGCGCATTTTCTCGGATTTACCGGAGTGTCGTTGAAAGTACGAGCTTCTTGGAGGACGGTCGTCTTCTCCAGATTCTGAAACGGGTTTCCTCCGCCTAGAAACACAAAAGTCATGAGAGCGAAGATGCGATATCGGCTCGAAAGATACGCGTAAATTCGTAATCGAAGCGTAAAGAAATCGAGCCACGCGACACTGTCCTCGTTTGCGGCGAGCAGTCGTCGAAACCTGTTTACAAGAAACTGTCATGAGAATACGGATCGATTAGTTTAACTTTGCTTACGAACTTAGGGCAATGGTTTATGGTAGTGCAAGAATGGGACGATGTTAATTTACGATTACCATCTTCTTCTTCCTTTTTGTCGCGTTTAAAGGGCATCATTTTGCAAAACCACTACCGGAATACTGGAAAATAAGGTTACACGTCACCTCGCCTCTTTCCTACGGGAACCATTGCAATGGACACCACGGTGTCAATGGTGGCGACAGTGATCCCAAATGTGTACTTGAAATCTAGTTTCACGAAAGGGTTACCATCTGCTGTCGATAAAATCGCGTGTGTTTTTTAAAGAATTGCCGTTGGATGTCGCACCATACACGTTAGTTAGTCGACTCACGAGTTAGGGTCCAGGAGAATAAATTTGCAGCTTGTTCTAATTTTTGTGAATGATACAAAACGAATTCGATATATTCAACGCAATGTTTAGTCATCTTTAGTGATGGCGACGATGCCTCATTTTCATCTACTGTAACGCTGTTCATAGTCAAACAGGAACAAATAATAAACGGGAATAGACAGGAACGTACAGGATTAAGCAGGAAGAGACAGGAACATACAGAATTAAGCGGAAATAGACAGGAACTGACTGAAATTGACGGGAACATACAGGAACATACAGAATTAGGCGGGAATAGCCAGGAACGTACAGGAATTGGCGGGAACGTACTGGAATTGGCGGGAATGTACAGGAATTGGCGGGAACGTACTGGAATTGGCGGGAACTGACTGAAATTGGCGGGAATAGACAGGATTACAGGTTATCTCGACTCTTTCCCACAGGAACCATTGCAATGGACACCACGGTGTCAATGGTGGCGACACTGATCCTAAATGTGTACTTGAAATCTGGTTTTACGAAAGGGTTACCATCTGTCGTCGATAAAATCGCGTGTGTTTTTTAAAGAATTGCCGTTGGATGTCGCACCATACACGTTAGTTAGTCGACTCACGAGTTAGGGTCCACGAGAATAAATTTGCAGCTTGTTCTAATTTTTGTGAATGATACAAAACGAATTCGATGTATTCAACGCAATGTTTAGACATCTTTAGTGATGGAGACGATGTCTCATTTTCATCTACTGTAACGCTGTCCATAGTCAAACAGGAAGAAATAATAAACGGGAATAGACAGGAACGTACAGGATTAAGCGGGAAGAGACAGGAATGTACAGGATTAAGCAAGAACAGACAGGAACGTACAGGAACGGACAGGATTAAGCGGAACAAGACAGGAACTGATTGGAATTGGCGGGAGTATTCAGGAACGTACAGGATTAGGCGGGAATAGCCAGGAATGTACAGGAATTGGCGGGAATAGACAAGATTACAGGTTATCTCGACTCTTTCTCACGGGAACCATTGCAATGGACAACAACGGTGTTAATGGTGGCGACAGTGATCCTAAATGTGGACTTGAAATCTGGTTTTATCACAGGCAAGTAGACCTTACACTTTATGAACTTTCGTAACCCTTTACTGTTATACAGACCCAAAAATTGAGAAGTGATTTTAGCGTCCTCTTTTCATAAATGGCGATCAGTTGAGAGACTCACTGAATTAGTGTGATAGATAAACAGCTAATTGCGTGTAAATGCATACGAGAAAAGTAGGAATTATTCGCGATTCTTTGACTAGTTAAAGTTATAAATAATTTGCATGTAATCATCGAGCAGTTTTCATACAAATTTAGATGCATTCGTCGAATAGAGATCGATTCAGATTTGGATTACTCCTAAGTAAGTAATTCTCGACATACTTGGTTCCCTTTCTCATCGTGAACGGCGTTGAATTCTTATTCCATATTAAATCAACTTGGATATGTTCCCTTGCAAGAGTATTAAAGTATTTAAGGCCCGTACATTCTTAAATTTTACAAAAGTTTAGTTCTGGGGGATTCTAAAGGCCAAAATAAGACGAAAATCAAGGATACCAATTTGTTGATGGAGGCTTCGTTAAAAAGTTATTAACTTTTAAAGTTCCGTCCATACTGAATTTTTTTCTCGAAAGTGCGTAGGATTTCGAGGGTATGTCTATTCACCAAAAATGATTGTAATTGACCACCGCAACTGAAAATAATTTTTTTAGAATGATTTGAAACTTTTTAATTTTGTCGAAAAATTTCACACCTGCTCGAATTTTTTTCTCGAAAGTGCGTAGGAATTCAAGGGTATGTCTATTGACCAAAAATGATTCTAATTGACCCCCGCAATCGAAAATAATTTTTCCAAAACGATTTAAAACTTTTTAATTTAATTGTTAATAACTTTTTAACGAAGCCTCAGTCGAGAAATTGGTATTCTTGATTTTCGTCTTGTTTTTGCTTCTAGAATCCCCCATTAAATTTTTTCCCTGTATATCAAGAAACAATTCTAAATTCGCAGCCATTAGCTCGGTGTTACTTGCGACCAAGAATCCTTGGGGAGGATTTTTGGTCGTAAGAAACACCGATTACCAGGTCTCACCACGTGGAGGTTGCTGCGAGTGGAGACCCGAAGGGAGATAGATGGAATCAAAGTTCCATCGATCTCCCTTTTACATTCTTACAAGCTAGATTACTAAACTAGAGAGATAGGAGGAAGCAATGCTCCTTCGATCTTCTAGTTTAGTTGTACCAAGTAATTGTTTCGTTTAAAATGGAATGAAGCTAAATTATGGGATACGCGACGCGATACGACGCGATGCACTATGCAATAGTGCAAGGAGCGAGATGCGCGACACGCGAACCGAGTAACTGGTCAAAAGGGTCAGCTCCGTTGCCTCTTAGCAAGTCCGATCGAAGGGGAAGGGAATCGACGCACCCGACACAGAGGTTCCCCATTTCCCCCAAGCATCCTGTTGGGAGCCAAATGGACCCAACTCGGGACGTCTGACAGAGAGAGGGAGCGTGAGTCGGGGCTACCCTAGACAGGAACAGTCCCTGATCCCCTCTAGGGCCGAAATACCCTTTCCCTTGGATCGTCTCGCCAGAGGACGGCAACTGGCCCTTCGGACGAGCTAAACGGCCGATCACTTGCTTTCTACATCAAAGCAGTGGTGATCGGAACGAGAAACGAGGGAACGAGAAGCTAGTTGGTGAAAGAATTACTTGATACGTACGCGCGTCGAAGCCTAAGACTAAATGTACCAAGTAATTATTTTATTGAAAAAGGAGTGAAGCTAAATTGTGGGATACGCGACGCGACGCGATGCTGAACCGTGCAGCAGATCTTCGGATCGAATCGACACTACCCTTGGTAGATTGATTTCTATTTCTAGAAATCGATCTATCATTGGCAGGCGACTAGATCTTTCGGACAAGCTGGACGGCCGATCACATGTTTCGTTCGACGAAACAGTGGTGACCGAAGCAAGAAACGAGAGAACGAGTCGAGAGAAGCTACTTGTTAAATAATTACTTGGTAACATTGGGAGACGCATACGATAGGGACTTAAAATTAACGTCGAAGCTCAAGTCTAATCAACTTGAAGCTAAACTACGGACGCTAGAAGGAAACAAAGTTCCTTGATTTAGTTGTACCAAGCAATTATGTGGTTAAAAAGAGGGATGAAGCTAAATCGTGGGATACGCGACTCGACGCGACGCGATGCTGAACCGTGCAGCGGATCCGAGGATCGAACCTACTGCCCTTGCTAACTCGATCTCAACAAGAAAACAGAGAACTGCAACCCCGAGTCGAGGTCTCCATTTCTCCAACGCAACCCGCCGGGAGCCCGAAGGACCCGACTTAGGTTGTCTGACAAAAGAGAGAGTACCTGAAACGGGGTCGACTTCCGCTGGAAGGTATGCGTTTCCGCAGAATACGGAAACTCCACACCTTCCAGCGAAGTGCCGTTTTCCCTCAATCAAGCTTACCAAGGGAAGGCGATTAGATCTGTAGGACCAGATACACGGCCGATCACATGTTTCAATCGATGAAACAGCGGTGATCGAAGCTAGAAACGGGGGAACGAGAAAACGAGAAGCTACTTATTGAATAATTGCTTGGTAAAACGCGAAAATATGTACAAGAAAGAAATCTTCGACGTTAATTTTAAGATTCGCGACGAAGCTTAAATCTAATTTACTTGGAACTAAATGTCCCTCGGCGGATGACTCCCTCGGCGGATGAATCCCTCGGCGGTTGTGGCGTCTTCCCTCGATGTCCTTGGAATCGATCTGTAATAGATCTGACCTGGAACAGAAACTAATACTTGTGTTAGTATCATATTAAGGAAAATTTAATAAACCCTATCCAATCTACCTGTGAATTATTCCTACATAGAATACACAAAATATTAATAAATAAAACAATGTCAGTCAATATATATTAAATACACTGAGTCAAAACGACAGAAGAATTTCAGAAATAAAGTCAAAATAAAAATTCAGACTAATTGACAGACGATGCTGATGAACTTAGCTGACCAGTAAAAATATACGAAATGAGAAACATTTTACCAAATCAGATTCAACTAATATCACAAGTAGTGAAATCGACAAAACAATTTCGCAAACAAAATAGAAATAAAAATTCAGAGTAATCGACAAAGACAGATACGAGTTCAGGAAAGAATTGGAAACAGAAACAGTAAACGATTGAAAGAAATACCCCATAGAGAACCATTTTCTTTCAAAGTCACATATGGTCAAGTTAACGCAACAATTGTCAAAATACCAGAAGTATCAGCCCATAGAATATCTCATTGTATGTCAAAAATGACGGATACATTCACAGTAACGAAACGAAAACCGATAAATTCAACAAACCCAATTTTGCATCAAACCATAGTCAAACATGAACGAACAAGCTTCAAATCAGAAAAATAAGAGAGAGAGGGGATATTTAAGCAGTACTTATCACTGGTCAGCGACTGGTCAGTAGTGGTCAGTACTGGTCAGCACTGGTCAGCACTGGTCAGTAGTGGTCAGCCCTGGTCCTCCTGGTCGCCACTGGTCAGCCTAGGATGATCCCGGGGTACCCACGAAGCCAGGAGTTCCGCCACCCTTGGACCCCCCCGCGAGAATGAGACACGTAAGTCTCCGCACGAGGTGCTAATGCGTGACGGCGGAGTGGGGAGAGCACAGCGTGTGTCAGCCATCTTTACGCGTCCGATGGACAAATTATTTCGCGAAAAATTATTATTTACGCATACTGATGGGCCCTTTCATCATTCATATACCACATATTGTTAACAATTGTTCAAACTATTGCGTTGGAATATTAAACAATGCCAAGTTTTATTTATAATTGTTTAATTCACACCATCGTCGAGTAGGTATTCTGTATGAAGTTGACATGCAGCGATTGAAATCTTTAAACAATCTTAATCGATTCTGGACCGTACAGAAAAATGGGCCGAAAGAATACATTGGGTGAAAGGTTTGCTCGTATACCTCGTCTGCGGTTTTACGAAAAAGTTATTATCTGCCATCGATAAAATCGTGTGTGTTTTTTAATGAACGAGTCGACGTCACAGCTGTACAATTATTTCACAGTTATCATGTTTGTTAAATACACATTATTATGCTTAGAATTCTAAGCATCGCTCGTAATTATTAATTATTAAAAGATACAAGCTTCCGTAAATGTGATACGCTATTTTGGCAACCGAGAGTAAAAGTCCTTTGGCACAGAGGCAGTTTACCAACCAATTTTGCCATACGTGTCTAATAACTATGTACTAGATTCGCGAGAAACAAAGTCACTCGCTCTTTTTATCACTTTGTTGCTTGTACAAGTTTTCCAGATCCGAGATTGTACTTTGTCCACCGCTCGACGAAACAGGAGGTCTTCCTATTCTCTGTACAGTTTTGCTTTTCAAAGATGGCGAGAAACCCTTTCCATTGGAAATATCTTCCACCGATGCGTTGTCCTTGGACGGTTTCACCATTTCTTTGCTCCATTGTGCCAACCAATCGCTGCCTGTAGACTAAAAAAGCCATAGCAAAATTCAGTTCGAGTTTTCCCCATTAATTTCTACGCGCGTTATCCGTAGGCGATTAATTATATCCACCTTTTTAACGTCATTTTCCTCGATGGCTACCGCGTTAGCCTTCTCTTCAGTTTTCTTCAATTTTTCCAATTCCCTCTGGAATTTTCGTTCCATTTGATACTTTGCGACTGCTTGAGCCAACGGTCCGAGTTCTCCTTTCATCGCGGCACTGAGCATCGCCTGTGATCGGAATTAAAACAATCGAATAAGAATTTGACCCACTCTGATCGTGAAACGGAATAGAAAAGCTGAAAGATTCCAGAACTCACGTCGCGGCGCCTCTTGGTGTCGACATTACCGATCGGGTCCGTTTCGGTTTGCGGTCCCAGTTCGACGAGCACTTGAAAATCAGCGTGCTGACCCAGTCGAAAACCCACTCCGAGTCTCGAATCGGTACCTGTTTCGCAGAACCAGAAAAAGTAACGAAAGAGAGATCGAGACAAAGTTCACGGGTTTGCTCGCGCGTAATTGCCAAGCGTCCCAGGTGCTGGACGGTGAAAGTGGTCGTTGGCGCGAGACGTTCGAGATTACTTAAGAAAATAAAAATTCCACCGGGGGAAAACCGATCGAGAATAAACGACAGGAAAATATCGGAGGCGTCGAGATCGCCGTTACCTTTCTTAATCGGCGGGATATTCGAATAGATCAGCGAAAGTATCGTGGGCAGTTCTTCCGGGACAATGAGGCAGGCAGCATCTGAAACGATTAATTCCGTTTTAAATTAGGATAAAAAGAGATTCAAAGCGAAGAAAAAGCCAGATTTCTCTCGGATTCCGTTTCCCTACGCTAACTTTATGCAATCGTTATTGAAATCCGAATTTACGTAAGCCGTCTAAACGACGAGCACCGAGACAGTCGGACTATGATCGAGGATTATTACGAGATTCTCCCAGAAGTAGGCTAAGGACGGATACGGCGTTTGAATTAACTAGCACTTACGATCGCAGAGGAACAGCAGAACGCATATCGTTATCAGCACGTCCTTCGTGCTCGACATCTTTTCATCGGAAGGATCCTCTAACGCTCGTATTCCTTTTTATTTAGGTGTCCAGTCGCATCGTTCCCACGCTGATGAAATCTCGAATGATTCGACTCGTTGATGCCTTCTGTTCCGATCGTTTATTTACGAGCAACGATATAACACGGAGAATTGCTCTGGAAATCAGAGATAACAGATGTGTGACTCGAAACGCGAGGACCTTGTACCGATGGAAGTTAGGGCAGAGAGGTACACGAGCTGTGCACTCGAAGAATCGACGTCCATCGATTCCTTGGACGCCCGGGAGACGCGAAAACGTTTACCGTGTATGTTATACTTACATGAAAGTGAAATCTAAAGAGCGGAGCTGGCAGGTAACGAACGCGGGCTTCGAGTCGGCCTACTCCGGCGAACTGATGCCAGTCGAGGCGCGATAGAATGCAACCGCGTGCGAGAAAGACCACCGGAAAGAAGTCCTCGAGTGAAAGGAGTCGTCGTCGATCGCGGATCGGGGGATCGGGGATCGGGGAACGAGGTCACAGAGTCCGAACGACCGTCCATGGGATCGGGGATGAACTCTCTCTCTCCTTTTCCTCTCTTTCCCCCGACTGACCAGACGCAAATTTCGATCCCGTTTTCCAGGCATAACAGACAAAGCTAACGTTTTTCTATGCTTGTTTTACAGACTGTGGGGCGTGCTTTGCTAGCGGAGGAACTGAGAAAAGATCATAAGAAGGCAGAAAAGAAAAGGGGATTGTTTCGTCTCAGGCCTGCTAGAAACGAAGAGATATGGGGTAGTCGGTCGAGTGCATATACAGGGTGTACGGCCATCCCTTGGAAAAATTTTAATGGAAGATTTTAGGGGTCAAAATAAGGCGAAAATTAAGAATATCAATTTCTTGACTGAGGCTTCGTTAAAAAATTATTAGCAATTAAATGAAAAAATTTCAAATCGTTCCGGAAAAATTATTTTCGGTTGTAAGGATCAATTACAATCATTTTTGGTCAATAGACATACCTCCGAAATCCTACCCACTTTCGAAAACAAAATTCCAGAAGGTGTGAAATTTTTCGGCGGAAAAAAAAAGTTTCAAATCGATCAGAAAAAATTATTTTCGGTTGCGGGGGTCAATTACAATCATTTTTGGTCATTACAAATACCCTCGAAATCCTACGCACTTTCGAGAAAAAAATTCCAGAAGGTGTGAAATTTTTCGACAAAATTAAAAAGTTTCAAATCGTTTTGGAAAAATTATTTTCAGTTGCAGGGGTCAATTGCAATCATTTTTGGTCATTACACATACCCTCGAAATCCTACGCACTTTTGAGAAAAAAATTCCAGAAGGTGTGAAATTTTTCGACAAAATTAAAAAGTTTCAAATCGTTTTGGAAAAATTATTTTCAGTTGCGGGGGTCAATTACAATCATTTTTGGTCATTACACATACCCTCGAAATCCTACGCACTTTTAAGAAAAAAATTCCAGAAGGTGTGAAATTTTTCGACAAAATTAAAAAGTTTCGAATCGTTTTGGAAAAATTATTTTCAGTTGCAGGGGTCAATTACAATCATTTTTGGTCATTACACATACCCTCGAAATCCTACGCACTTTTGAGAAAAAAATTCCAGAAGGTGTGAAATTTTTCGACAAAATTAAAAAGTTTCAAATCGTTTTGGAAAAATTATTTTCAGTTGCAGGGGTCAATTACAATCATTTTTGGTCATTACACACACCCTCGAAATCCTACGCACTTTTGAGAAAAAAATTCCAGAAGGTGTGAAATTTTTCGACAAAATTAAAAAGTTTCGAATCGTTTTGGAAAAATTATTTTCAGTTGCAGGGGTCAATTACAATCATTTTTGGTCATTACACATACCCCCGAAATCCTGCGCATATTCGAGAAAAAAATTCAGTATAGGCGGGACTTTAAACGTTAATAACTTTTTAACGAATCCTCTATCAACAAAAAGGTATTCTTGATTTTCATTCTACTTTGGCGTATAGAATCTCTCATTACAATTTTTCCCAGGGTTGACCAAACACCCTGTATATGTATATGTGTTTGAACGACTGATTTCTAACGGAGAAAACTATACCGCGATCAGATGAAAACTGTACAACGTTTGAATATTAATTCGATTCCCTTTAAAGAAGAACCAACGAATGACAAAAGGGCTTGCGTGGATGTCCGTATGCGGTCGTTTAAAGATTCACCCGGAAGACGCCGGAAATTACACGTCCGCTCGATCGAGCAACAAAAGTGAAACTTGGTTACTCGATCGGTGTTATTTTCAATGGCAACTAGAAATCTTCGTTTCCTTTCTCGTATTCAACGAGACCGTTTAACCGTTGTTTGACCAAGCTCGGTTTGAAACGCACGCGCGACGAGAATGCGCTTCTTTCAGACCGCGGCGGAAAGAGATAGAAAATATGTTTGATGTTTTTGTAATTGCAAGCAATCGCGACACAGCGCAGAGGGGCACGTCGTCTCTTCCGGTCTTATCGTGTCACGGCCCTGTGGGTGTCTATCGGTGCTCGACTTAACGGTACCGACGATAGAACGAGGACATATTTTTTCTACCTTCGTTAATTTTCGAGATACGAATGGTCACGTGTACAGAGCACGTTTACGATTAGTTTTACGCGAAGAACTTTCCGTCCCATGGTCGGATCGACGTCGAACCTTTTCCCATTCCTCGCTCGAAGGTTTGTTCGTAATGTTATAGAATAAAAAACACCGGAGTTGCGTTTTCTAAACGTTCATACGCGGAGGCAAAGCAATTCGTGTCAAGGTGGTCCGAATAATATTTGCCGTTTAAGGCCATCGTCGAGACTGTTTATAGAACAGGTCTGGCTTTTTTTCTCTTTGCGATTATCGCAGTTTAATAATACGACGATCGAAGAAACGTTGCAGCTCGTAAAAAAAGGTGTAATAGCCCGTTGTTTGTTTCGGCCGGGCAATGTTTGTTTTGAAACGGTCGAGTCGCGTACCGCCAGCTATCGGCGAAATAGGCAGAGTCGTCGATGGCTGGAGAGGGGCACGCGTAGATAGCACGTTCCGCGTTCTATGCAGGCTCGTGCGTTGCGTTTGTCGTTCACCGGGAGTTGACGATAGCGCACGAAGTCGCTGTTTCAAGCAACGAAGGACGCGCGCGGCGACCGATTAATCGTCCTTTCGGTAAACTTGTCACCGCGCTGACGTCGCGAATATCGCGAATGGTTCGACCGCGACCACGGTCGTCGTCATGGAACATTCTTTTGGTCGAGTGAGTATCGTCCTCCCGGAGAACACCCGAACGACACGAGACCCCCGCGATTACGGAACGAGGAAGTGGATGGGAACGGTGATCCTAAGAAAAAAAGAAAAAGAAATATACAAGAAACGAGGGAACTTTTTACGGTGACATCGCGATTCACTTTTGATAAAGCTCCGAACCGCGTCGCGTACCAAGAATGGCGCACGTAACGCGCGGAAACCAAAGAGCGTTATTGTCGATGTCATTCCTTTTTCTAGTAGAACCGCGTCGAAAGAGACATTGGCGAAAAACGTCGGTTCGATTCGAGCCGGCCATATGCTGTTCTTCGGTCGTTGTTTGCACGTTTCCCGTGACAGGTGCTCTATGCCAACCGCGAGTGAAAAAGGGAAGAAAAACAAGTGCAAAGGCTCCCCGGGATTTCTCCGGAGTCGCGCGTACCGTTCTTTTTTTTCCGCGACCATCTAGGAAAAGCACAAAGCGTTCTACGCGCTAACGTGGCTTATTTTTCGCGCCCCTGTCGCGCGACAACTGCCGCGACAGGTGTAACGCGACAAACGTGACTCGTGTCCAATACGTATGAATGTTATATTTTTGCTTTTCTGTAACTACAGTAATAGTTGACCACTTTATTCGACCTTTGTAGTACTAGCGATCGATGAAAGGCAGAAGACCTCTACAAACATGGTAATACTTCAAGGGCTGGGGGGAGGATTTGTGAATTTGTTCGAGAAAACATCATTAAATTGCAAAGATCAATTGTTTCAAGTCGAATCTTTTTGTCACTTATCGATTAACGTTTTGTTAACCTTTTCGACGACGTAACACCTGATTACACACCTTGCGAAGCACCTGTCACGTTCGTTCGATTGCAAAAAACAAACAAGTTTCTTAAAGTTTATTCACGCCTATACCGAGCATGTTTTTAAAGTAAAAGGGGAACGACGTACAGTGGCGAATTTTCGTAAGATCCTGGTCGAAGTATTAAGCGATATAGGGTGCATTCGTGTTCGTTGTCTACGACCCGTATATGGGTCATAGCGCCATGCTTTTGGATACACCGCTAAAAGACCGGACAGTGAACGTGTCGAGGTACAATGCATATAGAATCTTCGAGAAATTCGCCGCTGCGTCGTTAAGCGTCGAAAGCAACGTCTCGGTTTTTAATGACTCGATTCGATACCGCGTTCGAAAATGATCGAACAAAGGCTGATCGATCAGTCTCTCGTCGATGATCTATCCAACTCGTCCGTGTACGCTTGTGCTCCGACGGTAACCTCGAACGTGCGTTTCCAGTGAATGGTGTACGATGACATTTTTGGCCCGTGGGGCCGAATCATCATCATCGTCGCAGCGGCGCTGACCATCGTCGTCGTGTTGCTCGTGATCGCGTGCTTTCTCACGCCAGGATGCCTTGGATACGAGTGCGTCAGGAAACGAAGTAAGCTCCGCTTTATTCGAGTCTGACCGTCTTCTAATCTATCCACGAGTGCTATCTCGACAAACGAGGCGTTCCATCGTATTTAGAATTTGCATAATCCTACCCAGCACATTTTACCGGCCGTTCGAATTCGTGCAAGCTAATTATCGTCGATTAAACGCGGAGGCGTCTGGCAGCTGAGCCTCGGGCTAGTAATATTTAATTCTCCCGACGCGATTGCGGCCTCTGCTTCCGTGCACATGTTCTGGCGTCCGTGAAACGCATACGGAGAAAAATAATCGCTCGACGCAACGCTCTTTCGGGAGCTGCGTTTCGTAACGACTGGACTCCGTGTCCTCCGAAATAAAAGGGGTGGAAATCTTCCACTCCCCCGTAACACGGTACTGTAAATCGCTGGAGATTTACAAGAGCATTCCCAGAATCCTGTAATCGGTTATTCAAGCTCGATTGCTCGAGTTTCGACTGCTACTCGAACGAGACGCCTCCCCAACGCGATTACGTAACACCTTAAATAACAAAAGTTAATCATATTTAACCCCTTAACGCTTATGCCCGAGTCTGACTGCTTTGAAAAACTATATTTGTTTAATTTAACAGTTTAAGGGATAACAGTACTTGTTTCCCTACAAACTATACGTTAGATACAACAAACCAATACAGAAAACCGATCGTTCTTGGGAAAATATGAGCGTTAAGGGGTCGATCGCGTCCCATCGTATCCGAAACGCAATTTATGCGACAAAGAACGTTGTGTTCCTCTGAAAGGAAGGAAGCTTGGATTCCTGCACCATGAATCCGCGCGTATACGTGGCTGATACATTACGCCATTGTTCGCACATTTATATTTATACACACACGCTCGCGACGTTTTCTTCGTTTCCTCCGCGATGTTACGTAATTAGGCATGTCATCCTGCAAACAAACCGCACGCAGCCTTCCGATAGCGCCGCGATGGAAACGCCCATCCTGACCGCGCAAAAGGATTCGGTAAATCCTGATCGAATCGAAACGATTAAAAAGCCTTCGACGGCAGACGTTATGTACGCGATTGCGAATTAGTCCTCGACTCCGTTCGTCGAGCGCTAAATGGAACACGTACGTAATTAACGAGTGAAGCGAATCTTTGACCGGATAGCGGCGCATCCATCTCGGCTATTTACAAATTGCATAATCAATGGTATGAATAATTCCTTGCAGAGAGGGACACGAATAGTCTGCCGTTGCGTGTCAAGAGCAGAGAAAATGAAAACGCCAAGTTGAACGATGTCAGCTACAGGTCATGGAGGTTGGGTAGCCTCTACGAAGAGAGCACCAATGGTACCGTATTTAATTATTCTTACGACTTGTTTGCTCGCCACGGCCGTTACGCTGTACCGCTTACAAATAATTGTCACCCATTTACGACAGTATCGATCGTCGTTTCGCTTCGATTAAAATAAAAAGAAGTTGGATCTTATTTAAAAATTTACGTAGGTACGGTCAACGAGAACGTGACCACGAACCAAGGAGCTTCCTGGAACTCCAACAATGCTCAGTTCGACTACACCAATACCTCGTCCACCCTGGTAACTTTCGCTATCCGTACTAGATTCAGTTTTAATCGCGATATATCGCATCTTGCATCCATATACCGTACGCGTTGCAGAACTTGGTGCAAAAGAACAAGCAAAAACCAGACAAGAAACAGAAGGAATTCCCGACGGAATTAACGTTGAGCTTGCAGTACCTGCCGCCATACGAGGAGGCCGTCACCGGGAAACTCGTCGTCGGCATCGAGGTATTAAATAATTTCCCTTTCCTATTTAAATAAGTGGAAGCAGTCGAGCAATTGGAAATTGAAAGATTTAATGGTGTACAGGCGTTGTCTGGTCTTCCTCCAAAGCAATACAACTGCACGTTGGAGCCGTACGTGGCTCTAACCATTATGAAGCAATCGTGGAGTCACAGGAAACGGCAAAAGTTGCACAGTTTTCGAACGAGAGGTGTGAGGCATTCGGCCAGTCCGATTTTCAAAGAGACTTTTGTCGTGGCGAACGTTAAGCCCCACGAAGCTAAGGTACGCGAGTACGTAGATACGTTTTTATCTTTGCGTTGCGCGCGTTTCAGTGTTGCTTTTAATTCAAGGTCGCGAAACACGTCACCCAGTATAAGTTAAAACGTTTCTACGACGAGCATTGCGCGTGCATTTCTATTGTACAACGGTACAATCTTAAATAATCGACGTGACGTTTTCTTTTCTTTTCTGCCTTTTTGTCCACGAAAGTCGTTCGCGGAAAAAAGCGATTTTACCAACTACGAGAACGTACCCGCATGTACGCGATGCAAATATATTTTACGCAACGCGGATCGCGTGTTTCGTCATACCGTTACGAAAACAATTACCTGTCCTAGAAACGACGTGCTCCTTCTGGCTTCGCGAAAGATTCCCCGTATTTATGGCAACCCGATCGCCTCTTTTATAGGAGTGGATCCTTGACTTCGCGACGTACGATCACGATAGGTACGCCAACGACACGGAATTGTGTAATTTGAAGGTGTCGATCAGGGAGGTGAAGCACATCCTGCAAAGCCCGGAGATCCACATGTTCAATTTCAAAATGAAGCCGTCCAATTTGGTACTATCGTGCAACCAGCGAATCGTTAATACGAAAATTCAGAGATATGAAATTTATTTTGTTTTCCAGGAGTTTGGAAATATTTTATTAGGCGTGAGTTACTTACCCACAGCTCAGAGACTGACTATAAACGTTATGAAACTGCGCGACGTCAAGATTACGCCAGCGTTGTCGAGCGCGAAAGATTTCAGTGAGTATCAAACTAAAATAATAAAACATAGGGTGGCCATCCAGGGGAACAATTTTAATGGGAGATTTTTGAGACCAAAATAAAACGAAAATCAAGAATACCGATTTGTCGATTGAGGCTTCGTTAAAAAGTTATACAAACATTTCCGGCCACACAGTATACTTTCGGTAAAGAATTTTTTTCTCGAAAGTGGGTAGGATTTCGAGGGTATGTCTAATGACCAAAAATGATTGTAATTGACCCCCGCAACCGAAAATAATTTTTCCAGAACGATTTGAAATTTTTGAATTTTGTCGAAAAACTTCACACCTCGAATTTTTTTCTCGAAAGTGGGTGGGATTGCGGGTATCTATGCCTTATTTTCCAGATCCTTATGTCAGGGTATTGATGCTGAACGCGAGGACGGGTCAAAAGATGAAGAAGAAGAAAACGAAATTCGTTCGCGCGAATTTGCAACCGGAATTTAATGAAACGTTAACGTTCGATGTGTCGTACCAGCAACTCGAGATCGTGCAATTTCTCGTGGTGCTGTGCAGCAAGGTGCGGACAGATACAAAGTTTGAAAATTTCTAGGTCTTTGGAACTCAGAGCGCAAAGATTAAACGACAAAGTAAATTAAAATTAAAAGTAAACGATTTCGTCGAATGCTTCAGACTCTGCCTGGCGAAGCTCCTACGAGCAACGGGGATCATCCGAGCGACAGCGAAGACTCGGTTACGTCGACCTATAAATCGAAAGACGTTCCCATTGGTAAAGTCGCTGTCGGTAAAGGAGTCAGAGGCTCAACGGAGAGGCTGCACTGGTTCTCCGTGCTCCAGAACCCTAGAAAACTCGTCACTGTATGGCACGTATTGAAATAACGACCGATAATTCTTTTTAACTAGTAATCGAAACTTTATTGTGATTTAAATTATACGAAAGGCCCGATAACAGGGATCGGAGTTGCCGATGTTGGTACGATAAAACTTTTAAACGAGTTTATCGTTCATCGTTTCTTGAAATTCCAAGGTCGTCTTTCTTTCCTTCGCGTCGAAATATATGTATATTACACCGACGAAAGTGCAACATTCTAACCTTGAAACTAATTACCAGGATACGAGTCTTGTTAGCGTTGCTTGAAAATTACGTTTCGGAACGGTACAAAATTAAGTTTACAGCCATAATTATAGCAATAAAGCATAGTGGCGAAGGTTCCATGGACGCTTACACAGGTATAACCTTGTCCTTTCAAAAGGGACTAAAAGGTGCAAAGGTAGCGGTCGTTCGTCCTATGCAAAGGAATATAAATTTTAGGTACAGATTTTCTTCGGGGATTTTCCTAATACGTTATGAATACATTTCGAGTGATAACGTTGGGTGTCCTGTAATTTAATGCCAGCAAATACAACCAGAACCAAAGATGGTATATCTTATAAATATTTATATAATTTCGTTAATGTATGAAATGTTATTTAAAGCGTAATAAAATAAACAGAGCGTTGCAAATATATTTACGTTCGTGCTTGTTGAATAGTCTACGTAATAATAATAATTCTATCTATATTTCACTTTCTATAAGGATTATAATCGAACAATAACAATGATACGAAAGATGTAAGAAAAGTATAGATTCGAAATATGGCGGGCAGAATTAGAGCCGCGAGAATTTAGTTTCTCGTCGACAGAGGGCGGCAGGGTTGCGTTAGTCGTCTCGTAGCAACGTCGACGGTAGGTGCCCAGCCAGAGGCAGAGCTTCAACTTCAGTCTGTTTTGTGACTCGTGAGTGTATTGTGTTCGTCCTGGTCGTGTTCAGTTTATTCGGTTATCCTTTTTTTCGTCGCGAGTTTGTAGTTGGATCGGCCGAAGGAAAGTGTGCCCAGGAGGAAAGTCGTGAACGTACATCGTACGGTGAGTAATCGTCTTATTCCATCCGACATCCTAAACGATTTCCTGCGAGCCGTAGAGCTGCGTTGCGAGCTGGTAATGTAACCTCCAAAGGCACTCGAGGTCCTTCGACGTCGAACAATATTGGTAGCGTCTATCTTTCTTGTTATTTGCGTCGCGCGCATTCCTGTTATCGGTGATTTCGCGATTACGTCCGTGAATGGGACAGCCGGCTTTGTCAATCGTCGCGTATTCCAGTGCGTTTCGCGATAAGACATCGTGGAACCGCGTCTCGCGGTAATGTCAACCGTTTTTGAATATCGTCCAATAGCAACGCTCGAATCCTCGGTCCGAGATACTTGAAAACCTGTGACCGATCGAGGGCAGAAATTACCCGGAAGCTAAGCCTTTCGCGATCGAGTCGACGCAGTGGCTCGACGATGTCGTTCGCCAAGATTTAGCTCGTTGCCAGGAAATCGGATTTTCACGCGTTTCGCTGTCAGGCATCGCTAAACGGAAAACGAACGCGTCGACTACCTGCCGGGTCGATCCTCGACAGAATCGAGTTTTGACCTGCTCTCTCACCGTCACCCTCCGTTCCTTCTCGCTGCGACCACAGTGAATTTTAGTGGCCTGCTCTGAGCGTGCTCGTCTCGATGGAAACCCCTTGGAACAATTCGAAAACGGAGAATAACGGGCCCATCTTTCGTTTCATTGCCAAAGCAACTGGTCGTAATGTTTTACGATCACCTTGGCGGTGTAACGAAGGATGGAAAATTTGTCGGGCGTTAGAAAGTACGCGTACGACAACGAGAGCATCTATGTGGCTCTAGAAGAGCAAGAGTTAAACGTAAACATAATGCAATACGTTGAATTATCATTTGAAAGTAGTACAGCCGTGTAACCGAGACATGTAAATAGAAATGGTCGGGTCTATTTCCTTGGGAGTGGGTGGATTCCCGCCACATCGTCAGAACTCTCGCAGATCTCGTGCTACACGATTTGAGAATTTTTCTTCGAAACCTTAGCACAAAGGATTTATTGTTTCGAATAAAAAATATCGTTGCATTTGTGCACTTGTTCTTTCCTCTGAGAGGCGTTCGCGATAATCTTTCACGGCACGATATTCCGTACACTTTCGCGGCAATCTTAATCGAGCATCGTAGATCCTTGTCGATAAGAGTCGCAGAGGTAATAAGATAGTTACGAATTAATTGAACGCCGTTATCGACATTGCGTGGGCAATTAACGTGTCTGTGAACGTCTTGAAATCGTATCTGGCCGTTTCCAATGGTCCTGCGTATAAAGATGTACATTGTACCAATTTCCATACACTGTTTAGCTGAATTTAGACTGTTTTATTCTCTGCATTTTAGTTTGGTTAAAATGTAATCGAGCCGGTATCTTTGGAATTCGATATTTCGAGCTGAACAACCTAACACGATCGTTAAAACGTGGATTTTATTTGCATATTGGTCGAAGGACGACGCGTCGCAGCAATGGCTGGTATCTGACAGCAATTGGCTGCAGGTACTTTTAACGGTAATTAGACTGGTGTCAAAGATAACCGGGCAATTAATTGAACCGCCACCTCACACGTTGCGCCCATTGTGTCTACAAACGAACATGTTGCAAAAGTGTATGAACGATCGCTACCAACGAGAAAGATCTTGTTCGTACAAAGATCGAGTAATTTTTACGAAATATTTCCGAAGTAACTGTTAAATGAATATTAAACTCGAATCGGCCAGTGTATTTACTGCGTTTATACCTTTATTAAGTATACAGGGTGTTCGGCCAACCGTGGGAAAAATTTTAATGGGGGATTCTAGAGGTCGAAATAAGACGAAAATCAAGAATATCAATTTGTTGATGGAGGCTTCGTTAAACAGATATTAACAATTAAATTTGAAAATTTCAAATCGTTCTAAAAAAATTATTTCCAGCTAGTGTGGTTAATTATAATCATTTTTGGTCATTATAGATACCCACGAAATCCTGCGCGCTTTCGAGAAAAAAATTCGAGAAGACGAAATTTTCCGACAAAATTAAAAAATTTCAAATCGTTCTAAAAAAATTATATTTAGTTACAGGGGTCAATTACAATCATTTTTCGTGAATAGACATAACCCCGAAATCCTACGCACTTTCGAGAAAAAAATTCGAGAAGGTGTGACATTTTTCGAAAAAAATAAAAATTTCAAATCGTTCTAAAAAAATTATATTTAGTTACAGGGGTCAATTACAATCATTTTTGGTCATTATACATACCCTCGAATTCCTACCCACTTTCGAGAAAAAAATTCGAGAAGGTGTGACATTTTTCGAGAAAAATAAAAATTTCAAATCGTTTTGGAAAAATTATTTTCAGTTGCAGGGGTCAATTACAATCATTTTTGGTCATTATACATACCCCCGAAATCCTACGCACTTTCGAAAAAAAAATTCGAGAAGGTGTGACATTTTTCGAGAAAAATAAAAATTTCAAATCGTTCTAAAAAAATTATATTTAGTTACAGGGGTCAATTACAATCATTTTTGGTCATTATACATACCCCCGAAATCCTACGCATTTTCGAGAAAAAAATTCGAGAAGGTGTGACATTTTTCGAAAAAATTAAAAGTTTCAAATCGTTCTAAAAAAATTATATTTAGTTACAGGGACCAATTACAATCATTTTTGGTCATTATACATACCCCCGAAATCCTACGCATTTTCGAGAAAAAAATTCGAGAAGGTGTGACATTTTTCGAAAAAATTAAAAGTTTCAAATCGTTCTAAAAAAATTATATTTAGTTACAGGGACCAATTACAATCATTTTTGGTCATTATACATACCCCCGAAATCCTATCCACTTTCGAGAAAAAAATTCGAGAAGGTGTGAAATTTTTAGACGAAATTAAAAAATTTCAAATCGTTCTAAAAAAATTATATTTAGTTACAGGGGTCAATTACAATCATTTTTGGTGAATAGACATAACCACGAAATCCTACGCACTTTCGAGAAAAAAATTCGAGAAGGTGTGACATTTTTCGAGAAAAATGAAAATTTCAAATCGTTTTGGAAAAATTATTTTCAGTTGCAGGGGTCAATTACAATCATTTTTGGTGAATAGACATAACCCCGAAATCCTACGCACTTTCGAGAAAAAAATTCGAGAAGGTGTGACATTTTTCGAGAAAAATGAAAATTTCAAATCGTTTTGGAAAAATTATTTTCAGTTGCAGGGGTCAATTACAATCATTTTTGGTGAATAGACATAACCCCGAAATCTTGCGCATTTTCGAGAAAAAAATTCAGAATGGGTAGAACTTTAAACGTTAATAACTTTTTAACGAAGCCTTCACGAATAAAGTGGTATTCTTGATTTTCGTCTTAGTTTGGCCTCTAGAATCCCTCATTAAAATTTTTCCCAGGAATGGCTGAACACCCTGTATATAGTATTTCTTTGGTCAATTTTGCTTGTACAGCTGTGCGGTTGGAGAAACTTTCACGGTAGCACGTCCGCCTGTTTTGCGTTATTGGCACAGGTGTTTGTGTCTTGTAGAAGGGTCGGGAAAAAACGGCATATGGTTATTTCGTTGTAAAGTTAGGGCTTGTGACTATTTTTATATCGAACAAGAATTTCCTTTTACAGAGTATCGGAAAAGATTAGTTGAAAATAACCCTTGGTTCTCTGTACGAAGGTTTAGCAAACGAGAAAAAGTTTGGGTGAAATGCGAACCGACGGGTTTCATCCGTCGCGCGTGGTTTCTCATAACGCGTTGATGCTTTTCAGGCGTTGCGCATTTTTTGTTTCGCGCGACGAGTTAAACTATCCGGCACGCGGCCGTGCTTCATTGTCATGCAAATGATTTTTGCGCAATCACGAAACAACCGGGCGACACGGATTTCAACGTGGACGCGCGCACGTGCATGGGAAAAGGTTCCGGAATGTCCAGACGCTTGCGTTTAACCCTTTCTCTGCGTATTTCGATTCTCAGGTTCGTTCCTCGCCACTTTCCTTTTCTACCCGTCGGCATTGCGATAGAAAGCGATAGAAAGCATTCCTCGATCTGCCATTTCGGCGATCTTTACCATATCCGTCTTCCGGATCTCAGCTTCGATCGAGCAGTTTGCATTCGACATAACCTAACTCGTTCCAATTACGAATCTCGCTCGTTTCGAATAAACAACATGGCCGCCGTGAACGACCATCTTTTAAAGCGACATTTCTCGTATAAACAGACCTTGTAAATTTCACTTGAGATTTAAGATTCTTAAAGAAAGTTTATATAAAAGTTCACTTCGTATAGTAGAATACCCTGTTAATATTTCTGAAACATGTGTTCGTAACGGTTGGTTATGAAGTCCGGAAGTATACATGTTCCGAAAATAACGTTAGGGAAATGAGAGTTAATGGAGACAAGCTCGTTAAATGGTTGATATGGCGTTCTGACACCGTTCATGATCGGTCGTAGAAACAAAAGCGAATCGTGCAGCTCTCGTCAGGATGAATATCAACCGTTTCCTTTTCGATCGGTTCGACGTCATCGAATTCCTTGCAGTTTTCCAATCGGTCTTGCTTACCTCCGGCACGGCTTTTATAGAACACGATGCTGAGCGTCGTTTGACGCACAAATTCGTCGTCTTCGTTTTAAATCAATGCTCGTGGGTTTTCAACAATGGCGGGAACAGTACCGTTGCTTGCACGCGGCCGTTGCACGATTCGACCAAGTTCCTAGCCAAATAACCGTTCAACGGCGGGTCGTTATTCCCATTTCCTAGTAAAAGATACGGCTGACACGTAACTATTAATTAACTCTCGAATGGGGCGGATGCTCGTATCTCAAGGCCGTATCGAGCCGTAATAGAAACTTCATTTCACTATGATTCCCAAAAGAAATTGTTCATCAAATTTCGTATTATTTTATACAAGGTATTCGGCTACCCCTGGGAAAAATTTTAATGGGAGATTCTAGACGACAAAATAAGACGAAAATCAAGAATACCAATTTGTCGATGGAGGCTTCGTTAAAAAGTTATTAATGTTTAAAGTTCCGCCAGTACTGAATTTTTTTCTCAAAAATGCGTAGGATTTCGGGGGTATGTATAATGACCAAAAGTGATTGTAATTGGCCCCTGTAACTAAATATAATTTTTTTAGAACGATTTGAAATTTTTTAATTTCGTCGAAAAATTTCACACCTTCTCGAATTTTTTTCTCGAAAGTGGATAGGATTTCGGGGATATGTATAATGACCAAAAATGATTGTAATTGGCCCCTGTAACTAAATATAATTTTTTTAGAACGATTTGAAATTTTTTAATTTCGTCGAAAAATTTCACACCTTCTCGAATTTTTTTCTCGAAAGTGGATAGGATTTCGGGGGTATGTGTAATGACCAAAAATGATTGTAATTGGCCCCTGTAACTAAATATAATTTTTTTAGAACGATTTGAAATTTTTATTTTTCTCGAAAAATGTCACACCTTCTCGAATTTTTTTCTCGAAAGTGGATAGGATTTCGGGGGTATGTATAATGACCAAAAATGATTGTACTTGTCCCCTGCAACTGAAAATAATTTTTTTAGAACGATTTGAAATTTTTAATTTTGTTGAAAAATTCCACACCTTCTCGAATTTTTTTCTAGAAAGTGGACAGGATTTCGGGGGTATGTATAATGACCAAAAATGATTGTACTTGTCCCCTGCAACTGAAAATAATTTTTTTAGAACGATTTGAAACTTTTAATTTTGTTGAAAAATTCCACACCTTCTCGAATTTTTTTCTAGAAAGTGGACAGGATTTCGGGGGTATGTATAATGACCAAAAATGATTATAATTAACCACACTAGCTGGAAATAATTTTTTTAGAACGATTTGAAATTTTCAAATTTAATTGTTAATATCTGTTTAAGCCTCCATCAACAAATTGATATTCTTGATTTTCGTCTTATTTTGGCCTCTAGAATCCGCCATTAAAATTTTTCCCACGGGTGGCCGAACGGCCTGTATTATTACTCGATTATTGTCTGTTAAAAATAGTCGAGAAATTTAATTTACAACCGGTGACCGTAGTGACTTGTGGGTTATAACGTGCAACAGTGAATGACTAATTAATTGGGTGTGAAAATCTCGGTGCTGTTGGACGATGCAACGACTCGATTCAACAAGGTTCGCAAACGTCTCGCGATAGTCGTTTAAATAAAAATAGTGGTCTGAAAATAGGATGTCTCCTAAATACCATCGAACAATGATTGGCGCGATCGTCGTTCGCTGATCAAGACCGTCACCGTTACTATTTCGGTGTGACGAGACACGGCGGCATGAGAAAATAATGTTTATTTGGGTTAGTTTAAAAGGAAGTGCAAAAAACGACGGACGGTGTGTGTCCCGCGTGGCTCATAGCGGCTTAATCGTCGCTGCATCGACTGCATCCGGTGCATCGGTGTAATTAATTTCTCCGGTTAACTGCTCTTGCCGAGAGAAAAAAATTCCTCCTGCCTGGAAGCGTTTAATTATAATTACAAATTCAAGCGTTACGCTCGCGGTAATCGTCGCGACCGAGACAAATATCCCCAACGCAAATTGTTCGTTTATACTGTAAAACCTCGTATGCGTTTTACGTTTTTGCATTTGCGTTATTCAAAGAAGCAAAAAGGACGAGTTCTCGCTCGTGGATGACACTTTTCCATTCAAATTTTTCGATACTTAGTAATATTTAATTTCTTTGCTATGTAGAATTAATTAGGAACTTCACGAAATTTCACCTTGTTATTAATAAAAATTAATATCTTTCCTTTCCCTCTAAAGCTTACGAAACACTCTACTCGCATTTCCTTCGTACGTTCGTCTAACCATTTTACTGGACTTTCCACTCGATTCGAGCAACTACGAGGATCGTTGTCCCGTCTGGTTCCAGGCCATTAGGCTAAATCCAAACTCGTGTCGGTTCTCGCTTTCCTCGTCCACGAATCTCGTCGAATGGTTGTAGGTCGGATTAACGCGAACTCGCGAGAAATATGCAGAAAAGGAATAGTAAGATATTTTCCATAGACTTGATACTTTCAGCGGTGCATAGAATTGCTGCCAAAAGGTCGTTCGGTGGAAAATTTTGTAGGTTATCGTGAATATTTTCCGTTTTGTGGAAAGAGTATCTAAGGGAACGCGATTACGAGCATTTCGGGATGTAATACTTTATCGATAGATGTCTGCAAGTAGAAATTCGAGTATGCCGATGCATAACTAGGTCGTCGTCGGCGGGCAGGTTGGTTAGAATGCAGTTTTCAATGTAGGCAGTTACATTCTGCATTCTGTGGGCCTATAAATAATATCCGTTTTACGGTATTATGGCGTAACGGCAGCTTCATCGAACGTTGCTCGCATTCGACCATTTTCAACCGCATACTCGCCGGAGCCATTACATTATTCCTCATCTACGTAAATGCCTTGTGCAATAATAAAGTAGACTTTTAAAACGCTGCAATACGATATACAGGGTGTTTAGTAACACGTGGGAAAAATTTTAATGTTGGATTCTAGAGGCCAAAATAAGACGAAAATCAAGAATATCAATTTCTCGACTGAGGCTTCGTTAAAAAGTTATTAACAATTAAATTCAAAAGTTTCAAATCGTTTTGGAAAAATTATTTTCAGTTGCGGGGATCAATTACAATCATTTTTGGTGAATAGACATACCCCCGAAATCCTACCCATTTTCGAGAAAAAAATTCCAGAAGGTGTGAAATTTTTCGACGGAAAAAAAAAGTTTCAAATCGGTCTGGAAAAATTATTTTCAGTTGCGGGGGTCAATTGTAAACATTTTTGGTGAATAGACATACCCCCGAAATCCTACCCATTTTCGAGAAAAAAATTCCAGAAGGTGTGAAATTTTTCGACGGAAAAAAAAAATTTCAAATCGTTTTGGAAAAATTATTTTCAGTTGCGGGGGGTAATTATAAACATTTTTGGTGAATAGACATACCCCCGAAATCCTACCCATTTTCGAGAAAAAAATTCCAGAAGGTGTGAAATTTTTCGACGGAAAAAAAAAATTTCAAATCGTTTTGGAAAAATTATTTTCGGTTGTAGGGATCAATTACAATCATTTTTGGTGAATAGACATACCCCCGAAATCCTACCCATTTTCGAGAAAAAAATTCGAGAAGGTTTGAAATTTTTCGGCGGAAAGAAAAAGTTTCAAATCGTTTTGGAAAAATTATTTTCAGTTGCGGGGGGTAATTATAAACATTTTTGGTGAATAGACATACCCCCGAAATCCTACCCATTTTCGAGAAAAAAATTCCAGGTGTGAAGTTTTTCGACGGAAAAAAAAAGTTTCAAATCGGTCTGGAAAAATTATTTTCAGTTGCGGGGGTCAATTGTAAACATTTTTGGTGAATAGACATACCCCCGAAATCCTACCCATTTTCGAGAAAAAAATTCCAGAATGTGTGAAATTTTTCGACGGAAAAAAAAAGTTTCAAATCGTTTTCGAAAAATTATTTTCGGTTGCGGGGGTCAATTGTAAACATTTTTGGTGAATAGACATACCCCCGAATTCCTACGCACTTTCGAGAAAAAAAATTCAGTACGGGCGGAACTTTAAACGTTAATAACTTTTTAACGAAGCCTCCATTGACAAATTGACATTCTTGATTTTCGTCTTATTTTGGCGTCTGGAATCTCTCATTAAAATTTTTCCCAGGGTCGAACAGCCTGTATTTCGACGAGAATCGTGCTTCGAAAAATATGCATTTTATTTTCATTATAAAAAACGAACGAACATACGCATTCTGTGATTAAAAACGATAAGGCTTGGATGTGTATTGTACGAACGACATTGTATGTTATCAGACTATTTCTATAATTTAATTCAGATAATATGCGACTCTGATTCGTTATAATTAATTAGTTGTTTAATCTTGTCTCTGGCACGACAGTTGACCCGTGTATGGCACGCGTTCTCGTTTTCTCGTTGATAAAAACTGAGAGAATAAGAACAGCCGATTATAGAAGCGAAGTTCAGCGTTTATTTAACGCGATTAGCGATATCACAGAAACATGACACCATTCTACGGCGGCGTTCCTCGAAAACAAAATGCCGGAAAGGATCGCACGACTTGGAACGATGTCCGTATCAGGGAACAGAGACGGTGACAAACTCGATTCTTTATTCGAAACTTTACATCATTCTTTCTACAAGGCGAAGTAAAAAACACGAGGAATCGATCTTTAGAAAATGGTTAATCGTTTCCTCGTTACGTGTGCAAAATTGCCAAAGGCGGTAGACCGTAATTTATTTTGTCGACGTTGCTAATATTATTGTACATGAGATTTACATTCTTTAACGCGAGGAGACCATCGAACGCACCTGTTTCCACGGTACCAATCTTGTTTATCGATAGATCGAGTTTATTTAAACTTTTCAATCCGTTGAACATCCCAGACGCGACGCGGGACAGCTGGTTCTTTTTAAGATCCAACTGTTCCAGTTGACCCAAGTTCGCGAAAGCTCCGGACTCGATGTCGGAAATCTCGTTTCGCTGGAGATTCAAAATCCTTAGATCGACGAGTCCCTTCAAGTCCATTTTAGAGATGCTGGACAGTCGGTTTTCTCTGAGAAACAGACCATCCAGTTTGTGCAATCCCCGAAAGGTTCCAGGTTGAATGACGGTCAGTAGATTATTCTGCAAGTGGAGACTCCTCAGCTTTGGCATATTGCTGAAACTGCCCGTCTCGATGCTAGCGATTTTGTTATTGTTCAGCCATAGAAAGGCCATAGACGAGGACAATCCGGAAAACGATCCCTCCTCGATCGATTCGATGTCGTTGTAGCTCAGACTCAGCCACATCAATTCCGTCAATCCAGCGAACGAATCTTTTGGTACGACGTTTATCTTGTTCAACATCAAAGATAGAGATCGCAATTGTTTCAATTCGGCGAACAGATTCGCCGACAACGCCACCTGGTTCGTCTCCAACCTGAGCCGCTCTAATTTCTCCAGTCCGCGAAAGGACTCTCGATTCACCACGGAAATGTTGTTTCCTATATCCAAGTTCAGTTTTACGGTCGTCAAGTTTTTGAACGCGTTCTCTCGAATAGCCAGCAGATTCAATTCGAAGATCTCGAGCTCGTCCTCGAACTCTTGTTGCGTCACGTCCACGAGCGCACCTTCGCGATGGCACACCGTGTAGCCATTGTTTTGCATGCAGATCGGCCCCTCCGTCGACGACGCGAATACGACGAACGTCGTTAACCACAGAGAAAATTTCAACATTTCGAGATCGAATTTCGCGCTGGACCGACGAGATTCGATCGCAACTGAGGGACTTTGAGATACTGGCGGCCTTTTATACATGTTATTCGTTGCACAGCGGTGCAGGGACGCGATTAGATAGAGGCTACGACCTCTGGCACAGTTATCGACTCGGGAGGAGTTGAATTGTTTCTTGCGAAACTGTGGTTCTCGACTTCGTTAACCCTTTCTTTTGTTTGTTATTACAGAAAAATGTTGGGTCTCGACCAAACCGAATTCTAGGGCAAAAGAAACCTTGACTCCGACTCTAGTTAGGTTAGCTCTGGCGATCGTCTTTTCTGCAATTAGAAATCCTAAGCGATCCTTGTAAAGCCGATCGCGCATTCCGGTGTACGCGACAATACGTCGAGAGTGTGCATCGATGCGGAGCCGGTGCAGCTGCCTCTCGGTGCGAATGAAAAAGTCGAGGAAAAAGACGCGTCGACGAGTTCCTTATATCGAGACCGGCCGATGCGCGCGCTCATTTCGCTTCTACCTATTCGCTATTTCGACGTGTTCTCTTTATCCCCGTAGATGGCTCTCGAAACTTGTCGTTTCGAGCTTTTTCTTCGTTCTCCGCTCTCTCGCGTTGCTCGTCCGTTTCACGATTTCATTTTCTTCTGTTTCTCCGGACGAGGCTCCCTTCTTTACCGCATCGCTGATTTTACAACTCCTTTAGTCACGGAGAAATTGTATTTGTGCGTGAGGCACGTTGGCGTTTCCCGGGAAAAGAAAACCGCGAGATGCTCGCAGAGGAGACCAGTTGAATTAATCCAAGTTTCCCATTAGAACGAAGACGGAAACCGGTATGCCCCAGGGGGTGCATTCGTCTCTCGGTGAGTTTCGCGGGACGTGTTTCGCCGGCAGAAACAATGAGACGTTCGACCGGAAGAAACGGGAAAGCACCGAGAATTCTTTTATTGCGCTATGAGCCGTCGGTGCGTGAAGGAACATGCAAAAATTTCTGTACCGCGCTCGTACGCTCCGTTAGTTTCTCTTCTGTGCGCCGCTAGAACACGTAATTCATCCGTTGCCGCAAAAGTCGGGAAACATTTCAGCATAACTTTGTTCCAATATTATCTTACGCTGGCGGCCCGTAGTCGACGAACGAACGAGAAAGAAAGCATCGTCGTTTGTACGATTCGTCGCCGGGCGTATCGTTTTTTAAGTGTCGTCTTTCACGATCCCCCCGGTCGAGAGGGCTAGAAACGTTCGACTCGTGGATCACGTCCGAAGTGTATTTTTAGAATTACCGTATCGTTAAAAATATCGAGAGCTTTCGTGGAAAGTGTCGCGTGGCGTAGAAAAAAAAGGACAGAATTCGTATACGCGTTACGTGAAAGTTGTTACGCCTTCTTCTTCGTCGAGGTGAAGAACCGTGGACAACTGGGCTCGTAAAATGTTTGGACTCCGGGTCGCCGCGGGCAGTAAAGATCTGCCGGGAGTCGGGGTCGATGCGTTAACGGACGCGGGCCGAACGACACGATGAAAAGATCGCGAATCGCGGAATCGTCTCGACGCGTTAACGGCCGGCCGCCTAGGTGTGTACACGTTGCACGTATAAACAGCCGGAGTATTTTTAGAAAGACCCGTGTCGGATTTCCTGTACACTCGATACAGTGTAAACTCGATGGTGCGTAGACTCGCCAGGGGGATGGATGGTGGTTGCCATGCCTACGTCTCTCCCTCGACCCCGTCTCTCTGTCTGCTGTCTCTCCGTCTCTCCGTCTCTCCGTCTCTCGGTCTCTCCGTCTGTCCATCCACCCGTCCGTCTGTGTTGGTTCGATACCTGACTTTGCCTCTCCTCCTCCGGCCCGACCTGTGCTCGCGTCTTATTATCGTTTATGGTTTCCTAGTTTCGCTGACCTCGCCATACGACCAACCTTGTCACAGTTGGAAGCTCGGGAATATTTAGTCTTTAAGACGGTCGAACGGTGCTACCTACGGTCTTTGCACTCGCGTCGTCCACCAACGAACATTTTACTTTGCGAGATTAGGCACGTCTGGAGGTCGCCAGGGATCTGTCGCGCTCTGCACTCGTGACACACCTCCCGAGTCCCGGTAACTTCGAGGTAGTTATCTTTCGAGCACTGCGACTCCGCGAGAATAGGTTCGATTCGAATTAGGTACGCGTTACGTATACGCGCTTGCACGTGTTTTCGATAGCGCGATGGAATAATACACAGCGTTCGTTGGACGTTCGGAACAGACGAGTGGGTTGTAAATATTATTGGTTGGTTCGAAGAGCATTTTTGCGGTGCACGTTTAGAACCGAGAGCGATCGAAACGCACGCAGCAGCCATGGTTAGTTTCTAACTCTCTAAACTGTCGATCCCCCTGTGTACTTTGGGGCGTGCTGTAATCTTCGTTTCTTTCCCAAATGTTTGTGGACTTATTTCGTAAGACGGCGTGCTCCCGTGGCGGTTCGACTTTAAAAATAGCACGGCGAGTCGCCGGAGAAAAACTACCGCGCACAATTGGATCGTTTCTCTCGGGGTTTGATAATTAGGTATAATTGGCTGTAAATAATTGCGGCTGGATCGCTTAAGTGGCTCGTTGCCGCGGCTTTGTCCGCAGATAAGTAACGATTAATGATCGCGAGAGGATCTAACAATGCTTGCCAAATCGAATTTTTACGATCTCTTTGGCGAAAGGAATCGCAACCCACCGGTTAGCGAAAATGTAGCAATTAGGCGCGCATTACCTTCAACGAGTAGCATTTAACGATCGATCGGAACGTTATCGTTACGAATAGGTAACTGGCGATGTTCGATCTTGTTTTTAAACCACTTCTCTCATCGCGTGGAACAAGGACACCCCCGATTACAATTACAGAAACGCTGATATTCCACTTAAGGAAATATACAGGGTGTTCGGCCACCCCTGGGAAAAATCTTAATAGGGGATTCTAGAAGCCAAAATAAGACAAAAATCAAGAATACCAATTTCTTGATGGAGGCTTCGTTAAAAAGTTATTAACAATTAAATTCAAAAATTTCTAATCGTTCTGGAAAAATTATTTTCAGTTGCAGGGGACAAGTTCAATCATTTTTGGTCATTAGACATACCCTCGAATTCCTACTCACTTTCGAGAAAAAAATTCTAGAAGGTGTGACATTTTTCGAAAAAAATAAACATTTCAAATCGTTCTGGAAAAATTATTTTCGGTTGCGGGGGCCAAGTTCAATCATTTTTGGTCATTAGACATACCCTCGAATTCCTACCCACTTTCGAGAAAAAAATTCTAGAAGGTGTGACATTTTTCGAAAAAAATAAAAATTTCAAATCGTTCTGGAAAAATTATTTTCGGTTGCGGGGGACAAGTACTATCATTTTTGGTCATTAGACATACCCTCGAATTCCTACTCACTTTCGAGAAAAAAATTCTAGAAGGTGTGACATTTTTCGAAAAAAATAAACATTTCAAATCGTTCTGGAAAAATTATTTTCGGTTGCGGGGGCCAAGTTCAATCATTTTTGGTCATTAGACATACCCTCGAATTCCTACCCACTTTCGAGAAAAAAATTCTAGAAGGTGTGACATTTTTCGAAAAAAATAAAAATTTCAAATCGTTCTGGAAAAATTATTTTCGGTTGCGGAGGACAAGTACAATCATTTTTGGTCATTAGACATACCCTCGAATTCCTACCCACTTTCGAGAAAAAAATTCTAGAAGGTGTGACATTTTTCGAAAAAAATAAAAATTTCAAATCGTTCTGGAAAAATTATTTTCAGTTGCAGGGGACAAGTACAATCATTTTTGGTCATTAGACATGCCCTCGAATTCCTACCCACTTTCGAGAAAAAAATTCTAGAAGGTGTGACATTTTTCGAAAAAAATAAAAATTTCAAATCGTTCTGGAAAAATTATTTTCAGTTGCAGGGGACAAGTACAATCATTTTTGGTCATTAGACATACCCCCAAAATCCTACCCATTTTCGAGAAAAAAATTCAGTTCGGGTGGAACTTTAAAGGTTAATAACTTTCTAACAAAGTCTCCATCAATAAATTGGTGTTCTTGATTTTCGTGTTATTTTGGCCTCTAGAATCTCCCATTAAAATTTTTCCTAGGGGTGGCTGAACACCCTGTATATTCGTTATGATTAAATTAAGGGGCTATTGGGAGGAAACGTCGATCGGGTCGGAAGCAGGGACGGAAATTCGTTGGCGAATGTCGTCCATTCGAACGGTGCTTTCGTGAAGATGGATCGGGCTCTCGGTGCTATTTCCAGGGGAAGCTCGACGGCTCGTCGCGGGTAAAAAAGTGTGACGTTAATTAAAGACTTGACATAAATCACGGCAAACGCCAAAATGCTCTTCGCCGTGAAACGACCACGCTCGTGCATTTTCAGTTTCGCGGCAGATCGTCGCGCGAGACGGCTCTATTTTCCGCGAGCGAACATTTGTTCACATTGTCCATTAGCACGTTCGCTGTCTAGGACCCGCATATGGGTCATATCACGACGCTATTGGATACGCCGCTGAGAGACCGGACAGTGAACGCGTTAATCAAATCAAATGACAAACTTTAGATAACATGGAAAATTGATTTCGAACGATTCCGTAGCCTGAAACGGGATAAAAAGTTTAATCCTCGATCGTTTCTCTGTTCGATGCATGGTTAGGTGTGCACGTGGTGCGAGCATACGCTGTTATTTAACGCTGCAGCTATTTCCAGGTGCGTGCATCGTCGGTGTCGAGTGCTACTCGCCGCGACTGCTACGCCACTCACAGAGCCTTTGTATCGCTTAATCTCCTCTCGCTTAGTCCGTCGAAACGAGATATTTTTTCACCGTTACGCCTTTTAATTACCATTTTCGATCCGCGTTTGGTATAATCACGGCCATTTTTAGTTTCTTGGGACTCGGCCAAATCTTTGGCTCGATGGTCTTCTCACAGAGTCGCGAGAAAAATGAATTTCCATAATAGGAGGTTCGACGATAGATTCAGGTGGTCGGGAACTCGTAAGACGAGTCGTTGAAGGAGGATCTGCGACAGTGACGCAACCGGCGCTCGATACTATTGTTTCCTCGTCTTTTCTACAAGCTTAACCATCGACCAAGTATTTTCAAAGTCTTCCGTGCAAGTTTCTACAAAATTGAAAGGCTCGAAAGGGACACAGATGGTAAAGGTTGTTAAGAAAATTAACACGATCACTGTCCATGACCCGTATACGGATCATAGCGCCACGCTTTTGGATACGCCGCCAAGAGACCGGACAGTGAACGCGTTAACTGTTTCGAATTCTACGGAATCGAACGCGATACGCAACGTGTTTCATGGATCTTCGTTTACGTAAGAAGATTCTCCGGAAGGTTATTGGAAATCGAACCATGACGCGATCGAGACTTTGATCTAGACAGTTTCAGTCGTCGTGCATAAATATGTCAGCGTGCAAACGCTTTCTAGGAACGAAGGTTGCAGCACGACGACGTAGTTCGCATAGAAACGGCAAGTAGATATTACGCGATAGTTCGTTACACAAAAGTCCAGGAGTACCTTGCGATTAGAAACGACCTCAAAGCGATATCCGCTCGTTATCTCGAGTAACGCGTTGCAAATGTTTACGTTGATAAGACAGCTGGCTCGCACTTAGCCGGATACGCCTCCTTCGGGCGTTGTTGTTCATCCGTATGGGTCATTCCGTACGATAATCCAACATTTTTTTAACTATTCTCCCTCATTTGCAAGTGTTAGGTGTCGAAACTCGAACTAGCATAATGGGTGTACGATGCGTTTAAATTAAAACGAATACATCTTATTATTTTTACGGCGCACGACGCTCTTAGCTCGTCGCGGCGAGGAAGTGTATCGAGAACGACGCGACGTGTGTGAAACCGTGTCGTGGACTCGGATTTCCTGTTCACCTTGCTAAATGTACCCAGCAGGTCGGCTGATTATCGAAAATGGCAAGAATCCGCACGCTACCGACTCGTTGAAAAGCTCGCGGAAGGACGATCGAGACCCACCATCGTGGGAATGCTTCCTGAATAATCATGATTAGCTACGCGTCTACGTTCTTTCGAACACGCAATAACCGAGTTTTCTAAAACTGTCGACGATGAATCTTTTCCAGTGCATCCAATATTTTAAAGAATATTACAATTTTTGTTGCAGGTTGCGCGGGACGCGGGACGCGGTACTCAAACGGAAACCTTGCGGTGAGTGCACGAAGATTATTTATTCCGGTTTAGCTCCTCCGACAGTTTCCATTTTGGCGTTCATCGATACGACGTCGATGCATCGCTATAAAAATGTCAAGTATCGATATATTTCTCTTGCGTTTTGGCTACGTCTTCCGAACGCAAGGGAAACCATCGAAGAATAATTTCAGCGGTCGTGTCCTTGGAGGTTCGAAGATTTCCCGCGATGCAGCGCTGCAATAATGGCCGCGCTTCGAGGTGTACTTTAATCGACGGAATTACCGATGCCGAAATAATTTCAGTTTCGAGTCCCTGGCAACGTATCCCGTTGCGAGGAGGGCTGCAGGATGGAACGAAAAGGAAGGAAGGAAGGGTCGGGGGAAAAGCGGGTCGATAGTCCCATAAGTTTATATTCCTGTGCGGTCTCTGGCCGCGTGTCCGGTCGTGAAAAATTTATTTGTCTAGCCCCGGGCTCGTAACAGTTTTACAGTCTGACGGAATCCGCCAAATAATTCGTCCCGCGTTTTAATAATATATCCCTGATTCCCAGGATCGTTTTTCTCCGTCTACACTTTGAAACGGTAACTCGACGCTGGAACGTGACGCGCATACCATTTTTTACGGGTTTCCCTCGACGCGAACCACTCGCAATAATCATTCGTATGGAAAATATTTTTTGACGCGTTCGGTGCCCTTGGGGAATCCCTTGGAAACTTGCTTCGTGACAAATTTTACTTTTCTTACGCTTACCTGACCCCCATCATTTTATAATCTACTTGACGTTAAAGTTAGAGAATTTACGAGAGCAACACTAAGCACACGTAAGTTACGTTCTGGCTAGTGTATTATTGAAATTTGGCAAATTAAATCTTTTTGTCCACTCGTTATATAGGGTGTGCGGCCACCTCTGGGAAAAATTTTAACGGGGGATGATTCTAGAGGCCAAAATAAGACGAAAATCAAGAATACCAATTTGTCGATGGAGGCTTTGTTAAAAAGTTATTATCGTTTAAAGTTCCGCCAGTACTGAATTTTTTTCTCGAAAATGGATAGGATTTCAGGGGTATGTGTAATGACCGAAAATGATTGTAATCGACCCTGCAATCGTAAATAATTTTTTTTAGAATGATTTGAAATTTTTTAATTTCGTTTAAAAATTTCGATACCTACTCGAATTTTTTTCTCGAAAATGGATAGGATTTGAGGGGTATGTGTAATGACCAAAAATGATTGTAATCGACCCTGCAATCGTAAATAATTTTTTTTAGAATGATTTGAAATTTTTTAATTTCGTTTAAAAATTTCGATACCTACTCGAATTTTTTTCTCGAAAATGGATAGGATTTCAGGGGTATGTGTAATGACCAAAAATGATTGTAATCGACCCTGCAATCGTAAATAATTTTTTTTAGAATGATTTGAAATTTTTTAATTTCGTCTAAAAATTTCGATACCTACTCGAATTTTTTTCTCGAAAATGGATAGGATTTGAGGGGTATGTGTAACCACCAAAAATGATTCTAATGGTCTCCCACAATCGAAAATAATTTTTCCAGAATGATTTGAAATTTTTTAATTTAATTTTTAAATAACTTCTTAACGAAGCCTCAATCAAGAAATTGATATTCTTGATTTTCGTCTTATTTTGGCCTCTTCCCAAGGGTGGCTGAACACCCTGCATACGCTCGCCTGACGGTCACCTGGTTGTAAAGAAAAGACGATCACCTGGCAGTTTGTTGTGTCTGGAAGGGGTCGACGTGCAGGCACAAGCAAGAAAAGATTCGGATTGCAATGGGGGAGAGAATTAAAGAAAGTGATTGTATTCCCATATAGAGACTTTATTGTAGTTGGAAAATTTCGTTGCAACGACGCTGCCTCTAATTTACTTATCATCGGGAAACGCTATCGCGTTTAGCTCGTTATTCGAGGACGGTAAACCCCGTCGGGTAGGAGGAACGAGGTAACGTCAACATTACCGGGTTTGCTTCAACTCTTTCCACTTGGTCGTAATCTTTGCTCGTCAAACACTCGGTCGGAGAGATACGAAGAGATCTCGTCTCCTTTGCCCGATGAAAAAGAGGGACGCGTTTGGCTGGCAAGCAGACTTTTTCCGCTTCGTTTTTTAAAGGTTCTCTTTAGAGAGCTCGGACCTCCCTCGCAGAGCGGCAACTTGGAATTCGCTGCCTCTGTTTGGTCTTCCGTCGTCGAACAGTTCGCGTCGTGACTCGAGAAAATGAACTGCTTCGCGTGTTTGTTGGCATTTCCGATTAAACTGTGCGTAACGGAGGAAATTTTCGCTCTTTCTGGGACTAGGTATAAACGCGCGATGAAATTAGAGCTGCCTGCCGGTAGTGGAACGATGAAAAATCGTGAAACGCTCGAATAATGTTTAGAAGACGAGGAAAAAGATGGCGAAAGAAAGCGTTTCTCGTTTAATGGAGTCTGCTTCGAGGGGATATATTCTAGTCCAAACAGCAATATTTTATGCCATCTTTGGAATTAAAAAGAAAAAGACAAAACTATAATGCTTTTGTGTTTCATTTTTTCGCGTAAAAGTATTTAAAATTGTTCAAGACACGGTATTCCAATGAAAATGTTTCTATGACAATGGCGCACTTTGCAACTCGAAAAAGCGTATACAAGGTGTTCAGGCATTCGTGGGAAAAATTTTAATGGGGGATTCTAGAGGCCAAACTAAGACGAAAATCAAGAATACCAATTTGTTGATAGAGGCTCCGTTAAAAAGTTATTAACAATCAAATTAAAAAATTTCAAATCATTCTGGAAAAATTATATTTAGTTACAGGGGCCAATTACAATCAATTTTGGTCAATAGACATACCCTCGAATTCCTACCCACTTTCGAGAAAAAAATTCGAGAAGTTGTGAAATTTTTCGACGAAATTAAAATATTTCGAATCGTTCTGAAAAAAATATTGTTAGCTGTGGGGGTCAATTACAATCATTTTTGGTCATTAGACATACCCTCGAATTCCTACCCACTTTCGAGAAAAAAATTCGAGAAGTTGTGAAATTTTTCGACGAAATTAAAATATTTCGAATCGTTCTGAAAAAATTATTTTCTATTGTGGGGGTCAATTACAATCATTTTTGGTGAATAGACATACCCCCGAATTCCTACGCACTTTCGAGAAAAAAATTCGAGAAGGTGTGGAATTTTTCGACAAAATTAAAAAGTTTCAAATCGTTCTGAAAAAATTATTTTCTATTGTGGGGGTCAATTACAATCATTTTTGGTGAATAGACATACCCCCGAATTTCTACCCACTTTCGAGAAAAAAATTCGAGAAGTTGTGAAATTTTTCGACAAAATTAAAATATTTCGAATCGTTCTGAAAAAAATATTGTTAGCTGTGGGGGTCAATTACAATTATTTTTGGTCAATAGACATACCCCCGAATTCCTACCCACTTTCGAGAAAAAAATTCAGTACAGGCGGAACTTTAAACGATAATAGCTTTTTAACAAAGCCTCCATCAACAAATTGATATTCTTGATTTTCGTCTTATTTTAACCTCTAGAATCCCCCATTAAAGTTTTTCCCGGGGGTGACTGAACACCTTGTATACTTATTTTTCTACGGCGTCAATATGCTGATGTTATTACTACTTTTACAATGTCATCGCGTTAATGTCTTTTTTATTAAAGGCCAGTATGGAAATACGTGTGCACGCGTTACGTAAACGACGGATGGGATGTTAAAGTCGCGGATAAGAACTGTTTACGTAAAAGATCGAATATCTGAGATTGAATGTTATGTCTTTCGAATGAGATCGTGGATGCACGATGTACGTGTGGATTCTACGAATGGCGATAGGATAATCGGGTCTGGTTGCGCTTCTAATGAAACTCGCGTTGCAAAATTAAGTAGTAAAAAGTTGTGCGTTGCAAAAATTACATTACACCGGCACGGTCGTGTGTTAATAAAAGTAACGATTAAACTAACAAGAGCATCCTGCGATAGGAATCGAAAGGAAGGAACACGTGGTCGTTTTGGAAACGAAGCAAAAGTCGTCCATCATTTTCCTATTAATCAGAGCGTTAACTGGCGGTACTCGCCGAGGAAAACGAAGTATGCTAATGCTCGTAATATCGTTGAAAAGCGTATTTTCACTGAAAATTATGTTAAATTGTGGTAATGTACGTGGAATCGGAACAGATCGGTGAAATTAATTGTTTCATTCAGAGACACCAGCATGTGCAGGATAACTGCAATTCACCGAACCAAAGCGTCTTCCGTTAGAAAAAATTTCCAGCGAAGCGATTATGTGGTGTTATCTTCTTAAATGTTGTAGTCAAATACGTTCACCGTCCGTGTTCTATATGTGGGTCATATATAATCCACATATGGGTCACGGAGAGTGAACATGTTCAAGACAGAAATCCGTAGAGTGTAGGAAGTAACCGTATTTCAAATAAAATAATTAAAAAGACACGATAAAATGTTGCGCGGTAACCAAGGGTGAAATAAATGAAAATTAAAGTCGTAGAAAGGCTTTGGAAACCGATCCCGATGGACAATTAGCCCGAGACGAGACTGCGGAATTCACCGTGGAATTGCTTCTAACGAAGGACGAGACACGCGAGTCGCGTTGCCAAGTTCAGAGGTCAGGAAACGCGCGCGGAGTGCGAGAAATTGTGATTCGAAAGTCGAGCTCTCGCGTCTAGTCGTAGCGTGAGTCAATTGTTTCGCCCCCATCTCGGTCAATTTCTCGCAATTAGCGCGAGGGAAGTAAGATCGGTCCATTACAGGCAATTAATGCCACGCACTCCGTTGCGCGATGCAATTTCTATAAACGGTGGCGCGTTATATTCGCTGCGTTTTATTTAGTCGGGAGACAGAAGAAATAAACGACGTCTGTTCCGCGGACGGTAATCCGATAATCGTTTAGATTCAACGCGATATCTTGGACGCGTGACGCAAGCCCACGCCGCAATCTTAACGAGCCGCTCGGTCATCGATGATTTCACGCGCAATCAGGAAAAGGAGAATTCTTTTTCTCATTTTTAATACGATACGGTACACAGAATTAGGAAAATTCCATAATTTACATCTATTCTAGCACTTTACCACAATCTTATTCGATCATTAACACGTCGACTGTCTGGACCAAACCCCTCAAATTGTCTACTGAAACGAAACCTTGTTTTTAGACAACTGGAATCTAGAATACTCATAGTTTGTTGTTGAACTTATTTTTATAGATTTTTTAAAATTCAGTTCTATGTATAGATTTATTTCGTTTAACATCTAATCTTGAGAATTAATTGCTTTAGCTTCTCAGTGAAGAACCATGTCACCCATATATGGGTGACGGGGCAGTCAAAATGTTAAAGAAAGAATAATTCTAAAAATGATTGTAAGTTCGCAGCCATTAGCTCGGTGTTACTTGCGACCAAGAATCCTTGGGGAGGATTTTTGGTCGTAAGAAACACCGATTACCAGGTCTCACCACGTGGAGGTTGCTGCGAGTGGAGACCCGAAGGGAGATAGATGGAATCAAAGTTCCATCGATCTCCCTTTTACATTCTTACAAGCTAGATTACTAAACTAGAGAGATAGAAGGAAGCAATGCTCCTTCGATCTTCTAGTTTAGTTGTACCAAGTAATTGTTTCGTTTAAAATGGAATGAAGCTAAATTATGGGATACGCGACGCGATACGACGCGATGCACCATGCAATAGTGCAAGGAGCGAGATGCGCGACACGCGAACCGAGTAACTGGTCAAAAGGGTCAGCTCCGTTGCCTCTTAGCAAGTCCGATCGAAGGGGAAGGGAATCGACGCACCCGACACAGAGGTTCCCCATTTCCCCCAAGCATCCTGTTGGGAGCCAAATGGACCCAACTCGGGACGTCTAACAGAGAGAGGGAGCGTGAGTCGGGGCTACCCTAGACAGGAACAGTCCCTGATCCCCTCTAGGGCCGAAATACCCTTTCCCTTGGATCGTCTCGCCAGAGGACGGCAACTGGCCCTTCGGACGAGCTAAACGGCCGATCACTTGCTTTCTACATCAAAGCAGTGGTGATCGGAACGAGAAACGAGGGAACGAGAAGCTAGTTGGTGAAAGAATTACTTGATACGTACGCGCGTCGAAGCCTAAGACTAAATGTACCAAGTAATTATTTTATTGAAAAAGGAGTGAAGCTAAATTGTGGGATACGCGACGCGACGCGATGCTGAACCGTGCAGCAGATCTTCGGATCGAATCGACACTACCCTTGGTAGATTGATTTCTATTTCTAGAAATCGATCTAACATTGGCAGGCGACTAGATCTTTCGGACAAGCTGGACGGCCGATCACATGTTTCGTTCGACGAAACAGTGGTGACCGAAGCAGGAAACGAGAGAACGAGTCGAGAGAAGCTACTTGTTAAATAATTACTTGGCAACATTGGGAGACGCATACGATAGGGACTTAAAATTAACGTCGAAGCTCAAGTCTAGTCAACTTGAAGCTAAACTACGGACGCTAGAAGGAAACAAAGTTCCTTGATTTAGTTGTACCAAGCAATTATGTGGTTAAAAAGAGGGATGAAGCTAAATCGTGGGATACGCGACTCGACGCGACGCGATGCTGAACCGTGCAGCGGATCCGAGGATCGAACCTACTGCCCTTGCTAACTCGATCTCAACAAGAAAACAGAGAACTGCAACCCCGAGTCGAGGTCTCCATTTCTCCAACGCAACCCGCCGGGAGCCCGAAGGACCCGACTTAGGCTGTCTGACAAAGAGAGAGTACCTGAAACGGGGTCGACTTCCGCTGGAAGGTATGCGTTTCCGCAGAATACGGAAACTCCACACCTTCCAGCGAAGTGCCGTTTTCCCTCAATCAAGCTTACCAAGGGAAGGCGATTAGATCTGTAGGACCAGATACACGGCCGATCACATGTTTCAATCGATGAAACAGCGGTGATCGAAGCTAGAAACGGGGGAACGAGAAAACGAGAAGCTACTTATTGAATAATTGCTTGGTAAAACGCGAAAATATGTAGAATAAAGAAATCTTCGACGTTAATTTTAAGATTCGCGACGAAGCTTAAATCTAATTTACTTGGATCTAAATGTCCCTCGGCGGATGACTCCCTCGGCGGATGAATCCCTCGGCGGATGACTCCCTCGGCGAATGAATCCCTCGATGTCCTTGGAATCGATCTGTAATAGATCTGACCTGGAACAGAAACTAATACTTGTGTTAGTATCATATTAAGGAAATTTTAATAAACCCTATCCAATCTACCTGTGAAATATTCCTACATAGAATACACAAAATATTAATAAATAAAACAATGTCAGTAAAAATATATTAAATACACTCAGTAAAAACGACAGAACAATTTCAGAAATAAAGTCAAAATAAAAATTCAGACTAATTGACAGACGATGCTGAAGAACTTAGCTGACCAGTAAAAATATACGAAATGAGAAACATTTTACCAAATCAGATTCAACTAATACCACAAGTAGTGAAATCGACAAAGCAACCTACTGAACAGTTTGCATTTGCGATTAGTTGACACAACATTTACAATAAGCAACGTTTAAGCAAGAATAAAATAGAGGAACAAACAAATGAAAGCGTGGCAAAACGATAGATTCAAGCCCAGCAGACATTTGAATGTCGAAAGAGAAGTAAGAAATTGGAGATTGAGATATCACTCGCCACTGTGTCGATAGTGGTCAGTGAAACAGATTTTACATCGGACAAACCAAACAAGTAACCAGTAGTAAAATATGGAATGGAACCAGAGAAGTAAAAGCAAGATGTAACCCCATATTCAAGCCCAACAGATGCTTGAAGGTCGAAAAAGAAATTAGACAAGGAAGATCCAGAGCTTGCTCACTTCTTGTCACTACTGGTCACTAGTGGTCAGTATTGGTCAGTATTGGTCAGTAGAGTTGTCCAGTGCTCGGCCTGTGGTCAGCAGTGGTGGGTAAAGGTGGAGCGCTGACCCGCGAGGTTCCGTCACGTCCGCTAGCCTAGAACAGAAAGGGGGAGAGGGAGAAAGTTCGTCACCAGCAGTGTGACTTAGCCGCAGGCAGAAGAGTCGAAGGGGTGGGGACGACCGACCTTGGCGAGTTCACCAATCAATTAACGGTTAACCGTGCCTTTGACCGAAAAATTAATATTCTACGTAAAATGGTATTAAAAACAATTATTTATACAACCCATACTCTCGAGCATTATTTTAACTATTGCCTGATGTTAATTAATAATTGTTGCAAACAATAGGAATGAAAATATGGTCATATTCGAGGAGGCTGAAGGATTCTTTGAATGTCTAACGAGAACCAAGGTCAGACTCGTAAATCACGTACTTCTTTCTTCGACCAAAAATGAATATTTCACGCAAAAGGGTATTAAAAACGATTATTTGTACAACCCATACTTTCGAGCATTATTTTAACTATAGTCTGATGTTAATTAATAATTGTTGCAAACAATAGGAATGAAAATATGGTCATATTCGAGGAGGCTGAAGGATTCTTTGAATGTCTAACGAGAACCAAGGTCAGACACATAAATCACGTATTTGTTTCTTCGACCAAAAATGAATATTTCACGCAAAAGGTTATTAAAAACGATTATTTGTACAACCCATACCCTCGAGCATTATTTTAACTATAGCCTGATGTTAATTAATAATTGTTGCAAACAATAGGAATGAAAATATGGTCATATTTTAGAAAACTGAAGGATTCTTTGAATGTCTAACGAGAACCAAGGTCAGACACATAAATCACGTATTTCTTTCTTCGACCAAAAATGAATATTCCACGCAAAAGGGTATTAAAAACGATTACTTATACAACCCATGCTATCGAGCATTATTTTAACTATTGCCTGACGTTAATTAGTAATTATTGCAAACAGTAGGAATGAAAATATGGTCATATTTTAGAAGGCTGAAGATTACATTGCCTGGTAAAATCACGTAAACGATTTATACGATCGACGATGCTTGGCTCGTCGTCGAAGGGGAGCTTCGGTTCTTTTCACCTCTCGCGTTTATTTTAACCATGCGAAGAGCCGACGACGAAGAGGTGCAGCAGCTCGTTGGCTCGCGGGTCACGTTCCTCGTCTCGTCTCGTCTTTGACAATGCGGCTGCACGACAGAGACCGGTCATCGCGTCCAGCTAACGTAGATTCGCCGTCCGAGCGGAAAGTCCATTCGCCATCGCGCCTCCTATGGGACCTTGGCAGTGACAAACTGTGCGACCACCGTATGGCTTTCGCGTGCCTCGTTTTTTCGACTTGTTTGGGTCAGCCAGACTGCGAGAGTCTCCTGAAATTCTTTGTTCCGCGTTGAATCGCGCCGGGTCAACGAACTTCACCTGCTGGACGTTTCTTCCATGACAGTACTATCGACCTTCTGGCTGTTGACGGTAGTAGAATTTTTGGTCGATCGACCCTTTACTCTACGATTACTTCCGCCAAGGCGAGAAACGTGCTCGTACCTTTTGAGAATGTCGTTTATTTTTCCAAGTGCAGGTCGCGTGTATGGAAAGAAGGATAAAAGTTTTCACGAGCGAATAAATTGCGCGCGGTTGCGTTTTACAAACTAGAACAAACGAGCTCGGATGAAAGGCGCTAAGCTAACCAAGTGTGTAGTTAGCCACTCGACTGGCAATCGTTCTCCCCTATCGGACCTTGGCAGTGACAATCAGCCATATGCTCGGATATCTCTTTATACCATGGTGGTTTCTCTGCCATATCACCAACGAGAGATTTACTTCCTCGTTACGCAACGAAACGGTTACGCCTCTCAACGCGCAGTTTTAACGTTAAAGTTCTGTGTTCATAAGCAAAGGTAGAAGAAAATCGTCCGATCGGAAAGTTTTGCACGCCACTGTGCATCTAGGCGCGTGACAAAGCGTGAGAGAATGATACAACGACCTGCACGAGCAGCTGCCCGAGAAATTCCGCGGTCGTTTTATTCCTGCGACTTTTCCGCGAATTTTCTTCTCCTTTTCGCGTCGACTGGAAAAACGGTTCGAACGTTGGTCGCGTGGCCGAAAATAAAGCGTCTCGGAAGCTTTGTCGGAGAATTTTCATCGAGAATAGGTTTGTCTATTGGTTGTTGGATCGGTTCAGCGTTACGGCTCGAGGAAAGAAGCTGCGAGGTGTATTCGATCATCGATGCGACCCATTATCTAATTAATTATGCCACAGATTAACGGGGAACAAATTAATTCAACGCGCGACGTAATTTATTTCGCATTGTCCCGTAATTGGTGGGCTGAATGAAAGAGAAAGCTTTCCGTGAATCGCGGCACAGCGATTGAAGAGGGAATGCAAATTATTCTCGGGATCCTTCGCCTTATTTGTCACGTCGATAGATTTAACGAACCGGGATATAGGTAAAATGAACTCGCTGCGTAACAATGGCGTACCTAATCGTCGATCGTGAAATTAAACTGCTTTAAAATCGAAACGTTCTATGTCGTATCAAAAGATATTTTAATCGGTAAAATACGGTTGAACAAAAAGTGCATTGTGTCGCGTTAAACTAGAAGACGATTCGTTTCTGAGAGAGCTGTGAAGAGAGTCTTAACGAACGTAGGTGGATAATGATTGCAATTTTAACCGCGACGGATTTGTGGTTCATAAAATGACGAGTTCAAGGGTAAACGAATGGACGACTCTTGCACGTTCTTCTTCTTTCGACTGCATTTGTGTTGTAAGTCAACCTTTAAGGGGTTTGGTAACTCTAAAATTTTGAAAAATTCGCTATTTTGTTTTTGCTGAAAATTTAGAGCCTCGAACAATGACGTATATCTGCGTATATCAAACTTTAAATGCATTTTCCTCGGAACTATGTTCTACAAAAAGGTGTGCAGAATTACTCCAGTTCTAATTAATCAATTGCTTTGAAAATTTACAGTTATCTTTACTATCATATTTATTAAGCATTGACGATCCGTTTTTTTAAAAATTGTCTAATAATTCTGCAAAATATTAGTAATAAAAACTCGATTTTAGGTTTCAAATATCTGCCATATTGTTCATTTTTATACAAACTGAAATGTCTCATCGTCAATGCTAAGGACTTTTATCATAGTTAATGAAATATTTCGACAACCATTTTACCAGAATCCTGCACACCAGTTAGGCATCAAAAAATGAAGTGGCTTAAACATTGCCAAGGGTTTTTTTCAATATTTGTTATACCTAAATACAGTGCAAAGTCTCAGGATAATTCACTGCTTATTTCTTCATTGTAGCTTAAAAAATCGCCTTGTTTTCCATACCGTTAGAGTTACCTAACCCCTTAAGCGTAATTACTTATCTACGGTGCGACACACGGAAGGTAGACGGCGCCTTTTATCGTTCGGACGGTAGCTACGATAAGGTGACGCCACGATAATACGAGGCACTCTAAAAAATCGTTATGTAAAACGATAATATGTTCGATACGGTGCACGATTGCACCCAGATTCGAGGTCGATTTTTCAATTGGTCCGCCGACCGAGGAAAACACGGCGGGGAAGCACGCCCTAAATTGTGTCCTTAAGTCCAATACGATACGCGATTGCGGCACGTGATCTAATCTCGTCGTCGGAAAAGTCGCTTGGTTCCGCTTCGTCCGGATTCGAGGCACCACGGTTAAATCGATTTCCGATCGAGTTCGTTCGTTTTTCGTCTTTTTCCCCGGTGCTTCGCGAAGCCTTTTTGGGACAACGGGAAAGATGCCGGGATTGAACGTCGCGGCGCGCATACAAGCTGACCCGTTTTCCGTAAAAGCTCATTTCCTACGAACAAAGGCAACGTCGAAGCATAAGATCGATCGATCCGAAGGATCAGGCAGTGAACGAGGTACCTCCAATGTTCCCTTGCAATTCGTTCGATGGTCAGTTGACGGTATACTTATAGAAATTTCGAGTCGTTCGGAGAATTAGAACTGAGAATTAGACGTCGAGAATCGCGTCGTGTCCTTTTCTACGTTCGGCTTGCGACTTTCTGAGAACTTAACCTTGCTTTTCTAACTGCCGGACGAAGCATCGATCGATCTTTAGCGCAGAATTGCAACGGTAATCGTAATTGACGGAGGTCTCCTCGTCGCGAAAGAAAGGATCGATTGTTCGAATCGCTCGAGGATCGCACGCATCTAGGTGAAACGATATACCGCTCGGCAATTCGTTTGTTACCTTCTCCGACGACGGTAGGTCATTACGATTCTCACGCTCCCTTTACGACATTTAACTGTACGCGTTGTCGACAGCGGAACACTGCAAGTTCCCATTCTGTTTCTAGAAGTACGCGAAACCAGCGACGACGGGATAGTAAATCGCGCTCGTTCGAATCCAGCTCTACGTGCTTTGTCAGCTCGCGATTAATGCGTCGATGATTTTTTCGCCGCTAGAGAAACATCGTTAATTGGCATCGAGAGTGCACGGTAATTGGGAATAGGACTATGGAGAACGTGGGACTGTTTCTTCGATCGAGTGTGTCACGCCCGGAATCGCTCGATCGCAGTTCGTTGCGTCATTTCGATTTTCTCGCTAATCCTCGATCCTGGGACTAAGCGAGTATGGAAGCGTTAAAAATTGTTATAAAACGCTCGAAACCGCCGTATTGAATCGTGTGGTAAACCGATAACGAGAAGCATTCACGTGCAAGCGAATTGGGTCAGTCGGTTCCGGTTCCGGTTCCGGAGAACGGTAAAAGGCTCATCCAGCAGTGATCTCTCGCTACCTGTTGTGTTGTTAGCGACTCCTTCGACGCGTCTCACCCTTTGGCGGTACATGAAACATTTTTTAGATTTTCGTTCCAACAGGTGCAGTTTTGTAGTCCGCCAAACTTGCCATCCGCGTTTCGATCGGTCTACGAAACTCGCTCGTTAACCTTTCGTTCGCAGTAAATATTGCAATTGCATTGTTATTGTACGCTACGCCTTCATTCTCGTCTCTTGGCGTGCGTGTTACGTAAACAGGACTCGTATACTCGCCACAATATTTCTATATTTAGCGCCGTTATGTCACGATATGCTATGCATGGTGCGACTACTTTTTTCGATCGCGTTCGTCCAAACTTTGTCGTAGTCGTTGCTATTTTTAGATACCCCGAGACAAGGTCTCTTTTTGCGGAAGATTTCAACTATTTCTGACGTACAAGATTTAGAAAATTTAATCGAGTGTTTAGGTACGCGTTTCGATCGAGAAAGAATCCCCTCTGGGTCCGGTAAGCAGAATGACCGCGCGTGGAGGAGGTTTTCGAGCGACGCCATTAACGCGTTGAATGAGATTAGCAGCGCGTAAAACCATATTTCGTGTTTATGGTTGCGTTTCCTTTCTGTGCGTACACGTACATCATTGTACGCAACGTTTAACGCGAAATTGATGTACACCATTTAATTACCATTTGACGTCTCGGTATTTTTACATCACGATATTCTTTGGAAGCTTACTCCTTCCGAACATAACCTCTATGCCTGAAAACAATGAAAGTACTCGGAGGTTCTGGTGCTAAGCGGTTCATTTTCTTTTCTTTAGATCATCGTCGTGGTTTTAGTCTGTAACGTTTGTGGGACAGGGCATCTCATCGCCGTCGTCGGATTAGCTGTAACTCGAATGGAAATGTGCCAGAATTCGTGCTAATGCGGGACTGATTCACGAACTAGGCCGTCGGACATTATCTCTAGTAATTAAAGTCACACTGACTCTCTCTCTCTATTGTACACACGATCGAATCGAAACGAAAATTCTATTAAAATTAATTTCTCGATTTCTCGAAATCCATCGTCGACGTCGAAACTTAACCACCCAATATATTCAGCCACCCTTGGGAAAAATTTTAATGAGGGATTCTGGAGGCCAAAATAAGACGAAAATCAAGAATACCAATTTGTTCATGGAGGCTTTGTTAAAAAGTTATTAACGTTTAAAGTTCCACCCCTACTGAATTTTTTTTCTCGAAAGTGGGTAGGATTTCGGGGGTATGTGTAATGACCAAAAATGATCGTAATTGACCCTTGCAACCGAATATAATTTTTTTAGAACGATTTGAAACTTTTTAATTTTGTCGAAAGATTTCACACCTTCTGGAATTTTTTTCTCGAAAGTGGGTAGGATTTCGGGGGTATGTGTAATGACCAAAAATGATCGTAATTGACCCTTGCAACCGAATATAATTTTTTTAGAACGATTCGAAACTTTTTAATTTTGTCGAAAGATTTCACACCTTCTGGAATTTTTTTCTCGAAAGTGGGTAGGATTTCGGGGGTATGTGTAATGACCAAAAATGATCGTAATTGACCCTTGCAACCGAAAATAATTTTTCCAAAACGATTTGAAATTTTTTTTTTCGCCGAAAAATTGAGGCACCTACCCCCTGTCGATTTTTCTTAAAAATACCTTTTTCATTTTTAGCAATTTTATTTGACACTCTACAGAAAAGTTGTCTAATACTTTTTTGTAGGTACCGTGAGCTCTACTTCGGAAAAAAGTTTCATGGAAATATATTCACTATTGTAGGAGTTATGGCTGTTTGAAAATTGGACTATTTTTATGGGGTTTTTCTCATTTTGCGGGGTCAAGGACCAACTTTTCGAATATTTTTACAATTTGTACATATTCTACACTAAAATACGCGTAGTTTGCTTTTTTAAACATTAAAATCGTCCAATCCGTTCAGAAGTTATGACGTTTTAAAGATTCGCATGAAAATTCGGGTTAACATTTCTGGCCAGAAATGATATTTTTGGTAAGGAATTTTTTTCTCGAAAGTGAATAGGATTTCGGGGGTATGTATAATGACCAAAAATGATCGTAATTCCCCCCTGGAACTAAATATAATTTTTTTAGAATGATTTGAAAAATTTTATTTTCACCGAAAAATTTCAGCACCTCCCCGATTTTTTTTCTCGAAAGTGGATAGGATTTCGGGGGTATGTATAATGACAAAAAATGATCGTAATCCCCCCCTGTAACTAAATATAATTTTTTTAGAATGATTTGAAAAATTTTATTTTCACCGAAAAATTTCAGCACCTCCCCGATTTTTTTTCTCGAAAGTGGATAGGATTTCGGGGGTATGTATAATGACCAAAAATGATCGTAATCCCCCCCTGTAACTAAATATAATTTTTTTAGAACGATTTGAAAAATTTTATTTTTACTGAAAAATTTCAGCACCTATCCGATTTTTTTTCTCGAAAGTGGATAGGATTTCGGGGGTATGTGTAATGACCAAAAATTATTGTAATTGACCCCCATAACCGAAAATAATTTTTCAAATTATTTTTATTATTTTATTACAAATTGGTATTCTTGATTTTCGTCTTATTTTGGCCTCTAGAATCCCGCATTAAAATTTTTCCCAAGGGTGGCTGAACACCCTGTATGTTAGATTTCTCCGATCCTGTCTCGAGCATGCAAACGCGCTTCGGTGAAAACGCAAACGAAACATAACCACTTTCTTAGGACACGTACAAGTACCAGGTCGATGAAGCAATCGTACCTGTTCTGGGTCTCCCACGCGATCTAAGCGTCGTCGTGGGACTTTTTTTTTAACAGAAATCGTACGCTTTGATTGCAAAACGAATTTCGCCAAGCTTTCAACGAAGTCGTTTGCTATTTGCTGGACCGAACACGTTGCGTTCCGCGTGCATCCCGTCGCGAGGCTGGCTACTTCTTGAAATGTATCGTTTCTATTGGTAAAAAAATTGGGTCGATCAAACAGCGAGGGTCACGCCATGGGACCGGACCTCTCCTCGTTAGTTACCATCGATCAACTCTCGTATATATTTGAATTATCTCGTGCGCTAAATACCATGTTTGTGTTCGCATCGAAATTAATAGACCACTATTATTTGGCCTAGCGAATCGAATAAATGCTCGGTTGGCTGGTATCTGGTACGACGACCTGTCTCTTGAACGAAAAGAATAGACACTTCGGTGATGCACCATTTACCATGAGGGACGTGGTTTCGTTACGGGTATCGAGCGACGATAGCCATCGATGACATTCCGATCGAAGGCCGTCGATAATCGTCGTCGACTCCACCCTGCGTTTGTCATTGAGAAGGGTAAACGAAAGACGAATCTTTATTTTTATTCTCGACCGAAATATGCGTAAAGATTTCAGAAGATTCGTGTATTTGGTATACGTGTGTCGATAACCTCCCAAGCGTAACAGAATCCCAAAACTCTTCGTAGCTTCTGGTACGCGAAAAGGTAGTTTCTGATCGTGTGCCAAACGCGAGGATAAATTACCGGTTTCGTACTCGTTATATCCAGGAGGTAACCACGCGCCAAGTTTTACCCTTACGCGAGGAAACTATGATCATCGAACCGCCGTAGAAAGGACCAACGTCCCGCCATTTTCTTCCCGCCATTTCCCCGAACACAGTCCGAATGAGTGGCGAAGCGCAGTAATTTTGATCGAAATGCCGCAAGCTCGTCCCTTAAATTTCTAAGCATTTGGTCGAAGGCCAAGACCTCTTCGAGCAGTCGAAATTCGTCGACATCGGATATGTATTAATGGATAAACCTCATCAACAGTCTGTTAAAGATGCGTTTAACGACGCCGACGGCGGTTCGCGTTCCGACGTTCCCGGCTTTGCAGCTCATAAATCGCGTCGACAACGAACCCAGCATCGCATCCACTAAAACGCGTCCGGTAATTGGCTGCGGTTGTTCTTGCTTTTAAGATGCGTTCGTGTACTCGTTTTGTCAACTCGATCTCGAATTTTCATCATTTCCCTAACGAAAACTAAATTTCGATATTTTTCTACCTTCGAAATGGTTGGAAACTTATACGGAATTCCTAACCTCTTCGTTGGGATGCGATCGAGAAGTGTTTGCAGATGCCTGTAAACCCTGTGTGCTTTAGATTTAAAATGTTTTTCGCGTCGTCGATCTCTCTCGGATTGAATCTTGAGAATTTCTGGAAAGCAGTCTCGTCGGCCATTAGCTGCTGACAGGGCTGTAAGAAACGAGGGGGTTAATATCGTGCTTTATTGATTTCGCGTCATGCTAAACTGCTCTCTGGCACTGCCGGAAGCCATATTCGTGTCCCTTCTTTCAGTTGCCGTAGCACGAAACTTTTCTTGTGGTTCACGGTCGATGTTTCTGCCCGTCCAGCATGAAAAGTCGACTAAATTAATTAAAAACTTGAACGCGCGGCCCGGATACAAATTTCTTATCCCCGTGCACAAACGCTTTTCTACGCGAGTAAAAGCCAGTTTTTTCCGTTTTGTTTTTTGCATCGCGCGAAAGCGGCTCGAGCGAGCGCGATAAAACTTGAATTTAACCGTCAGGATAGGCTCTTAAGATCGAAACTATACGACGTCGCAAAATTTTAAGCGACAATAATTGGTATATATAAATGATAAAATTATAGTTCTTATGGAAGGATGTGAAATGAGCGAAAACAAAATCTTGTTATCCTTAATGTTTATTCATCGCTTTCCACAACTGTTAACAAATACTTCTTACTCGCTATACACGTATAAATTTTTATCTACGGAACGTAGGATTATTCTGGAAAGAGTTAATGACCGCTGAGACGGTCGCGAACTCTTGAAGGGCGAGATGTGTCTTGTGGTGTGGTTCATGGTGTCAAAGCCATAGCAGGTGACGTAACCGAGGTTATACTGCGTCGTTGCGTTGCATGGCGTCACGTTTCGGGCCTTCTGTATTCGCTTTAGTTCCTCTTTCAGCCGCGGAGCAAGCTGGCGCGCCCTTTGACCAAATCGTTCGTGTTCCTTGCGTTACTAAACGCACAGTTGCTTTCCATAATCGTTGCCTGACCGTATTGGTATACTTTTACTATAAAGAAAGACGAATTCCCGACGCTGGACTGCTTAGACAGCAGCGATTCTTATCTACGCAATGTTCAGAGGCGTTAGCAAGGGAAATCGAGAGGCGAGGTCGACATTCGAAGAATCTTCTCCGTCGAGGTAGCTCCCGGTACCTGTTCGTGCATTACCTTCCGTTAACTCCCGTACATACCGTTATCCATTCCTTGCGTTTGCAACCACCAGCTGTGCCGGTCGATCTGGAATTCGCGTAGGTCTCGATCTCCCACGATCGCTCGGAGCGACCGGTCGCGAGCGTGCTCGCGCGCGCATACACCTTTACTCTTACTTTCGCCCAACGACCTGCTATTTATTGCCAATCGAGTCGCAGATATTGACCCGATTTTTTTTCACTCGGATTGCTTCACGATTATCGCGTCAGGATATACCGATAACCGGCGAATTCGTTTCCTTCGAAACCCGTACGACGATCGAACAGTTAACCTATCTTTTACGTACAAATTTTAACTTAATTCGTTTTATTTTCAGAACATGAAGTGAGAGAATCGAATCTCCTTCAGGGATGAAATCCTGACGAGAGAACAAAGTTTACCATCACGATGGATCCACCAGTTACGAGCAAGGTTCTTCGGGCTCCTAGCCTGAAGAGAGGACAGGAGAACGTCAGGATACAGGACAGGGTGAGCATCGTGAACAGCTAATTTAAACCGGATTGTATCAATCTGATAAGGATAGAAGTGCAAAAATTGCAACTAGCTTTTTTGGGGGTGAAATGACTCCGTGATATCGGTGCCCCTGTGGTTTGAGTTTATTTAAAGCCCTTGTTGCTCGTGTCATGGATCATTGGTTACCAATCATCGAGCTCGTCGTGGGTCGTTGGTCACCAATCAAAGCTGTTTTAAGCGTACAGATTCGATTGGTGATCAGTGACCCACGTCGAGCTTGGTGGTTGGTAACCAATGATCCGTGACATGAGCACACGCGCCTTAAATAAACTCAAATTACGCAACGAACCATAATCGGTGCGTCGTTTGACCCCTGAAGAAGCCAACTATCATGTTGGCGAAACGACGAAACCATATACCATCGTAAAGAATTGATAAATAATGGTTCTCCGACACTTATCGCGTATCTGAGTTTCCGACGGGAATACATATTTCGATTCCACCGCCGCTTATTCCGCTCAATCGAACGTTCGATTCGACATAGAAAGCAACAGAGCCGAATGCTCGACAAACGCAAGTTCTCCGTAGCGGATCGCAAAGGCAGCTGACGTCGTCGAAGACAATAGCCGCGGCTCAACCGTGTCGAATTCTCGTTGCGCGCCGGATGCATATTATGCATCCCTGTCGATGCAGCAGCCAGCCCCGGATTGACGTCACGGCGATTCTCCTTTTTTCGAGGACCCGTTCTCCTCCGTCTGGATCGGTCTCGGTGGTTCCTCGCAGCGTGCGTACGCGCATGCGTGTCGGTCCGCTGCCAGCCCGCATTCCGCGTCCAACCACTTCTCGACGAGCTCTTCACGACGCTACAACGCGTTCGATTCGAAGAAAATTCACCGGTTCGCCTCTGTACTACTTTCCCTCTCGACGACGTTCCTCGTCGCGGTTCGAATCAAGGTGCGTGTTCACTAGCATTCCTAAACTGTTCGTCCTTGAATTTTAAAATCTATAGGATTTTAAGACTGTACGTATGCCTTGTCCAACGAGACGAGGCAACGTCTCCGAGCCATTTCGAACAGCCCATTCGCGACTGATCGATCCGTTCGAACAAGTGGTCGTCGATAAACGTACGGTCTTCGTTACCAGCTGGTCCGTGGTCTTAAAGGCTACGGCGACAGGCGCTCCCTGTCAGTTTACTCGAGCACTACTGCTTCTTACATTGCTAGGAAACATGAATCGAATAGTGCAACGTTGCTTTGTCATTTTTAACTATTCACAGAATCCGGAAAATTCTGGCCAATATTCCTTTAGAATCAGGCTAGAGACTTTCGTCTAAGAACCATTCTAATCTAGTTTCCATCGATTTCCAGGGCAGTCGTTGCATCTTGGAAACAACTTTTACTTGGAAATCGTTCGTCCAGAATTCGGAACTTGTTTCTGTTTGACCGAGAACTCGGCGAAATTCATTTGCAATGCAGTCTCGGAACAGGTGAACTGCTCGCAGCTGGTGCAGGTCGTTGACCGAGTTCGACACACTTTATTCAGTGAACCCTCTGCTTTTACTTTTTCTCGAAAGGGCCATTGACGACGGTTCGACGACCTGGTCAATCGCGGTGCTTCGGGATCCCTTACCCTAACCTAACTTCAAAATCGATAATTAACCTTTTGTTAAAATATTGCACCGTTCCGTAGAATCTTACCAAACCGAGTTCAGACTTTGGACAATTTATACTAACGCTATTTGCATTCGTTTTCTATTCGAATTTTCTAACAATGTACGCAGTCGTTAAATTTGTTATTCGACCAAGCCGCTAGACAAACTTGCAACAGCCAGAAGAGAGAGTCGGATGCCCATCACTAGCTACGACTTCCTGTTTTGTCTAACGGTACGATACACCGGCGATTCTTCCACGGCGCTCCCAGCAGCTGATCTTTTGATCTCACTGCTGCTGTTCCTGCGGATTAATTCGTTAATTTTACGCCGTGGTATTCGCGAAGAATAACTATATTTATTTAGAAACTAAGCACGGATTTACAAACTAAAACACGAATAGAATATTCTTCGTATACATGGGGCGCGGTGCTTTGTAATTCGCGCCGGTGGTTCGATAAACCCTTTTAGACGTTATTACGTCGGAGATTAATGGCTAATAAGAGACACACCTTTGCTTGCCAACAGCCCTTTCGCGACCCTTGCTACACGCCACGGGCTTTTATCACTCGTCTGCACGTTTTAACAGAATTGCTTCTTCTTATCGCGCGACCCGACCTTCCATGTCCCGCTTTCTATTTTTCATTTTATAGCCGGCGGGCCGTTGTACCTAGAGAAAATACAGAAAATTCTTAATAATTTGTACACGCTCGTATGCATATCTGTGATTGGAAGACGATGAACTCGAGCAAACTGACGGAACTCGTGTGACCAGAATGGAACGAGCGAATAATTAATTCAAGCACTGATCTGCGCATCCGTCGCATAGAAGCAACGGCTCTTCCGCTTCCGCGATCGGAAATTAGTACCTGCGAGATTCATTATCGGTCGAGACACGACCTTCTTAATTATGCATTCCGCTGGCCGCAAAAATCTCCGGACAACCTTCGAACGAAATTTGAAATCGATTGTGGCGACTTGCTATTGTCCTGGCCCACCCTTATACGCCTGGACATTCGATTATATAGGAATAACTGGTCAGGGGAGTGCAAGAGTCACCCCAAACAAATTTCGTTTCATTTTTCCTTACATTTTTTTTTGTTGTACGTTTTTAAAGATATAATTTGTCTGGGATGCGTGAGACACTCTGTAAACGAATCAAAATTCCCTAAATTACAGATTTGGTTTCGTATACAGGGTGTTTGGCCATCCCTGGGAAAAATTTTAATGGGGTTATTAACGTTTAAAGTTCCGCCTGTTTGGAATTTTTTTCTCGAAAGTGGGTAGGATTTCAGGGGTATGTCTAATGACCAAAAATGATTGTAATTAATCCCCGCAATTGAAAATAATTTTTCCAAAACAATTTGAAACCTTTTAATTTTGTCGAAAAATTTCACACCTTCTCGAATTTTTTTCTCGAAAGTGGGTAGGATTTCGAGGGTATGTCTAATGACCAAAACTGATTGTAATTGACCCCTGCAGCCAAAAGTATTTTTTTTAGAACGATTTGAAATATTTTTTTTCGCCGAAAAATTAAGGCACCTACCCCCTGTCGATTTTTCTTAAAAATACCTTTTTCATTTTTAGCAATTTTATTTGACACCCTACAGAAAAGTTGTCTAATACTTTTTTGTAGGTACCCGTGAGCTCTACTTCAGAAAAAAGTTTCATTGAAATATATTCACTATTGTAGGAGTTATGGCTGTTTATGGGGTTTTTCTCATTTTGCGGGCTCAAGGACCAACTTTTCGAATATTTTTGCGATTTGTACATATTCTACACTAAAATGCGCTTAGTTTGCTTTTTTAAACATTAAAATCGTCCAATCCGTTCAGAAGTTATGACGTTTTAAAGATGCGTATGAAAATTCGGGCAGACATTTCTGGCCAGAAATTAGATTTTCGGTAAGGAATTTTTTTCTCGAAAGTACATAGGATTTCGGGGGTATGTGTAATGACCAAAAATGATTGTAATTAACCCCCACAACTGAAAATAATTTTTCCAAAACAATTTGAAACCTTTTAATTTCGTCGAAAAATTTCACACCTACTCGATTTTTTTTCTCGAAACTGGTTAGGATTTCCAGGGTATGTCTAATGACCAAAAATGATTGTAATTAACCCCCGCAATCGAAAATAATTTTTCCAAAACGATTTGAAACTTTTGAATTTTGCCGAAAAATGTCACACCTTCTCGAATTTTTTTCTCGAAAATGCGTAGGATTTCGGGGGTATGTGTAATGACGAAAAATGATCGTAATTGACCCTTGCAATTGAAAATAATTTTTTTAGAACGATTTGGAATTTTTTAATTTCGTCGAAAAATTTCACACTTTCTCGAATTTTTTTCTCGAAAATGCGTAGGATTTCGGGGGTATATGTAATGACGAAAAATGATCGTATTTGACCCTTGCAACTGAAAATAATTTTTCCAAAACAATTTGAAACCTTTTAATTTCGTCGAAAAATTTCACACCTACTCGATTTTTTTTCTCGAAACTGGTTAGGATTTCCAGGGTATGTCTAATGACCAAAAATGATTGTAATTAACCCCCGCAACCGAAAATAATTTTTCCAAAACGATTTGAAACTTTTGAATTTAATTGTTAATAACTTTTCAACGAAGCCTCCATCAAGAAATTGGTATTCTTGATTTTCGTCTTATTTTGCCCTCTAGAATCTTTCATTAAAATTTTTCCGAGGGATGGCTGAACTCTGTATATTTAGCGTTTTGGCGGTCATTTGCGATTCCTCGGTTGCGTAGAGCGTTTCGATCTGTAAAAGTCGCGGTCTCGCTTTCGGAGTTTTACTTTCTTGCGTGCAGATCGACAGCGTAGAATCCCGCGGGAATAAACCATACCGAATTCAAATTACGCGCTTCGTTCTCGAATTTCATCGGTACAGCCAGTCGGCCATTTTGACGCTACCCGGCAAGTAATACGTTTCAGCGTTTCGTCACGCTTCCGAAATCTTGACGGCTCGAGAAGAGGAGGATGCGTTCGACGATGACGGTTTCACGCTGGCCGTGAAGGTTCTCCGAGTCATTCGGAGAATGTGGGTGGGAAATTTCGTATTCGTCGGCCTTAACGATCGAGGACAAACGGAGAAGTGCCCACGTACCGTTCCGGCATAAACAAACATAACCAAGTACGTTCCACGATGGAAGGATAATTTTATCGGCGATCGTTTCGAAATGAGCAGGCTTTCGCGAGAAAAAAGAAATTATTTCCTCGAATTATCGATTCCTTAACCCTTAAATGCATGATGATGTATATGTACATCAGTGTTTTCTTCCTTACATAATTTCTAAACGGTAATTCAAACACAGTATTTTTTACTTTTAATAGGTGCTAAAAATATCTATCTTAGTTTTTGAACGCAAACTTTCATGATATGGCAGTTCACTTTTTTAACTGACAAAATTTGGCAGTTTGGCGCAACACTTTCAAATACACACTTTGGCGGTGAAATTGTAATTTCATTTTAGTGGATACTAAATAGTATTATTACGTGCAAAAAGTCATTCACTGCAGTAAGCCTAATTCGAAGACAATCGTATAATAGAATAGTACTTAGGGTACATTATTAATAGTAACTGTAATGCATACTGATGTAGATCTACATCAGTAAGTTTTCTTTATAAAAATATACTTTTTAGAAAAAAAAAATTTTTCTTTATTTTTCCCTTAATCTATGTTTAATTATCTACCTGTTTCAATTTATTGTATTTAAAAAGGAAAAATCATGCATTTAAGGGTTAAATAACGTTGAAATCGAAACGAACACGTGAACGACGAGTTTCGATAGAAATGCGTGCGATCAGTGCCCGTGAACGTGGCGTTAAAATCGGTGACCCGAAGGTCTGGCGTTTTGCTTGTTAGTCAGAAGTAATCGCGATGCTATTACGCTAAAAAGCAACCGGCGTACGAGGAAATCGGTGGAAAAAGTGACGGTTGGAAAGAGGGAGAAAAGACTAAACTCGAATGGCCATCGGTGGCAAAGGCCTGGCAAGTGGCAGGTAGGATATAGTCTCTGAAGCATGGGAGTGGGGTGTATGAGATAGTTGGATGGAAGAGTAGAGCAAAGAACGGCTCAGTTGAGAGTCGGACGTCCTCCGTCGCTGTTGCGTTGCTGTCGGCCACGCGACGAGGACCGGTACCGTGCAATTACCGCAATTCGCTGATCAAATTCACTTCCGTTACGTAACCGTTGGTCGGCCGATTTAATCGAGTTCCGCGTCGCGAAGACGTTCGATTTTTCCTTTCCGCTCGTGGAAATCAAACGACGCGGGTCGATGGAAGCGTCCGCTCGATGGAATGGTGCAGTTGGTCGTCGAGGAAATGCACACCGTCGCCTTGAACTTTGCCAGTATTTCGGACTCGTGCGATGAGAGGCGTTTGATTTACACCGGCCGCGGTCCGACGCGACGCCTCGGCTTATTTACGCGCGTATCAAAGTGTCCCATAAACACTGGAAAGCGACAGTCGGCCAAGAGAAGTCGATACCCTCGGACGGTGTGAGGTTATAGTTGCAGAAATCGTGAACCGGTGTTCCGCGCGAGACAGATCACGCGATCGATCGGTTCTCGTATCTTTCGATGGAACTGAAGCTCGCGAGTGGTTCGAAGGACGATCTGGATCAGGAACGTCCCGCGACTTGAGCGGGAAAGCGAACGATCGTCGACCAGAGATGTTGGAAACGAGGGATATTTGCCCGGTGACCGAGAAACTCAACACGCAACGCGTTGGACAATAGTTCTGGCGTGCGGAAAACCGCTGGAAAACTGCAGATATTCGAGGCGAAAAATGGCACTAACTGCGTCGAGGAACAGCTCGCCCGTAGTACGAGACAAAGAGAGTATGCCGGCCTACGACGTACGTATACGCAATACGCGACATTATTATCTTCTCGCACCTACTGTCGGACACCTTGCGCTGCAGGTGCAGCCGCCCGGTATTCCACAACTTTTATTTCTCTTACGCGATGCCCGCGTAGAGAATTTTCATCGAACCTCGTCGTGGTAATAATAAGTGTAGAGTAAAATGTAACGCTTACATTTACAAAGCGTATGTATATGTACCAGTATGTATACAAGGTCTAAACGTTTTTCGGTATCCCTTGGAGAGTCACGTCTTGTAAGACGATATCTAAAAGTAGGTCGCCGAGTGTTTATTAAGCGTCTCGTTTCGACCAGACGATTTTTTGTGTCACGACTCGATGTCTTCGAAGAATTTAGAGGAATTCGGAGAACTTGGCGAGGGGAACGTTCCCATCGCTTTTCAAGACACAATAATAGTCTGCAACCGGTGCATCGAGACAACCGCATTTTAATCGAAGCATCGTTCGGTTACATAAACGCGAGCACTTCCTGGCGACGATTGTTTAGCCGAATTCGACTAACTTGATTTATTAAACATCTTTCGCCCCTATTGTTTCTGCTTGCTTTAGCGTTACGCGTTCGTGTTCTGCGTATCGAGTAGCAGACTCGAAGGAAGCGCGTGATTTGTTTCGAACGCGTATAGGTTATCTTTTAGAAACATCTGCCCTTTTTTATTCGAAACGTTCGTATAGAAATATCGTCCACTCGGATGGATATTTCAGCGACAAGGTTGACCAGAATCGTGCGCAAAAGTCGTAAAAAACATCGAAACGAACGCGCGTCGCTCGATGACGAGAAACTCGTTGAATGAGGTTTCAATTGATTACGGCCATGCGATAACCTGGGAAACAAGCGGTGCCACGGTTCCAATTATTCCTCGAAAGCGATAAAGAAATACCGGTTTCGAGGTATGCGCGTAACGAGTGCACGTATGCCAAAACGCATTTCCGTCTGCGTTAACAGGCGCATTGTTGCTACCTACGATCACGTTATTTGTATTCAGATGCGTCGCAATTATCGCCTCGGAATAACAGTCTGACTTGGAAGTCGACTACGCTATCGTTCGAAGCGATTGGTACTCGTTTGCTTTGCTTACGTAGATGCGATTCGTTGATCCTCGAATTGCTTAGTTAACAAAAGTAAATTGAAAAGTTCCAAATCGTTCTGGAAAAATTATATTCGGTTGCGGGGGTCAATTACAATCATTTTTAGTCGTTACACATACCTTCGAAATCCTATCCACTTTCGAGAAAAAAAATCGGGTAGGTGCCTAAATTTTTCGACGAAAAAGAAAATTTTTAATCGTTCTGGAAAAATTATTTTCGGTTGCGGGGGTCAATTACAATCATTTTTGGTCATTACACATACCTTCGAAATCCTATCCACTTTCGAGAAAAAAAATCGAGAAGGTGTGAAATTTTTCGGCAAAATTAAAAAATTTCAAATCGTTCTGAAAAAATTATTTTCTATTGTGGGGGTCAATTGCAATCATTTTTGGTGAATAGACATACCCCCGAATTTCTACGCACTTTCGAGGAAATAATTCGAGAAGGTGTGAAATTTTTCGGCAAAATTAAAAAATTTCAAATCGTTCTGAAAAAATTATTTTCTATTGTGGGGGTCAATTAGAATCATTTTTAGTCATTACGCATACCCCCGAAATCCTACTCACTTTCGAGAAAAAAATTCGAGAAGGTGTGGAATTTTTCGACAAAATTAAAAAGTTTCAAATCGTTTTGGAAAAATTATTTTCGGTTGCGGGGGTCAATTACAATCATTTTTAGTCATTACACATACCTTCGAAATCCTATCCACTTTCGAGAAAAAAAATCGGGTAGGTGCTGGAATTTTTCGGCGAAAAAAAAAATTTTTAATCGTTTCGAAAAAATTATTTTCGGATGCGGGGGTCAATTACAATCATTTTTGGTCATTAGACATACCTTTGAAGTCCTAGCCACTTTCGAGAAAAAAATTCCTTACTGAAAATCTAGGTGCTTAAATTTTTCGACGAAATTAAAATATTTCAAATCGTTCTGAAAAAAATATTGTTAGCTGTGGGGGTCAATTACAATAACTTTTGGTGAATAGACATACCCCCGAAATCCTGCGCATTTTCGAGAAAAAAATTCCAAACGATCGGAACTTTAAACGTTAATAACTTTTCAACGAAGCCTCCATCGACAAATTGGTATTCTTGATTTTCGTCTTATTTTGGCCTCTAGAATGCCCCAGGTGTGGCTGAACACCCTGTATATAAATAAAACTATTTTTATTTCTATACTGCATTAACTTTTACACGCCATTTTAGTAACGATGAGAATATTGAAAAATTTAGAAACATTGAAATTTACTCGAATTATGTGTTTGTAGTAATCTTGGCTTCGCCGGTCACCGGTGACCCCCGTGGCAGTCGACGTGTTAATAAATTCAGAGCCGCATTTGACGGAATTAACCGCGAATACAATATCGTCTTCTGTACCGAAGGAACTATTTTGCACGCTTACAGAGCATTCTTGTATACGTTCTCAGACGATTTTCTGAATTTATCTCATGCCGTGAAAAGCCGCATTATGGACGGTCTCTCGACGGCGCGTTAATAGCAGCTCCAAGCAACTGTACCTCGAAACATTTGCATCCGTTTTACGTTTGCAGTTCCTCGTCTATTCATACGATGCGAAAAATCCTCACGCTGCGCCTCGCCAGCTAATAAACCAGCTTTAATAGTTATCTTCGTCCCGCGTTCCTCGGAGCGATTCGTCGGAACCGATATTCAAATCGCAGCATTATTATTATTAACGCTCGCCGGTGCATTGTACCGGACGTTTACCGTCGAAAACCTACTTTCACAATTTCTCCGTGTTTTTTTTCGAGAACTCTGGTCGGGGGTGACGTTCGCTTTGGTAACGAATATTTTCGTTGGACGAAACGAAAAATCCGAGAATCGACGCGGCACAGTTTCCGCGACTTCTATTCACCGTCAGCGGGGAAACGGTGGAATGACAAAAGTGTACCAGTCCCGATAACCACCTGCCTCGTTTCAGCTTGCAGTTTATCTCGGGTTCGTGCATCGGTACCGTTCGCCGAACGCACACTCGCAGACCCCGAGCATTCGAATGTGTCGCTATCTCGGCTAAACCACTGCCGGTGAACAGCACGCGTTGCCACAACGACATCGCGATTGCGAGACCTCGGAGTACATACAGCGACGAGCTAAATTAAACAGACGGAATTTTAACACGGATAATATTTTATTCGATATTTCACGTAGACGTTTGTTCGTTGGGTTTACCGGTGCGAAAACATTAATCTTCGAATAACCTATTAAAGTTAACCTTCTAACCCGGCATACAGACACACATTCTCGGTAAAATGATTAACCCGACCTCGTTGCAAACAATGGACAATTAAAGAGCGTAATGTAGAAGTTCCATTGAAGGAAGATTAACGAAGATATTATGTAGATAAAATAGCGCATAAATGGTCCCCGTGTAAATAGACGAATTGGCGAAGTGCTCGATAGAAAATGCGGGTTACGAACCGTTTGGTTACGGTTGGGTTACGCAGTTTTCTCGCGGTCAACGAGATTACCGTTCCATATAAGGCTCTTTAGCATAAATTAAACCCATTACACCAGCATCTCGCAACGCGGGCATTATTATCACCCGTACCGCGCGCTCGGAGACCGAACCTGTTTTCCTTTTTCTATTATCGTCGTTCCGCTCGATTTCGTTACTTCGCGAAAGCCACCGAGAACGATAGTTTGATTCGTCGAAAAAATGTCCCTTCGAGGACACTTTCCATGCGGAGGAAATGCAGAGGAAACAAGTTCCAAGTTCAACTCGAAATTAGAGACAACGTTGGTCTTGAATAGTTTCGTGGAGACACGATGAATATTATCTAAAAATTCGATTAATCCCACGTATTGCAGAACTAGTTCATGAAAAGATACTTTGCACGCATCCGTATTTAATATCTTGTTCCTGCAGTTCCGTTCTCGATCCCCGATTATTAACAGTCGAATAAAGTTATCGGTATGGCGAGATAAATCGTTAAACCGGTACTTATCGTCCGGACACGCGTTAATTTACACGGCTGTCGGTTTAACCGGTGCACCTTTGCAGAGACCGGCTTCTTCTCGTTCCTCTAAGACACGATGCCGTTCGGTTCGCTCGCTTATTCTTATTCTTCGACGACGCGGTATAACTGTACCAGGGTGTGGCTTACACGCCGTGACGGGGAAACAGTCTTGCACGAAATTCATAATAGCCCGTTAGATCGATCTGCTATAGTAACGCTGGCAACGCATTCGACCACGAATCCATGCGAATCTCGACCTTTGCTACTGCTTTAAACTCAAGCACTAAGAAAAATCGACAGGATAGCTGTTGAAATTTTTCGACGAAAAAAAAAACATTTCAAATCGTTTCAAAAAAAATACTTTTGGCTGCAGGGGTCAATTATAATCATTTTTGGTCAATAGACATACCCTCGAAATCCTACCCAGTTTCGAGAAAAAAATTTGAGAATGTGAAATTTTTCGACGAAATTAAAAAATTCCAAATCGTTCTAAAAAAATTATTTTCAATTGCAAGGGTCAATTACGATCATTTTTCGTGATTATACATACCCCCGAAATCCTACGCACTTTCGAGAAAAAAATTCGAGAAGGTATGAAATTTTTCGACAAAATTAAAAAGTTTCAAATCGTTCTGAAAAAATTATTTTCTATTGTGGGGGTCAATTACGATCATTTTTCGTCATTACACATACCCCCGAAATCCTACGAACTTTCGAGAAAAAAATTCCAGAAGGTGTGAAATTTTTCGACAAAATTAAAAAGTTTCAAATCGTTCTGAAAAAATTATTTTCTATTGTGGGGGTTAATTACGATCATTTTTCGTCATTACACATACCCCCGAAATCCTACGCACTTTCGAGAAAAAAATTCGAGAAGGTGTGAAATTTTTCGACGAAATTAAAAAATTCCAAATCATTCTAAAAAAATTATTTTCAATTGCAAGGGTCAATTACGATCATTTTTCGTCATTACACATACCCCCGAAATCCTACGCACTTTCGAGAAAAAAATTCGAGAAGGTGTGAAATTTTTCGACGAAATTAAAAAATTCCAAATCGTTCTAAAAAAATTATTTTCTATTGTGGGGGTCAATTACGATCATTTTTCGTCATTACACATGCCCCCGAATTCCTACGCATTTTCGAGAAAAAAATTCGAGAATGTGTGAAATTTTTCGACAAAATTAAAAAGTTTCAAATCGGTCTGAAAAAATTATTTTCTATTGTGGGGGTCAATTACGATCATTTTTCGTTATTACACATACCCCAGAATTCCTACGCACTTTCGAGAAAAAAATTCGAGAAGGTGTAAAATTTTTCGGCAAAATTAAAAAGTTTCAAATCGTTCTAAAAAAATTATTTTCAATTGCAAGGGTCAATTACGATCATTTTTCGTTATTACACATACCCTCGAATTCCTACGCACTTTCGAGAAAAAAATTCGAGGTGTGAAATTTTTCGACAAAATTAAAAAATTCCAAATTGTTCTGAAAAAATTATTTTCAATTGCAAGGGTCAATTACGATCATTTTTCGTTATTACACATACCCCCGAATTCCTACGCATTTTCGAGAAAAAAATTCGTGAAGGTAGACCAGGAATCCTGTTGCACCCATTCTTTCCACGTTTTGGGTAGATATGAAAACGTTAACGTAAATATAGTACGAAAGTTGGGATTTTCCAATCAAATTGAAGATAAACTACTGACAAATAATATTTGTGAGTTTTGTAGTTTTAAACGTAGGAATCTGAAGCCCATCAACTTAACAACTAATGTAAATTTAATGTTAAATCTCGTTAAGCTCGTCTTCTAGTTTCCGAGATGACTCGACAGATGAATTATTTGAATGACAATCTGGCGGCATTCGTCGTGCACGTACAAGATTAATTGGACTTCCTTCTTGGGAACGAGTGTAGCGATCAATATTTATCGCGAGCGACTCCTCGTTCTTGAACGCGTCCTTCGTCAGATATTATTTCTCAAAGGTGCGTTAGACTGACATTTTCTTAGACACAGTCCAGTTCGACGTAGGATCGTGAAGGGTTAAAAAATATAAAATGTTTCGTTTGGCATCTCCGTAAAGTTTATTGCCGCCAAGGATCGATCTTATTCTCGAAGCGTAACATTCGCTCTGAAGATCGTAAGTTCCGCGACTCTCTTCATTCAGACGCGACGAACGAATCCTATCTGGTGTTATGTAAGCTTTCGTATTATGCGAAGGAGACCTTGTCTTCCATCGGCCGTGTATTACGTCATGCCAGGTTCTATCACGATGCACCAACTACCGCTGCTGCTTCTACCGTGACGCCTGCGTTAGTCCCGCAAATTACACCTCGTATGCGCAGTTGCTTTTTTTTTTACCACCAACTCTGTTCCTTCTCTCTTTTCAGTCGCGTCTTTCGCTCCTCGAGCTGAAATTCCTCGCAGGAAACGTTGAACGAAGCGAAGAACGATCTCCCTCGCGGGGAAATCCATTCCGATAGAGCATAGTCACCGTTACGAAGTTTCTTTAATCCTTATTCGTTGCTAGTCGAGTTACTCGACCGTTGTTCGAAGCATCAAAAATCGTTCCAACGTTTCCTGGTGATTTGTTTAAACGTATGTCAATTTTTCCACGAAGCTATCCTCTGGGTCTGCGTAGGCGCTACAAGTTTGTGACGTCATGGCGCACGCACGGAGACAGACAAAAGTCGCCTATTATTCGTAGAAATTGATCGACCGACGACCTTCGCGAAGACTATTTGCAATAACGATTGGCGCGTTTTGGTAAACGCAGGCGAACCGCAGAACTGAAAGGCAGCTCTCGGTCGCGTCGTGTCCGTATTTGGCGCGTGCCCACGTAACTCTAAGCGACGTACGCGGCCGCCTTGTTGAAACGGACCATGCATTTCTGCATTCTTTTCATTGTATCGACCGACAAAACGTTCCTCGAGTCTCTCATTATCTCGGTCAGTGCGCGCGGTGCACCGCGTAATAGATAGCCTGGTTGCCAGGAATCGGCGCGCGACTCGCGATCGTCTCACCCTCGCTTCGCCATCATCCTCGACAATTTCTGCATGTTCGATCGCCTATCGATTACCCGGCCCACCCCCGGTCCCGATTTCGTTGCCAACAAGATTATTTATCGCATCGCCAACAAACTTTCAAAGAAATCCCGCGTACAAACGCCGCGGATTCGTACGCCATTGCTCTGCCGTTGGCACAATGGCGGGGCATCGGAACGAGAAAGAAACACCGTGGGGCGAAAACAATTCAGGAATAAAAATTATGAACGAAAAATTAACGACGCGAGTCTTCCCCGACGAATTTCACTTTCGTTCGGAAATTACACGCGTCTGAACGCGGTTTTAACGAACCCGCAGATTCTCGAAGAGTCCACGGCGTGGAACATGATTTGAACGATAGGCGTATCGAGGGAGGAGGAAACGTGCAAAAAGTCGGTTAATGTGCATTAACGTGCCGGTGGTTCCCGTGCAAGGACGCCTGCTGAATCATCGCTAAAAGCGTCGTAACCGGTTCCACCCGAAGCACGCGTTATGCGATTGTTAATCTGCCGCGAGAGATATTTCGAGGTTTGAAGTTAAGTTGACAAGCAGCCTCTGGCTGGGTCTTCTCGTGCGTATTACTCGTTCGTACGACGAACGATGTTATGGACCGTTTTATTGCGCCCGTAGCCGGTGTCTGGGGCACCTTACAACACCCTTGCGTTTTCCAGCGCGTGTTCCGTGAAACTGCAACAGCAACGCCGACCGTTACGAAACCTTTCGTACAACGACCATAGATGTACATACACAGAAATCCGTGGCACGCGCTCTCGTGCCCACATCCAGCTCGTTACGATTTCCATGGACCAACGTCGACAAGAATCTCGCGCGCCTCGGTAAGGTGTAGGTCGATTCCATTAACGCGATCGTTTCGAAGCGATCCGCGTCCACGGCTGGGCCTGTTTTTCTTTCGAAACGCCTGTCGCTTTTCATTGCTGTCCGCGTGTGGTAAACGCGCGTCCAACTTTCCCTCCAAGGTCTCCGTCGTTGCACGGTTTTCTTATCGTTCTCCGTGGCAATAATTCAAAATAAAACAGTTTTAACTTTGCATCGCATTAGCACACCGACAACGGACGGGCATTTAAACTACTTGGAATACTCGAGCTCTCGCGTTCCCCCTTTGTCTTCCGCTCGCTATCCTCCTTTTGGAGGACGGTAGAGGTTAGGACGAGGCTCGAGTTTCGTCTATCCAGTAGCGCAAATGCACGGCAACCGAGCTCGAACTAAAGTAAATTTCTTATCATTGTTGCTGCTGAACCCATTGTATCATCGACATTTTCGCAACGAGCCTTTGTAAATAATATCGTTTAGACGCCCACGCGAACCGAGCAAGTCGACCGCGTAACGAATCGATGTCCTATGAAACCCGTAATCAAGATACTCGACCGTATTTCTTGTCTCTGCCTACGCCGATCTCGATTCTCCACGAACCATATACTAATCGCGCGTAACTTCCGCCGATGCAAATCGGTAGGATTTTACAACGAAATCGATGATCTCCTTGAACGTCCATGACGCAATCGATCGTTATTTTTCTTGCACGGTCGTTCGATTTACGCAGAATCCGCGCGTCGTCCGTCGCAATGGCCGCTACGAGGAAACGTCGCGCGCCTGTTGAAGTAATATTATTTCGTATTTTGCTTTGCGTTGGGCTAAAATCGAAGTTTAACGAAGAAAGCTCGCTCGCTTTCGCGGCTCTACGGCGAGATGCTGCGTCGATTTGCAGGAAATTGGCTCAGTGGGTCGTAATTACAAACAAATGATCGATGAAAGTTCTAGGGAGAGCGCAAGTGTCTTCATCGTGCCTCGAAGGAAAGTCGCTACAAATCAAGGATCGTTAAAGAGTTGCGTTCGCGGTTCCAGTCAACATACCGCCGCTTTCTACCAGCAAACTGTATGTGCGGTAATCGAGATGTTCATGCCGTCGATGAGACCTCTTTTGCTCGGATAATAGCCATTTCCAAATTTGTCCAGTCATATCACATCCTGTGTGGTGTATCTTAACGCATTAGGGAACGACAGGACAAGGAAAAACGAGATCAGACTTGAAAACTAAAAAATCCCCAAGCTTCCCAGTCCGAGTATTTAGGTTAATCTTTACGAGGGGCAAAGGATGTGCAATTACAGCAATTGTCGCGCAACTCTTGTCAAGGCTACGCTTCATATACATATAACTGCCTCTTAGAACAAGGTGCCATCGTTGAATGCACAAGGAAAGCTAACGTCATCCTTGTTAGACGCGCATCTAATAATATGTATAAGTAAATCCGAGTTACTGGCTCGCAATTTTTCACGTATCCTGTAGTTAACCAGCAGCGGCCTTGTCGGGAATCGACTTCGAAACGTAGAATTTTCTCGTCACGCAGCGTAGTGTTGTTGATATCGATCGAGCGAGTTTCTCTGAACTTCTTCCGAGAGCTGTGAAAAAAGAAGAAAAAAAAAACGGAAGCACGCTGCATTCACAAACCTCGCCTACGCGAAGCATTTCAGATTGCATCGATGCCCCACTAACGACCAAATTAAACAATTTCAAATCGTTCTAAAAAAATTATTTTTAGCTAGGGGGATCAATTACAATCATTTTTGGTGAATAGACATACCCCCGAATTCCTACGCACTTTCGAGAAAAAAATTCGAGAAGGTGTGAAATTTTTCGACAAAATTAAAAAGTTTCAAATCGTTCTGAAAAAATTATTTTCTATTGTGGGGGTCAATTACAATCATTTTTGGTGAATAGACATACCCCCGAATTCCTACGCACTTTCGAGAAAAAAATTCGAGAAGGTGTGAAATTTTTCGGCAAAATTAAAAAGTTTCAAATCGTTCTGAAAAAATTATTTTCAGTTGTGGGGGTCAATTACAATCATTTTTGGTGAATAGACATACCCCCGAATTCCTACGCACTTTCGAGAAAAAAATTCGAGAAGGTGTGAAATTTTTCGGCAAAATTAAAAAGTTTCAAATCGTTCTGGAAAAATTATTTTCTATTGTGGGGGTCAATTACAATCATTTTTTGTGAATAGACATACCCCGGAATTCCTACCCACTTTCGAGAAAAAAATTCGAGAATGTGAAATTTTTCGGCAAAATTAAAAAGTTTCAAATCGTTCTGAAAAAATTATTTTCTATTGTGGGGGTCAATTACAATCATTTTTGGTGAATAGGCATACCCCCGAATTCCTACGCACTTTCGAGAAAAAAATTCGAGAAGGTGTGAAATTTTTCGGCAAAATTAAAAAGTTTCAAATCGTTCTGGAAAAATTATTTTCAGTTGTGGGGGTCAATTACAATCATTTTTGGTCATTACACATACCCCCGAATTCCTACGCACTTTCGAGAAAAAAATTCCTTACCGAAAATCTAATTTCTGGCCAGAAATGTCTGCCCGAATTTTCATACGAATCTTTAAAACGTCATAACTTCTGAACGAATTGGACGATTTTAATGTTTAAAAAAACAAACTACGCGTATTTTAGTGTAGAATATGTACAAATCGCAAAAATATTCGAAAAGTTGGTCCTTGAGCCCGCAAAATGAGAAAAACCCCATAAACAGCCATAACTCCTACAATAGTGAATATATTTCAATGAAACTTTTTTCTGAAGTAGAGCTCACGGGTACCTACAAAAAAGTATTAGACAACTTTTCTGTAGGGTGTCAAATAAAATTGCTAAAAATGAAAAAGGTATTTTTAAGAAAAATCGACAGGGGGTAGGTGCCTCAATTTTTCGGCGAAAAAAAAATATTTCAAATCGTTCTAAAAAAAATACTTTTGTCTGCAGGGGTCAATTACAATCATTTTTGGTCATTAGACATACCCCTGAAATCTTACCCACTTTCGAGAAAAAAATTCGAGAAGGTGTGAAATTTTTCGGCAAAATTAAAAAATTTAAAATCGTTCTGAAAAAATTATTTTCTATTGTGGGGGTCAATTAGAATCATTTTTGGTCATTACACATACCCCAGAAATCCTACCCACTTTCGAGAAAAAAATTCGAGAAGGTGTGAAATTTTTCGGCAAAATTAAAAAGTTTCAAATCGTTCTGGAAAAATTATTTTCAGTTGCGGGGGTCAATTACAATCATTTTTGGTGAATAGACATACTCCCGAAATCCTACGCGTTTTCGAGAAAAAAATTCCTTTCGTCGTTTTGTTCGCACGATTTTTCATGCAGCTTGAATATTGGGTCGTGAAATTGCAACAGAAAGACTCTGGCTATTATTATGACTTGGCTGTCGGTGCTTGGATACCTTACGTATTTAAACTGATACTTTCGAATGTGTTGGAAAGTATCGTTACGATGATTTTTATTTGCATTTGTTGTAGATCAAGCTGGAACGTGTGCTTGGCGTGACCGTGTCGAGCAATGCAGCCCTGGACTGCGACGCAACTAGCGAGCTGGTCGCCTATCCTGCCGGGTATGTTCAAGTCCAGTCTCTTCATTTTCTTTGATCGATTCCTTCGACGTCATTTTACTTGTAGGATAGTAATTGAAACATAGTGGGAGAGGAGAGTTTAACGACACGAATCGTAATACAAATCTGCTGACTCAAAGGCCGGTCGATATTCGTGGGAACGGCCACGGGAAGAAACACAGCGAGACTTTGCATAACGCGGCACACGGAAGAACAGGATTATCTCGATCAGCTGGCGATACCGGATCGCGATATTTCGCCAAAGAGATGCTTGCTTCGATCGAATTGGTCGCGCACCTGACTCACGTAGCTTTTACGGGGTCTAGCTGACCGTTAGTTTTCGATTTTCCCAACAAATTTGCATTCCTTTCAAGTGAACTAGCAGGAGAATCGCCCTATACATCATCGCATCATAGCAGACCCAAACGCGTTTCGTTTGATCCTAACGATGTACTTGTTAGCCGACTTTCCGACTTCCCAAGGCGACCAAATACATAGACCGGATACGTAGCATAACGTAGATAAACGACGAGGCGAACTGGTTGCAAGATGGTGGCGACCGTGAAAGAAAGTTCGGGTTCGTTAGCGCGAACGGCGAAGGAAAAAATGCGCGCGCGATTCTGTCGGTCACGGATAAACGCGACGGCACAAAAGGAGTCTCTCGCAGCTCGTTTCTTCTTTGGTCGCGTGAATGGAAGAATGGCGAAAGTGCGATGAGGAGATTATGCCGGTTTATCGCGCGCTCCGTAGCAAGGGAAGCGTTTCGTCCATGTCCTTTCTCTCTACCGATTTCTGGTATCCTCGTCTCTCGTTCCACATTTTTTCCTTTTCAAGAACCCCCCCCTGTTGCCTTAGGAATTAGAATCCGATCTCGTTTCGTTAAACGTTGCCGAAGAGAGATCGTATCTAGGCTTGCTCGTTAGCCGCTTGTCGCTAATTACCCCCGTGATTCTAAAAATGGCTTCGACTCGTCGCGTAATCGTCGATTGCTCGAACGGAAAGGAAGCTCGATCCTTCGGCGCGTTATCGATCGTTGGGGGATTCTTTATCCCCGGAACTCGGTTTTGCAGTCGTTGGTGCGAAACGGACGGAAACAGGCCTAAGTCGGACGACTGGTATCGTCGTGGCAACGCGGCAAATATCGGATGCAAGCAACTACGTATGGCACTCGGAAATCGGGTCAAGAGAGAGGTGAATGGACCAAAAGATTCCGCGTCCGAGATTCGCCTCGGCCGATACTCGCGTATCGGCGACAATTAAATCGCTCGATCGACCTGCCAATCTCTGCAGCCTTCCTCCGTTCGCGTTTTTCGCCTCGTTGCAAGTATCTCCGCGACCTGTTCGACAGACCGGTTTTCGAAGTCTCGAGATATATTTATTATTGTCGATTTACAGCAAATAACGTCGAGAAGTAGTAGGTATCTGTTCTTGACGATAGTAGTATCATCAATAGCTAATGAACAACGAAGGTACTATACAGAGTAGGCCACCCTTGGGAAAAATTTTAATGGGGGATTCTAGCGGCCAAAATAAGACGAAAATCAAGAATATCAATTTGTTAATTGAGGCTTCGTTAAAAAGTTATTAACGTTTAAAGTTCCACCCGTACTGAATTTTCGGGGGTATGTGTAATGACCAAAAATGATTGCAATTGACCCCCCACAAGCGAAAATAATTTTTCCAGAACGATTTGAAATTGTTGAATTTAATTGTTAATAACTATTTAACGAAGCCTCTATCAACGAATTGGTATTCTTTATTTTCGTCTTATTTTGGCCTCTAGAATCCCGCATTAAAATTTTTCCCAGGAGTGGCCGAGCACCCTGTATTTTGGCCAGTATCAGTTACAAATATGAAAGGTTTATGAAATTTTCGACACGCATTCCGTTGCCGTCGAACAACATTATGGTATTTCCAGCCGGTTAATAAACTGTAATTGCATAGAAACTGCAACGAACTCGACGAGATATCACGGCCCCCCTCGCCGCGGCGAGTACGCGTGTTTACGCGTGCGTGAACAAGTCTCAACAGGATCGAAAGTAGCTGGAACTCGCGTGCTCGGTGTTTCTCGCCATGTCCGGTTATCGCTCGAGCTGTTACTTCATCAAATCTTATGTCATCGCATTTAGGAATATGTATTTCTTTAGCGCCGTTCATAATTTCCTTTCAAAGAATTCGATTTGCAGTGGTATTTCTAGATCCACGGCAAATGGCGTCCAAGCGCCATCGTTCTGCGATTCGTTGGTAATTCGTAAGAGATTATAGGTTTCGCGAATATCCTAGTTACATACGTGCATTATTATCGCTAGATTCACGGAATCTGTATATTTAAAACCATATTTAATTAACGCTGCTACGCGAATTACAGATGCCACGAGTCGACTAATTGCAATTCGGTTAATTATCGCTTGTTCGTAACATCGCGCCTACGGTTCAACAGACTACAGAGTCGAGACACGGTCTTTGAAAACTCTTTCGCTATTTAACTTGTACGCTGTACAGTGTTCGGATCCATTTAAATCAACCACATGATTTTGGACAACCTGTACAGTTTTACGCGAGTCGGTCGACCGAACTGAAGTCTTAATAAGCAACTCGTTCTCTGTAAAACCGGATGCTCGCGCGAATTTATGCTTGCTTCTATTTTAATTTGGCACGTTCAATCGTTCGTTTCGGTAACATTTTAGAAAAGTATTTACCACAAAGTACACTGCAAGTTAAATAAGTGAACGGTAGTTATCCCCTCTGCCGACAGGGGGCTCCCCTCGACACGCCATGAAGCTCGTAGCGTAGTGGAACCTGATCCGGGCTCAAATGTCGACGAGATAATTGTGTTATTACGAGCTATCCTTCGTTCTTTATCCTTTTTTACGTTCAGCAAGATACGAAGCTGGAACACGTGTCCCGAAACCTGAGTTCCGTGGTTTCAAATATCGAAATTTCGTCGTAATTAAAATCGCGTCTATCGGGATGCCTTATCGTCGTGGCCAAGAAACAGGACTCTCGTTTTCTTTCGTGGCCATTTCGCGACAATTGAATATGACGTGCATTAGTGGTTCGAGCGTGTATCGTATAGCGACACCAACTGTGCCGAGAACGCGATTTCAAGGTTAGAAAGTGCTTGACATTGCATGTACACCGTGTTACGAACGAAGGAGGAAAGTTCCGCTTTCCCGGTTTCTCGATCTACTCTGTTTCCCAGTTTCGAGACTCCACATTCTTCGAGCTTAATCGAGAGAGGCGATATAAAGCAAGAAAATGATCGTCCGCTGATCGACGGAGAAAATTTCGCGCGAAGAAGTCGCTCTTCTCGGAAATTTCACCCATTTAACGAACGCAACGACCCTCGTTCGATTTGGACACGATTCCTTTACCACTTTTCGAGTCGTGATAGAAAAATGGTCACGACCACGAATCGAGTCGATAATGGTGGTAGAGATTTCTACTCGACACCATGAATTATCTCTGTTACCGACTGGCGCCACCAAGATTCCCACAGACGCCTGTCTTCACCGCAACAATATTGCTCTTTAATGTTCTTCCGGCTAATTCGATTTGTTCCGGTAGCTTCGTCGAGTTGGTTTTTGTTCTCGGCTCCTGTGAACCGCCTATCCCCAACCCTTTTCCACGAAAAGCAAAACAAGACCGGTTAAATGAGATGGAAAGACGTTAACGTTGAACACGATTCAAGTTGAATTCTCAAACTTCGGAAGCCATTAGTCGATCGGTAAGAACAAACTCAGTTTCGATGAAAAGTTTTCATTGTTTAAAACGAAGTTCCTATAGATCGCAACATCTGAATGCAAATGCATGCACCCTGCAATAGCTACGTTTTCCCGCCTTAACCTAACTTTCCCTACAACAGTTTATACTTGAATAGAAACTGTAATCAGTTTGTTTTTAAATTTGTTGGCTTCCCAGGACATAAGTGGAGTTTATTTCCAGTAAAAGTATAGAGCACCGTAGATTACCCTAGACTTAATTTCATGCTAGAGCCAGGAAGTAGCGTACCATTCGATTCTACAAGGTTGCGACGCTAGTTCGAGCGGCGTTATGCCGCAACCGATCCGATAGCTCGAGGAAACCTCCGGCGTTTCATTTCACGCTAATTACGCGATGCTTGCTCGAGCGTTTTCCCATCCGCGCGTTCCAAAATCGAGATTGAACTTTCCTCCAAGGCCGCGAATAGATATTCGGGTCAACATTTTTCTCGTTGCATCTTTACGAATCCCTACAGATGGCGGCATATATTATATCAGACACACGTCGAATAAACCGCATATTTCGAGGGATAACCTTACTTTTCTACGATTGTCGTGGGAAATTCTTTAAGCAGAATTGCACCAAGTTGTACGCCTGGTAGATAATTGCCTGAAAAGTCGCGAAACAACGAGCAGAACACGCCTAGCGTAATTCTCCCAGCTACGACGACAAAGGGGAAGGCAACGAAAGTTCGTGTTCTCTCGGGAACGTTCGAAACGAAGAAAGTCCCATATTAGTAATTACGAGAAGCGGCGGACCGCTCGTTTCTTCTCCGTGTCGCGTCCCAACGACACACAGTTGGAATTAACGACACCGGGACAATCTTTTCTGGCTGACGAACATACGTGTTACGCGTCCGTACGGGATGAGCGAGAAAACGAGAGTTTCTGCTTCCATTTGCGAACAACCTAACCTAACCCTCTCGAATACAGCGAAGATGGATTTCGCGATTTAGAATTTCTACTAATACGTTTTGTGACGTAGTACGTGACATTTGAAAATATAATTATTCCGTCAATGTGCCCACACGTCTATCAAACAAGTAACAAACTCGTATAACGATCGTTCGATCGCTGTCGAGAGTTTGAACTTGGATTTCTACAGCGAACTGGCACACGCTGATTTTCCACGGCGAAACGCGCATTATTCGTGACGGGAACGTATATCGTGACCGGTCGCTGTCATCGAGATAGGAAAGATCGACGCGGGAGCTGGCGATCGGCCGTTCTAAATCAGCCGGTACCATCGACCAACTTATTAGACACGTCGTCGGCAGACCGGTTCCCCAAGCTCGATAATCGACCCAGTGACCTTTATACCTTTAGACGACCTTACGTGTTCCTTTTGCACGCAACCAGCAACTATGAAATTACAAGCACGGGCTTCCTGGTACGTACGTCGTTTGCAGCACTTTTCTATGGGAATTTTTCTTGCATTGACCTTTAGCTTTTCCTAAGTGAAGTTTTTAGCCATAAAGAACGATGCATTAAAAAATAATGATTCCATCTGCAAAATAGCAACGAAAAGAACTTGTGGATTGAACCGATAGGTTGCGGTCGTGTGTCTCGGGCTCGATTCAGCTCGATTCAGCTTGATTCCGTAGCTCGTGGCCAGCGTGCTAGTTTCAGTAGGTCGTAGATACGGTGAGTGTGCCTCCTTCGCACGGCCTCGTCGCGTCGACGGGTCTCTTCTCTGCGTTTCTCGTCGCGAGAAGTCTCGTTCGTTCCCGCGAAAAAAGCGTCAGCCATGATTACGGTAGAACGCGTTCAGCCAATCAGAGAAGCCGATCTATAACCGTCTGCCCAATGAGACGAATCATCACATCGTACAGATATTGCATCTCTAAAAATTCTAATATTTCCAAACATTTTCTTTCTTTCCTCTTTCATTAAAAATTTGATGTTGTTAAATAATTTAAGAAAGTAGTATTATGGATCGAACATTAAATTTTATGCTTTAATTTCTCATCTGCTAATGGTCACGGACAACTCTGTGTCCCGCCAAAATGAAACGTACATTTGTTTGCTTTTCATTCCCGTTGAACAGAATCTAGAATCTTTCTCATTAAATATAATTAACCGAAAAGCTGAAAATTTTACCTTGAAACATCCTTCCAGCGAGATTCGCGCGGGAAATATAGATTTCGAGGTTATTCGTATCAAAAGTCCTCTGCATTGGCTCCGAGCCACGTGTCCTTCGTCCTGGAAGTTTACTTTTTTTTCTCATTCGGTTCGAGTTTATTGTTCCAGGGAAACGAGAAAAATTGCAACGCGCTCGAGCGATATCTCTGCAGTTTCCACCGTGCGTGTGCCCCTTTTATGCTCGTTTCATATCGAGTACGGGGGATTCGAATTGAATCGAAGATATCGTGCACGACGATTTTTTTTTTCGCAACGAAATATCGTAACAATTCGAACCACTCCTTTTCGACAAACGTTTGGCAGAGATTGTTAGGGTTACAGGCGTTCTCGACTCGAAAGAATCTCGTATCCGTTACGCAGCGGAGGCAACAGGAAGGTGTTTAACCTCCGGCTATCCGGATACTTGCTTTTGGCAAACCGAAAGCGAAGCGACCGGAAACGCGAACGTAAATGGCAGTCGATGCGAGCCGCGAGTCTCTAGTCTCGATAATAGCATTGCAAACGGAAGCAAAGCAGCCGGGTAGGTCGATGATACGAAGGAAGCTACACGGTTTGTCGATCTTCGAAGGAAACTGCTCGCGATCCTCGACGAGGAATCCTTTGTTCCACGTTGCCACGATCTGTTTCCTACAGCGGCGGATGAATCATTCGCGTGCGCGCAACCGTTTCCTTGCATCTGCCCGCGATAAGGAAGTCGCATACACAATATCGGAGGATTCGTTACGCGAACGTTGAAGATGGTTTACTTAACCCAAGCAAAGATTCTTATTAGTTGTTCGAGAATAAAATTATTCCCGACCGTTGCGGCGAGATTACGTTGTGTCGGGCGTTTAGCTGGCGTAATGTCGGAACAAATGGTAGCACGCGAAAGAAATATCGCCGATCGTTGGAGGCGAGTTTATTGACACGTTGCGGTTTGGGTAGACAGTGACGGATAAATCAGCTTGGTGGACGACGAGATGCATCGGGTCACACCGGTCGGTCGAGTTTCGAGTTACCGCAAACGCTACGAACGATTCCTGGGGCAGGCAGTTATATGCGCTGCGTATAAAAGTAGCTCGAAGGAGTGTCACTGGCTCGAAACCGCGCGTGGTTAAGTCTCGATGCGTTATCAAATCGACCAAGAACCACACGCGTGCTCGAAGACGTTCAAACGAGCGTGACTAATTCACGCTTGGAAAGTCGATCGTGAGTTAAACGTTGTTACGCGGTGCAACGAGACGGCTTGTTATTAGCAAGATGCAGTCCCGTGTCCGACTTATTTATCAGAGACGTCGAGAATTTAGTTTATCGTATCCGCTGAAAATTGTATCGTTTCTAAGTTGCGTGTAAAAAGAAAGTTTGGACAGCCGTGGATCAATGGGGAAATGTTTTGTGTTGTTGCAGCTGCACCGTGGTATTGTTCAACCCGCGGAAGAACACTCAGGCCCACGTGTTGAACGCCTGTCGCAAAACGGTGACCTCTCTGGCACTTGCCGGCGATGGTAGACTGCTAGCGACCGGCGAATGCGGTCACATGCCGAACGTTCGTGTCTGGGACATCTCCGATCCGTACAATGCTGTGCAGATCGCTGAATTTTCCGGCCACAAGTATGGCATCAACTGCGTGGTGAGTAATCAAAATGCCGATTACCGGATGCTATCTACTCCATCGACGAGAATTTTACATCAAAGACTGTACGCGTCCTCCCTACTTTCTTTCGTATTCGCGTGGCCCGCATAGTTGTTTCCTCGCGAAATTACTTTCCGCAAAGTACACCACAAAGCTTTTCGAGACCCATTCCCGACGTACGAACAACCGAGCGTGTGCTGAATGTGTGCAATGAAAAAAAAGGGCCGCGCCCAATGCACTCGCACGACCGTGACGAGCTTACGACGGCCGCGCCATTGCTCGCATGTTAATTAAGGTCCGTGGCTTTTATCTCCGCGACGAAGACGCGTCGTTCGGAGCTGCTTTCGAGGCCATGAAAATATACACCGAATAGGGGAATGGAGATCGTATTACCAAGTTTTTTAATCCGCTCGTCGAAATAAACTTCTCGACGGTTAGCATGCTATGGCCTTCGAGCGATTTTAGAGAGAGATACAAATACAAATGCATACGATAACGATACCCTATTCCAGCAACGAAAGCAAACTCGTTGACGGAGGCTATGCGTTTTAACGAAGAATTAGAATCGTCTTTATTCGCGTCACGCGGGCGTGCACGTCCGCGCGGTTCGGTTACAAGGCGTCTCTGCGACAGGCTGAACCACGTGAATACGAAATCGCGTTCTCGCTGAACGGACAACGGTATCCCTTTTATCGCTTGTTCTGCGTTCCCTAGATACCTCGAGTACGATGATCTTTCTTCGAAACGACCCTCCACGCGTCTATGCTTTACGCTTTTCTCTTCTCAAGGCATTTTCACCGAGCAACAAATACGTGGTGTCCGTGGGCTCTCAACACGATATGATCGTCAACGTCTGGGATTGGAGGAACAATGTTAAGGTGGCGTCGAACAAAGTCTCGAGCAAAGTGAAGGCCGTCTGCTTTGCGGAAAACGGCAATTACTTTGTTACCGTGGGCAACAGGCACGTGAAGTTTTGGTATCTCGAGTACTCGCGCAGTGCCAAGGTAATTGGATGTTAATTCGTTCTCTTTGTCTCTCGATCTAGCCGACCGATCTACTCGCTTTCGTTCGAAGTTAGCTCTGTAATTGTCGATTGTCTGTTTACTGGAATTAACCGATTAAAATAACCAGCGAAAATGGCGACGCCAGGAAACATATTGCATTAACGGTTCACTGGCTCTACGGTACTATACGCTCCGCGAAATTTCCATAGCTCCGTTAAGCTTTTGGTCGAGTCTTTGAATTCTAACCACGATCTAATTGACTTTGTCACGAAGAATTAATAATTTTCGATGCAAGTAGAAACTTAAATGCAAATGGCCGCCATTGTACGCATATCGCATTCTTGCTTCCCGATTCGTATCGCGAAACGCAACCAGCGGCGTGTACCGATAAGGAATAAAACTGAAAAATAGCCTGGCGAGAGCAATGGAGACGATGGCAAGTAACGGTAATGCGAAGGTGGTGATAGAGGGAATTTTGTTGCACAGTATAAGGAACCTGTGCCTTTGATGGGTCGGTCTGCCATATTAGGAGAGCAAAGAAACAACGATTTCGTGGATGTAGCCTGCGGTCGTGGGGAAATGGCGGATTCCACATACGCGATCACCAAAACGGGTCTCCTATGCGAATTTAATAACAGGAGGCTTCTGGACAAATGGGTGGAGCTTCGCGTAAGTACTTTTACCTCTCGAGACTATATTTAGATAATAATTCCTTAAAAAAAAATCATCTTTACAGACGACTAGCGCTAATTGTATGGCCGTGGGGGACAAATACATCTTCATCGGTTGCGCGGAAGGGATCGTCAGATGCTTTAGTCCCAGCACCCTTCAGTTCATCACCACGTTACCGAGGACGCATTACCTAGGCGTGGACGTTGCTCAGGGATTGTCCATTAGGTAGGCAAGGCAAATGCTTCTTCAAATGTTCCTGTGCTGTTCTCCGTATTAATTAATCACGAATCGATTGCAGTCACATGTCTCAGCATCCGGCGAACGCGAGGTACCCGGACGCGATCGCGCTGGCGTTCGACGAGCGAAACAACAAGCTGACCTGCGTGTACAACGACCATAGCATCTACGTGTGGGATGTCCGGGACATCAGGCGGGTCGGGAAGTCGCATTCGTTCCTCTATCACTCGGCGTGTATCTGGGGGGTGGAGATGTACCCGACAGGGACGGATTCGATCGGCAGTATGCCAGGTGGAAGCTTCGTCACTTGTTCCAGCGACGACACCATCCGCGTGTGGAACCTGGAGAAGGACGTGTCACCGACGGACACGATCTACAAACGAAACATCTACAGCAACGAGCTGCTCAAGGTTCTGTACGTGGACACCGAGCTGACCTATCTGAAGGACTTGGACCTGGCCGCTGCCGGGTCCACGGAGAAGAGCGACGCCTCGTACGACGGACGAAACGGAGTCAGATCGATCAGGGTCAGCCCGGATGGCAAGCATCTCGCGTCCGGTGATCGATCCGGCAACATTCGGATCCACGATCTTTCCACCCTGGAAGAGTTGTGCTTGATCGAGGCGCACGACGCGGAGGTGCTATGCCTCGAGTATTCTAAATTCACCCGACACTCTCCGGACGCACCGCGGCTCCTGGCCAGCGCCTCCAGGGATCGACTGATCCACGTGTTCAGCGTCGACCAGGGCTACAATTTCTTGCAGACCCTCGACGATCACAGTTCTTCCATTACCGCGGTCAGGTTCTTCAATCAGAGCAATCAGGCCAATCAGATACAGATGGTGTCCTGCGGTGCCGATAAGAGTATTATTTTTAGACAACTGCAATCGGTGAGCCCTTCGGTTCCGTTAACAGCCGGCAACATATCGATTTCTCATTCCATACTTCACGAACGATATCTGAAACGAGAGTCTCGATCGATGGTAGTGCCGAAAAGGTTAATTAAAATTCTTTTGGATATCGTTTTTGACGTATCGAGCGACGAATCTATTTGGCCGTGCACGCAACGTTGCATATTCGCGACTGTTCCTTACGCGATTTGCGATTATTCCCGCCTTAGACACCGGGAGGAATGCCGCAGTTCGCCAGAGGCCACAACGCTCAGGGCAAAACTACCTTATACGATATGGAGGTCGACTCCGGGCAAAAGCACGTCCTAACAGCCTGCCAAGATAGAAACATAAGAGTTTACAACGTCGCCACTGGCAAACATAGTAAAACGTTCAAAGGTTCCGTCGGCGAAGACGGATCCCTCATCAAGGTCGTCCTAGGTAAGGAAAGATTTGCTCGAACCTGATGCTTTGGAACCTGATGTTGCAGAAAATAGTTAAAATCCTACGGTTTCTATTCTGAATCCATTTTAGATGCATCGGGAATTTACGTAGCTACCTCGTGTACAGATAAGACGTTGTGCGTGTACGATTACTATAGCGGCGAATGCATGGCCACTATGCTTGGTCATTCGGAATTGGTGACGGGGCTGCGTTTCAGCCCCGACTGCCGCAACCTCGTATCCGCTAGCGGAGATGGTTGCATATTTGTTTGGCGTGTTCCACGCGACATGGTTGTCACTATGCAAGCCCGTCTTGCTCAACAAGCTATGCGAGCTGGAAAGTATGTTCGTTAAAGTAACTAATAACTGTCGTTAGTTGTTGTAGCGTGTAGTAATTCAACGTTGAAACGTGTCGACAGGAGGCCACCACAAGTGAACGGCACAGGAATTGACGTACAATTAGATAATGAAAACTTCGGATCTCCGCCGCCAGAATTCCTCGATCCAAACGCGAATCCTGCGCCCGGAAATGCAAGCGTGGATTACAGGTTTAGCGTGGGTCAGTTACCGCTTTGGGCGAAAAAGCAGATAAACACCGCGATCGCCGACGAAACCACGGTTCTTGGGACAAACGCCAGACCTCTCGGCGTCGATCTGCCGAAGGGCAGATGGGCGCAAAGGGTTCAGCAAGGGGACGGTATAACCGTGAAGTCCGTTTACGACAGTGACGAGATCATACCGTTTCCTCCTCCTCGCGGTACGATCGATTCCGATGGCGGCGGCGGTGGCGGTGGATCCAAAGACAGCTCGATCGATAGCGGGACCGAAACCAAGTGCAGCAGCGATTATCGGAGGGAAACAATCACTATTAAAACGACGGTAGGTTTATAAGATCTTCACTGCCACATATGGGGAACAGGACAAATGAATAACTTTAACCAGATTAACCATTTACTAACACCTCGCGTTAACTGGTTTTAGGAAGGGGACGAGACTGTGTTCCAACCTTGTCCAGACAGTTACAGAGAACTAGCAGACGATACGAAACAGGTACTAATCGATTCCCAGTAACAAAATAATAATAATAATAATTTATCTTGATACTTGTTACGTGTGTTTGTGTGCGCTTACGAATTCGAAAGAAGAGATGGCAACCATTGAGTTTGTCGTTTATTTCGTCTAGACAGCTTCCGCACAATTTTTGTTTCTTTGGCCATTATTTATTTCTCGCGCCGAATTGTTTGACCGCGTTTGTTTTTTTTTTCCTCGTTGATTCTACTTTATTTCAACCGATGGCATAGGTGATCGGTGGTAACGTGACCCTATCTAGAGGTAACAATATCACGGAATTGACACGTCTGTCGAGGAGCCGTCACCATACCGATGATAGCAGTCTTGGCAGCTTTAAATTTGAGGTACATCTCATTAACGCCTCAGACACCAGCAGCAAAGCATCGCCAAACAGTAATATACAGTGAAACAAAAAACATGAATAATACATCAAATTTGCCAACGATCGATGCACTTCGTCTCTATACGTATTATATCGCTTATTTCCAATTATTTATGTTTGCCGCTTGCATTTGTCGCAACTGTTATATATTTAACCCTAATCCTCGGAACACTTTAAAACTTACGCTTAAATAACAATAATTTAGAAGCGAAACGAGAACGAAAGGACGTGTCGGTGTTTTAAAGCGCACGTTTGTCGTCTAGGATCACGAGAGTACGGAACACGACGGCGACGTCGAGGATTATTCCGAAGGAGAGAACGGGACCACCGGCTCCGAAAAGTCTCATCACAGGCTAATGTACTATCCCGCGCCGGAAGACACGGTGTCGAATCAATTCACTGTAAACGCGATGGACGTGGAGGAGCTTCGAAGGTACGGTTGTTAGGTGCTCTTTTTTAAACTTTTGTAGTCCAGGGTTAATCGTGCGCGAAGAAACCGTTGATACGTGGTGTCGGACAGGTCTCAGAGGCGGCAGAAAAAGCCCAGAAACGGGGAGAGCGGTCGTACGAGCGAGTTGACGGCGTCCGGAAGCCAGGACGATTCCGATTCGGAAGGTGGAGCTTCGACGCCCAGCGCCGAACGGAATCCTTTGTCCATATTGTCGGAGGCCAGTTCGGAAGGGTTCGATCAGCTAGTGAAACAAAGCCATCGTGAGAAATATCTCAAGAACGCTTTTGAATCTCTTAGCGGGGCCGAAGAACCTACCAACAGATGTCCAAAAACAACCAGCATCAGTTCCCAGTTTCACGGAAGGTAAATTGTCGCTCGTTTTTAAATAAACAAACGTCTCGCGAAGCCTAGAAAATCGGACGATACGATACATGTTTTGCAGACTTAGTGGCGGGGCCGATAGCACAAGCAATAACAAGGTTCGTAACGCGGCAGTGGTGAACGCAACCAAGCAGGCAAGGGGTGACGCGGACGTCGCAAAGAAACGCGAGGAATTGCAGCGAAGAATAGAGGAAACTAGGAGAAAGTTGCAAAGCGTAAGCGTAATGATTCCGATGCATCAAATATTACGATGTTAGATAGAGATCTAAGACTTATTCGATTAGATTCGAAGCTTGTTTCGCATTATAGGTTGGCTACAAGTCGTCGTTGAAAACCAGCCAGAGCATATCCGATTTGAGCAGCCACATACCAGAGAAGCACCATCGTTCGAACAGGCTGAGCACAGGTAACAACAACAAATTCGGTCAACAAACACAATACTCGAAACCGATTAATCCTTGCAAACCTATACCGAATCCAAAGCCCCCATTAAAACCTCAACAACTCGTTAACAAAGCACCGGGTGTGGGGAATGCGCTACCTAAGCTAGATATTCCGACCGAGAACCGCTTGTCGAAAAGCCAGACCACGTCGTGCATAAGCGACAAGGCGAGACCAACGTCTCTTAGTCGCCCGTTAACCTTGACTTTAAAAAAAACTGAAAAGTATAAGTTGTCGCTGAATAAACCGAATCAATCGTTGCCCGAGTCGCCCGTGTGCGAGGAGCTAAAGCTTCTGAAGGAACAGTGCAAGAAGAACGTCAGTCGATTCGCTAGGTTCGCGCAGAAGAGGAGATCCTGTAGCTATTTTATCGGATTGAACGACAACGAGGAAGAGATGGAGAACATAGCGAAGTCCTTCGAGAGTCTTCCCGCCATGAACGAGCGCAACATAGAGAGCTTCAACGATGCGATGGACGACGGAGACGACGGAAACGGTAACTTTAGCGACGACTCGTTGGAAGGCGACTTCAAGAATCCCCCGCGACGATGCGTCAGCGACTATCAGATAAACGTACACGTCGACGATCAGCAGGACGGTCGCAGACCATACACGAATTACCAAACGTTCCCTAAACGGATCCTAACCGGCTCCCAGGAGAGCATCTTATCGGACGCGTCGGTGGAATCGTTCTCGAAAGGAAGCGCCGAGATTCTGGATTACAGCCACTACGACAACGACCGCCACTCGAGCGCGAGCTTCTTCTTGTCCCGTCGGAAGATGCAGGCAGGTCGAAGTCAGGAAAGCATCCTGACGGACGAGTCCGATTACCAGATGTTCCCGCTGAACGAGAACATCGATCACCGAAGCACCGAGAGCGTTTTGACCGACGACTCCGATTCCCTGGTAAAATCCGCGCCTCTGGAGATGCTGTTCGACTCCCACTACAAACGGAAGAGACAGAATTCGGAAACTTACAGCGGCAATCCGAACAACGTGGTAGAACCGTCGAACGAGACCCAGGATTCCGCGAACGACGCGACCGCTTGTCGCGCGGTCTTCAGATCCAAGTCCCTTCAAGACACGAGAATAAGCAAGGCGACGAACGAGAACAGCTACCAAGACGACGCCGTGCAGCCGGCCACCTGCATCTACTACGAATTCAACTTCAACGAGCAGAACGACGCGAATGTCGAGATGAGAATCGGCGCCAAAGCGGACGCGATATCATCGCGTAGCAACAGTTTCAAAGCGTCCAAGGAGCCGCAGTCGATGCTGATACTGAACGATTTCGTGGCCCACAAGCCACCGAAACCGAAACGGAACTCTGCCCGCACGCAGAGCATGCGGAACAGAGCGCGTCCCGCGTGGAATAAGTACAACGTGGATTCGTCGTCGTCGCAGTCTCTTCGTCTAAAGTCTCCGGAGCTCGAGGATTACGCAAACAAGTCGCGCGCGGATCCGAGACCGGGGAGGAGCGATCCAGGGGACACCAAGTCCGACGCTGCGGAGATTCTACACGGCTCGAAGCGGATGGAGCAACTCCTGCAGTCGTCCAACTTCTCGTTGCAGCCTAACGACGACGCGAACTCTAAAACCAAATTCTACAGTTTGCAGAACCGTCGATCGGACAAGACTATCGAGAGCTACGGTTTCGATCCGGACGACCCTGCTGCCCATCGGAGCTGCGACACCACCGAGGATCAGAGAAACGCTGCCTCCCACGTATGTTGTTTCGAGAATCAGATCCCAACCAAGGACACGCAAGAGACCTACGATTCGTTGGAGGCTGGCTGCGCGAACCGCGAGTCTCAGGCGGCGACAGTTTCCAATTCGCGATCGATAAACGAACGCATAGATAACTTGGACGTGGATCTTAGAATCACCCGAGCCATCGAGGGGACCGTCAAGTTGCTCTCCAAGGAGTTCGAAAACCTGGTTAGACGCGAACAGTACTTCATGAAGGAGAAATGTCTACGGTTGACCCACTGCCAAGAGGCGAACGAAAATTTCGCGAAACTGGAGGCCGAAAGGGACGGGAGGTTCGCGATAAGACGCGACATCAGGTTTCATTCCGGCGGCGAGGACAGCGATTTTGCTGACACGTCCACGATGGACAGGTCGATGATGGAGAGCGGATCGTCGACGTCCGCGTCGAGCTGCACGAACTCGCCAAAGAGGATGTGGCCGCCAGCCTCGCGGTGCCAAAGTCACATGAAATGGACGAAAACCTTGCCCACCATTAATCAGGCCATACTACCGTCTAAGCATCTTTACGCAGGTACTTGTGAACCGAAGAAAGAGACGAACGCGATAGTTTTCGTTGCTCGATCGAAGATCTTTAAAATCCGTGTACAGTTCGATACACGAATTTTAACACGGGTATATGTTAACGCGTGTATTTTAAATACAAGTTGAAGCCCGTGACTTAAAGTTTAAATTTTGTATATACGTAGGTGTACGACACTTCTCTAGCAGCTCGGTTCACAAAAACACAGATATCTTCGTTTATGTTTTCTCCTGTATGCGAATGTATTGCCATGTATAGCTATCGATAAGGTACTATTGTATATTTATTACTATTCGTTCGCCCGCAACGTTATAAGTTGGATCATTTCATTTCAAGACGGCAGCAACCATGTACTTTTCAGTTTCCAACGTTTTCATTCATAAAGATATTAGTATAGCTTTATGAATATTTTGTAGTTTTATTTTTTATGTTTATTAGCATGACGCGCGGCTCGACACAGCATGTTTTATCCTCTCGATGTAGTACTATCCCGGCTTCCTTCCTCGACCGTTTTTGCATTCCATTTTGTTGACGAAATTTTCGGCCGAAACCGATCAAGTTTATTTTCTCATTGCTCGAGTACATGCACAGAATGACCAAGAAACTGATTCGTTTGAAACTTGATCGACTCCACCTTAAATTTATAATTTCAAATTTCACTCCTCGATCATTAACACTTGATACTTTTATTTAATTCTCTATGAATGTGCAGCAATTAGCGACGATCCAAAAGTTGTCAAGACATTCGGAACCTCCAAGTTTAAAATTAAAATTTAATTGTTATCGTTATACTGTTTGAAATATTGCTGCACAGAAAATTAAAACGCTCATCGCTAGCTATGTCTCGCGTATGAGTATCTGTAGTCGCTTTTATCGGATACAGCTCTAATCTGGCGGCTTTTAAACCATATCTTAATCTATTATTCTACATACCTATATTGCTTCCGCAATATGCATGAATAAAAAGGAAAGCCCACTTCGTTCTTATGCTATCAAAAGCTTTATAAAATGTGAATTGCAATATATAAACAATTCGTACTCGATTTCCATTCACAAAGAAAATGCATGATCTACTCGGTCATCGATTTAATCGAAACGATTCAATTAAATCGATGACCCGAAGGTCTTGCACTGCCCTTGTCAGTTTCATTTTGAAGATAGGTCTAGCTAGTTTAATATAAAGAATGGGAGGTAAGTTTATGAGAAAGTAAACCGGTTAAGATTACAACAAAATACAAAAAAAAACCCACTTAATGCGAAAGAACAGTAGCTTAGTGCATGTGTGTGCGTGTTGTTGTCGACAGTTGGCAGTAGTGGGGGGCGAATCTCGTCAAAAGTTTTTGACAGCGAAGAAGAGGGGGGTGGCATGCGACGTGCCTGCTCGCTGAGTGATCTTTCCGTCAGCCCGCCAAATAGGTTACTGCATGGCCCGATACAAGGTACCCTTTCATTGTGCGTCACGTTTCTCAAGGTCATTCCAATACTACAAAAATCGTTGATAAACCTTTACATTTGTCGATAACCGTAAACGGCCGAAATAAGCTCTCTTACTAATCGATCAAATCACCAAACCTCTGATCTATCGCGTAGAATGTGTTTTGGAACGACCCTCGATTAGCGTAGTATCTGTAATCGTTATCGATTAAAAAATTCAATATTTTGAGGGTCTTTCGATACATCAATGACATTTTTAATACGACGAATAATATAATGGATGTCTTCGATCGATGGATTTTGCTACGTCAAAACGGAAGTTCATATCCGGTCATTGATATTCTTACGACGTTCAAGATATCGAATAGTTACTATATATTACAACGAATGTTTATTATTTTGTACGCATCAGTTATATGGAACGAACATACTCTTCGTAGAAATCAAATTTATTCGTGAATGTAGTGGAAAGTTTAGCGTGTTGGAATGTTTGCTAACGATCGTGAATAGTTTCAGGAAAAGTAGGTAATAAGAACGCGAACGCATCGACGAGAAGCGGACTAGGAAGCGCGAATAGCGGAAATCAGTCGCGGCACGCTTCGACGAAGAATCATTCTTCTCATATGACCAGAAGCAGTAGCGTCGGCGTTTTAAATCAGGTACGATTTCTTGCGAATCATATCGTTACGCGAAACGATCGAGAACAAATTTTCCATTTCATCGGCGACGATACTTGCAGAGCGATTCCGAGTCGGACGTCGGAGCGGGAAACGGAAGGGGGTGGAACAACCAGGCCGGGAGCAATAGGATCAGTGGACTAATGAGACCAACGATCAGCTCGCAGAATAAGATCAATCATCAAATTAAAACGAACTCCTCCTCGAACAGCAATTTGCCTTCGTTTCTCAGAAGGAGAGGCATGCAGGGAGCGTACTCGAGTGGTAATTCTTAACGAAATTGACATAAGCTTGCGCTTTTTAATCTTTTCTGCTCCAAGATATTCGCTGTAATATATTTGTTTCAACGCAAATTGTCAAAAATGACCTCTCTGGTTAACATCTCCTCGTACACCCTTTCCAGTGAATCTAAGTCAAGTGGGTAACCAAGAAGACTCAAGTTCGGAGGACACGTCCTCGAACGGAAACGGTGGAAAGCCAGCGCTTCCGCCCAGGCCCCGAAGCATCAGTATCGACCATTCTGCCGCAAAGTAAATCGCAAAATTTCAATTATTTCGATCGGAATAATTTTGTTCGTACGCTTTAAACGATACCGTGCATCTTTCTACTTTCTTTGAAGCTTGAGTCTACCCGGTACAACGGTGAGAAGGTCATGTTCAACGACAATAATCGCGAACGGTCGTAACGGAAGCGGCGCGATCGGGCAAACAACAAACAGCAGGATGTCGGCGTCTAATCGGAATCAGTTGGATCCCAGCCCTCAAGAGCTACCAGTCAAAGATACTGATCGTGCCATCGATGTAGCTAGTGCCGAGTGTAACTATCTTTATCGTTTCTCTTTCCGTTTTCATTTATTTCGCTTGTCACGATTCATGATCACCTTATATCGTGTTTCTCGAAGTGTATGCATGCAAGATTGCAAGGAATAATTACTTGCTAATTGTTTCTTTACTATCCGACGATTTGCGCCAAGTATCGTTGTCTAATGAAAATTTTACTCTTACAGTAGGCACGGATAAAACTTTAGGTAAACTAAAGACACCTATTGAGAATGCTGTCCTGTGAAAATATAAACATGTCTTTGAGTATAATAAAAAATTTGTAAGTGATCATGCTATGACAAAACGAAAAAACCATTCGAACAGAATCGTTAACGAGTTTAGTACAGACTAGGATCTAGTCTGTAAAACGCTGTACATAAAACACGCTACACGTCGCACTCGAAGGGGCGCGTAATGGTGCAATCAGCACCGAACGTACAAACATATTAACCAATCTTTTACCATCGATTTGTTTACAAATTTCTACCAATTTGTAAATAATGTACATATTTTGTGCGAAGTTCGAGACTGTGTTGCAGTGTCGCGTCGGCCATAATGGAAATCACACGAAGTAGCAGTCGCGAAACTGTATTTACTTTAAATCATCGCATATACCTGGAGATATTAGTTTCCCTCATCGTTAGGACATTACCCGAGTCTCTAGATTTCGATCACAATAGCATGGTCTCATTACGGATTTTAGAGTGAATAAAACCTGCACGCTGCACGATTTCATCCATCCTTTCCTCCATCTAGCGAAGCGGTTGCTACATATTTGTTGAAATCTTGTAGCGTCTGCTTGCGTTTGCGTCGCGTTGTCGAGAACATAAGTGTTCTACGGTACGACAGAATTGATTGTTCTGATCATTTTAACGCAAGAACCTTACCGTGATCGACAATGCGTCTCTAGCGTAGTGTCAGTTTAATGGCCAGGGGCCTAAAACACATCTCGTTTCCGTAGTGTCGACCCAGCTGTGCAATACAATTGCGGACGACTTAACGCGAACAGCGGACAACGTGGTGCAGCTGTACAAGCGTTTAACGATAGACAAGGAGGACGAGGGGGCGAGCATCGACAGGGACACGATGCTTCGGGGCCTCCAGTCGTCCGTAAACGAGACGATGCGCACTTTACGGTTAGTGGTCGCTAGTGGTCAAAGCCACAACGATGGGTCAGCGGCGTCTAGCGAGACCGTAGTGGTGAACGAGGCGACTGCCACGTTCCAAGAGCTGCTCGCCGGCCAGGATCAGGGTAAGGTGGTCAACATGATGCAACAGTATTCCGAGCTATTGTTGACCATGATGCAACAAAGGATGGGGGGTACACAGTCTAGCCACACGTAAAATCCGTCCATCTGCGAGTTTTCAGTCGGAGAAGGCAAAAACGATCAGGACGTCCAGCCGCAACCAGAACCTATGCCTTTCCCGGTCTGCATGTATTAGCCCCGTTGTATGGAGAGTCTGCATTTTCATTCTCCGTCATTGTATCGTATCTCGAACCTTTTATCGGTACGTCCGAGATTTCGCGTTGTTTCGTGAACGCGCAGAACGGGAAAGGGTAAAGTGTATGGGAACCGCACGATGAATTTTAGCTGGGAAAATGTTAGAGAAAGTCAACGATTCGGAGAGAATATGTCGATGGCTTTGATAGTCGATATCGGTATCCAAATTTTGAAATTTCAAATAAACTAAACGTTCATTCGGACGAGCAACAACTTATTCAGGGTTTAATCAGGACTTTACGATTGGATAGATTTTGAGAACATTAGGAAACCGAATTCCGATACGTAAGTCGGATATGTCACATGTTTACGTGTACTGGACGATGTCTTTAGCCAAAGTTAGTGAATATTTATCAGCAATTTCGTGCAATGGTCCACGAGGTACACGGAAATTCAAACGGGCCAATCGAAAACTATTCGATACGTTGAACGCCGCGTTACAAAATCTCTGCCTCACAAAAATAAAAGAAAAAAACAAAAAAACAAAAAAAAAACAAAAAAAAAGAACATGAAAAATCGACTGCATTAAACTCGTATCTTGAGGCCATACGCCGTGAAATGCCAATTAACTAAAGACTCTTAGACTAGTTTTCGAACGAGTATGTAGTGTGTCTGTGTGTGCGTGTATGTATATATACATATGTATCTATACGTACATACCTATATATACATATGCAGTATTTATCGACTATCGCGCGATATTATATCATAATATTAGTCTTCTTATAGTGTAACCAAAGGTTGTCTGTACCTACGGTCTAAAAGAAGCCAGCCTCCCTTCCTTCCTCGACGTTTAACAAGCTTCGACGAAACTATAATAACAAGTATGCAGTTAAGCAATGTAAACTTGCCAGTACGAAAGAAATATAACATCCACCTATTAGTTGACGCATTTAGGTAAAATAAAAAGGAAGAAAAATGGGGCTTGGTAGATACAACCTATGCGTCGGGGTTAGGGATCGAATGTGATTTTATATTTCCAAATCAACGTACGAAACTATATTGTCTCCTACTAATTTTACTTGGCAGAAACACGCGATAGAATATATAATTCCTGGTCGTTGAACCGAAAACTGTACGAATCGATAAACAATAGGTGCGAGGAATTGATTTTTCGTCAACGAATTGATTTGAACCGAAGTCAACGGTCGATACTGAACAGAAGAAGCTGTGCTACATAGCGACTGCATATTTTGTCATAGGAATTACAAATATTTTTACACCGTAAATTAACGTCGCGAGACTAGACACAAGTTCCAAAGCGTCGTAAACTTTCGTTGAATCGTCGCGATGGGTTCGAAAAGCCAAACGCTTCGAGTTTTTCAGGTGTTTCAAAGGAAGGAATTGCATCGAGGAATCAAAGTATTACGAACACGTATTATTATTAACGAATTTTAACGTTTATTGCAGTACGCGCGAATCGTTTTTCTTTGTTTAAATATCGTAGTTACTTTCTCTTCATCCACTCTGTAAAGTTATTTCCGATTGTATGTAATGTATAAAACGTGCCATTTAGGTTTATAACGATCGATCGTCGTTTAAGTCTACTCTCTCCGCGAGACATTTTCATTGCATCTTTATCATTAATCTTTGTTGATAAACTTGGAACGTATCTTTAATCTTTTATTCACGCGAATTTGGATATCAAGTTGTTTCGCGTCGATCATGCAATTTGTAGAATTGTACTGGGTGGTTCATTTCTTCTATATTTTCTTTTTTTCTCGTAATGGTTTACATCGGGAAAGTTTACGTTTCGTTTTTCTTCCCTCATCGTGTAATCTCTATCGCGACAAATTTGTTTACGGAGGTGACTAAATTCTTGAATGATACGGATCAATACCTTCGCCGCTCACCTCTTTTCTTTTCTCTCAATAGTGATTGATTATGGTGATTAAAAGCATCAGTTATCGTATGTAGTATTACAAAGTACCCGTGACTATTTTTGAAAACTGTTTCACAAAATCGAGGCCGAACCTTGACTTCGACGGTAAAGGTGTTGATCGCGTTTAATATATCATCGCATACTTTAAGGACTGGAGTACATTGTATTCTATGTCGGCATTTTTTGCAATATTTCGTCAACGTTAGCATATAAATCGTGGAAGCGACGACGGATGTAAAAGGAGAAAAAAAATATCGAATCTCGTCTCATGCATCTCCTTGTATTTACCTAAGCTTCGCGTGGTAATGTACCATTCCAAAATTTCACTCTTCTCTTTCTCTCTCAGTGTAATAATCATCAAAGACATTATTAAGATACTTTTAACCGGTCGCGAAGATTATTAGTGGCTTTGTATATTGTTGTACTTGTTATATTAAGACATATTGTTATGTAATGTGTTAATCGTTTACTTAATCGTGTATATATTCATTGAGAATTTTGCAGGAAACAAAACAGTTTGGTAATCGTGAATGCCAAAATGTAATAATTTCGCCGTAAGAGAATTGTAACTTTTTAGCACTTTGTTTTGTATATTATGTTAACGATTAATAATATAATAATTCTTACAAACTGGAAGACACTGATGATTATTTATACGTTGGAAACTCGATCGTAGTACGGGATCCAGTGAACTGAATGTTTTTTGGGAATACGAATAACCAATTGATATACGTACAAACAGTTTTATATTCAGAAAACAACGCATGAACAACATTAAATCGATGACTAAAAATGTTACGAAACTTTTATTCGCATGCTAATTCTCACAAAAATATAATCGTGTCTATACAATAGGAACACATTCCACTCACTACATATTTGTATATGCATAACATGAAATATAGTTTTCAAAATTTAACAATATCATTTTATATATGGAACATACGGGAGTTTGATTGGAGGAAGACTGTTGTTTTTAATGATTTTGCGTGTTATATAAATACTGTTCTATATATATTATATTACGCTATTGCTTTGTCATGTTTGAGCTTTACGTGAATGCATGGTACAGAAGTATAACTGAGAGTAATATGAGGTGCAATTGAAATAATGAAAGAATGTGATGAACCACATAGGCAACAATTTTTCGCATTACCGTCTTAAAAGTATTCCTCGAGTGTACTTAATTATTCATCACATTCTACTGTCCCAATATTGTTAGCCTTTTATCTGCCGTTTGGTTGACGCAATTCTTGTAGCTGTAACAAAAAGAAAAAGAGGAATTTTCAATTTCGATATTTCGATATTTCGATATTTAAATTGAGATGTAAACGAGAATTCTGCCAACCTCTTTTTCTTCGTCGACTTCGTCTTCGTCTTCGTCTTCATCGTCGGAACCGTGAACCGAAGCAGCCGGTGTAGTGTGTCGCGAGGAAGAGGGTGACGGTGGCTCGCTAATAGGTCTCGGATAACTGAAACGACCTACGCCACCTTCCGCGTATTCCGATGCCAATTCTGGATAGACGGTCATCAAAGCCTTTATTCTGGCTTGGCGGTAATACTGTCAACATTCGTTTGCTCGATAAATAGCTGATCAAAACGATAAAGGAGTGTGAAAGACAGTGCTCGATGCACTTACAATTCCAAGATTTCTCCAGTCGAGAAGATCGCTAAGACGTTCCGTGCGATTTCTTTGAATAATACGCTGTCGACGACTGAGTCGTGCAAAATCAAACATATACTGAGCAAGTTGCTGAATGGTATTTTCCAGGCCAATAAATCGCCTGTCTACGATATAAATACCATAACTCATTGGATCGGCTATGTGCTCTTGCATGAAGCAACCAAACCCAGACAGATTCGTAGTGATACTAGGAATACCCATAACAGTGCACTCAGCGGGGGTGTAGCCCCACGGTTCATAATAAGACGGGAACACACCCAAGTGGCATCCTCTAACAAACTCTTCGTAATCGAGACCGAACAGTGGGTTTGTCGACGACAGGAATTCTGGATGGAATACTATCTAAGATTATAAACAAACGTATCACAGTAGCATCGATCATTTGTCATCTATAACATATTAAAATATCGAAACTTGTCGGATTACGTTCACTATACAGGATTTTACGGTTACCTTTACTCGATCGTTAACAGTATTGAAAAGATTGCATCTTCTGATAGCAGTCAATACCGGATCGTTCCAATCGTCTACTACATTGTGCGTGGTAACTGGCGGTAAACCGTTCCTTTGCAAAGCGTACAAACACCTGTGACAAAGAAACATTAGAACCAATCGATACCAACGACGAGTAATAATCAGACACTACCGTTTAATTTTTATAGTGTCTTCCTTTTGTAAAAGGTCTTGAGCATCGGGCATACGACCGGATAAACACAATTCGTACATGCGTTTCCCAATTTTTTGTTGTATGTCGCTGATCGTGTCTCTCAACGATTTAGTGACCTTAAACGAGAGAACGAAATCAGGCATAAAAAGTAAACGACTCATCCCGGATTTAAGAAACATACGTAGCCGTTCAACTTACAGCATGACCACGTAATGACTCTACGTTAAAATTATTGGTTCGTGCTGGAAAAATAAGAAAAGCAACTACAGTCATGTCAGGCCTAGACGTCCTTAAATAATGATTTAATCTGGCCAAAGCTTCGATAAAGATGTCTGCGCCCTTGTTCCCAAACTCGTAACGTCCAGCAATGAAGAAGTACAATGTCTTATCCAGATCAAAATCATAATGACTACACAGGACATACGTACAGAGATTTAATATAATATTAAATAAATAGATCGTAATTTCGTTGATGGTGGTACGAACCCGTAAAAGTGACCTCTAACAAACTCGTGTATTTTCTCTTTGCTAACGGCGTGTAAATTTTGGAATTCGTGCAACGCTGCGAATTTTTTTACATTGAGCCCGTTCGGTGTAATTATGTCCGGTTTTCGTTTCAGTAAATGTTCGGCTTCGAAGCCAGTTATGTCCGAAACAGTTGTAAACACGTGCGCTAAATGCGAAGCTGCACGTTCCATACAATATCTGTGATAAATTTGGCGTTTCCCTGCCTCCTCGTCAACATTGAACTACACAAATACATCAAACTCCACACTCTTCGGATAATACTGAACCAGTAGAAATTGAACTTTAAAGACATCGAGATACGTTACCTTATCCAAATTATTATAAAAATCAGTCTTTCCTGCGCAAAGATATCTTCCAAGCAGAGTGGCGTGGGTGGTAAAAACCGTGGCAACGTCCACGTGCCTAGTTCTTAGGGCTATTAAGCCGACACCTGCTTGCCATTCGTGGCAGTGGACGACTACGCGGGGCGGAACGTCGGAATATCCTTCGGCAGCTTTTCTTCAATTAAAAATTTCACGCCTCATGAACGATCGATCGGACAGAAAGAATGTTATGTTTTGCGATGCGCGAAGTTTACCTGAATTCAGAAATAAATTGGCAAACGAGATAGCCCAGGATAACTGCATCGTTCGCCTCTATATCCAGATGAGGAATACCAAGGTGACAAGTGTTCCATAACTCCTGTTTGTATTCGTCCAACTTCCATGCCGCGCTTCCAATATCAAAGAGTATAATTTGTGGATTTCCGTCCACTAACCATGTTCCTGTTACCACCTTGATAAGAACTTTTATTTTACGACTAAATAAATTCTATTCATTTTCGTTCTCGGTTGATTCTGCAGAGTCGGACAAAACGAAGAGTCGCTGTGCAGGGTGTTTCACGTTTAAAATGAATTTCTTCTCCGGAAGTATGCTCGCAAACGCCTCGTTTAGGGGAGGTTGTCTTCCAAACTACAGACGTCTGCGAGCATACTTCGAGAGGAGAAATTTATTTATTCTATAGTCCTATGACCCTAACTCTTTACTGGCCATTTAAATCTGAAACACCCTGTACAGTTTGCCTGTAGGGACAATTGTCCTTGAATTAATTTTGGCCTTCTACCTGGCCTTTAGCCAAATTATTATTCTTGGTGTACAATGATCATATATAGCAACCATGAACTTACTCTCTGCAGAATCAACAAATGAGTATTGAATAATCTATTTGCAGCTTATTACACGCTTCCTTCTATAGTTTCCTGCTTGTCTTAAATTTCTTGTATAACATTAACTAAACTTACTTTAAATCCCTGATCGCGTAGAACTTGAACACCTAAATGCAATGGACTATTACGTGGAAAATCTGCTTCTTCAACTTCTGTACGAGCTGAAATTTCTTTATAGGGACCAATGAGACAATACTGGTCTCCCATTTCCTCTGTTGAAACATAAGCTTTGGATCTTATTACAGTGTATATACCGCCAACTGAAACCAGCAAGATTAAAATAGTTGTAATATCTCTTTCTTCTGTAAAACTGCTATTGTTCTTTGTTAAATTCTTTTATACCTTTGTTTGCAGCCTCCCATGCAACTTCAAAGTTCCATCTATTCTCGTGTTGTGCCGTGTACCCACGATCCATGAATTCAAGCAAATCATTACTGCTATCTACACGGTAAAATCTTCTAGATGCACGTTCCCTTGACATTTTGCTGGCTCCTTTTCAATCTATATCGGAACAGTATAAATTTAAATGTGCAAATATTTACATATTGATATGCTACAGTATCTTGGAAAATAAAAAACACAGAATAGTATCTTTACAATTTTATAGAAACAAAATACCGTCCTATTTGCGAATAGATGAACAAATAATTTGCTCCAACATTCTCTAGATAAGTATTTATTGACGATAATTTTGGAACAACGATTTCTTTAAGAAATTAAGAATTAAGAATTTCTTTAAATTCTTTAAGGTACACGTATAAATCTTGCCAAACACTTGCAATATCGTAACGGACAATCGACGCGAAAAATATAGAAGTTTGTCGTGCGAATAAAAAAATACATCTACTGTAAATGTGTTTTAAAAGTCGGAAGTTTCCCTTCTACCCACGAGTAACATTAGAGTCGATTCACTGTTCAGTCACTTGAAAATCATGGAAACGTGAAAACACTCGACCGTTCAAATAGGCGAAAGTACAGGTAAGAAACAACTCGGCTACGAGTACGACGATCAAGAACATTTTATTCCTCCTTTAAATCGTGTCGTTTAACCGAAATTGGGTCGTTTCAAGATCAAGATCAAGATCAAGTTCGGCCCAATCGCAATTCGGTGCCTGCTGATTTTCCGACGCAAACCTCGATGAAGAAATATCGTCGTGCTCGAAAGAAGCACGTTGCGTCCACAAGTTTATCAAAGGTCAATGACAGCACGAAAGTATTGCCACTTTAATGGGGATTCGAATGTACGACGACGACGAAAAAGAACCGAGAAAACTTACTCGAGATGCCCGACGAAAATGCGAAACGAGTAGTGATTTATTCGACACGGAGGAGACACACTTACTTTTGCTCGAAATAGCGTTTCGCGACGTTAAAGTGTAGAGACGAGGAGCAAGTGGGTGGGCAGACCGAGCAAGTTCCACGGCCAAGCTCACGTGAAGGTCACCACAAACTACGAAAGGTCACAGGGCTTGACGAGACCTCGAGTCGGCTTCCCGGCCTACTTTGAACCCGACAGACGAATCTTGGTCAGTTCGCTGATAAACGCATTGCTTGGATTTATTTCGCAACTACAGATGGCACGAGAATTGTATGTCGTCGGGGCTACGAGGCAGCTTCTTGTTAGCCGACGGTCAACCTCTTCGACTTTGCTTCCGATAGAGATGCATCGCGATGCCATAGTCGGCAAATTTTCTTTCGAATAAAAATGTCATTCGTCCCAAAAGTACCGTGACCGTGATCGCGATATTACGTCAAACATTCTGACATTAATAGCTTTCACGTTCGTTAAGAAAGAAACGTTCAGAATTGGCAGAACATCATGCTCGGCTACATAGTTAGGAAATTGGCGGGAAAAGGATTTTAGGTTGTGGATAGGACGTAATCGTGCGAAATAATACTTTTAGAATATTTCCAGTGATATTTTATGACCGACTTTCAGTATTAGACGTATATTTGACGCAATTTATTTGGTTTGGCAACGAAGAACTGCGTGCTCGGGCAACGTAACGTTTATTCTTACGTGTTAGAGGAAATGTAAAGCACGTATGCACTCGAATATTACATACAGTTCGTAATAAATTGCATATACATAGCCGATGAGCTTCTAAATATCTTTTAAACATCATTAGGAGTACAGCTGCATATTATCGATATTTATAAGCATTACGACAATTTAAATTTACGACTTTTGTCCAAATTTTTCGCTATATGGTGAACTAATGTAGAGATCGTTACTAGTATGAACTTGGAAAATTAATACAGTGCTTCAGGATAAATTATGATTTATTTTATTATGAAAATTATTCGAACAATGGATTGTTGCTAAGCTAACTTGATTGTTAGATAACATTTCGATCACTTAAGTTCCATAGTAACCGATAAGACATCAAGTTTTTAGTTTAGCATGTATACAGAGGTTAGATTACGTTTAACTAAGAGTTTCCCTTCTATATATTATATGTATAAACCAGTTATGGCAGACGGAGCCTCTTTCTCGATTCTCCGAAGCTACCCGAACCGCCTCGTGTGACTCGAGAGCCGTCCGTTTGCGTGGAATAGTTAATTTTAATAAATTCTAAAGTTAAAAATATTATTCGACTCTATTTAAGTTGTCCACCCACTCCTCTACCTATCCCATTAATTCCTTAATTTTAATAAATGCTAAAGTTAAAAATATTATTCGAATCTATTTAAGTTGTTCAACCATTTCTCTATACATTATTTAATGTAATTAATAAGTGATAAGCTTATTTGAATATTGCGCTAAAAAGTGACAAGCTATAGTATCGCCATCTAACATCAGGGATGTCGTACTATCCGGAGTAGAACCCCCTCTCGCCCCCCACGATTTGGTGCAGTCGTATAGTATCGCCATCTAAGAACGGGTTTCGAACTAAAGGTGGAGTACAAATCCCCTCTCGCCCCCCACGATTTGGTGCAATCGTATAGTATCGCCATCTAAGAACAGGATTTGAACTAAAGACGGAGTACAGCTACCCCCACTCCTCCTACTCCTGATACATACTACTTACCTTGATTATTCATTAATAACTCCTTTCCTGGGATTAAAATATGAACTTTTAGAATCGAAGAATATAGTATAGACCCTTGGCAAGATTCAAGGATAGGTTTTAGAATCATTCCGCCAGTAATTAAGACGTTATTAACGAATATCGGAAGTCGGAACATTTACGGCTGTATCACTGCCTGCTTTAATCGATGAATTATCAACTTTTCAGCAATAGCAGGCATATTTTGGCTATTAGGGAAGCAAGTAGACATCCCTGGCAATATTTAAGGACCGATTTTGCAACGCTCCATGCTCTAATTAATTAGTTATTAGCGATAGATGCCTAAGGTGTCGCGCAAAAGAGTGTTCCGACTTCCGATATTCATTAATAACTATTTAATGAGGCATGGCATGGTCCTAAAAACTATCCTTGAATGTTGCCAAGGGTCTGTACTATATTCTTCGATTCTAAAAGTTCATATTTTAGTCCCAGGAAAGGAGTTATTAATGAATAATCAAGGTAAGTAATGTATATCAGGAGTAGGAGGAGTGGGGGTAGCTGTACTCCGTCTTTAGTTCAAATCCTGTTCTTAGATGGCGATACTATACGATTGCACCAAATCGTGGGGGGCGAGAGGGGATTTGTACTCCACCTTTAGTTCGAAACCCGTTCTTAGATGGCGATACTATACGACTGCACCAAATCGTGGGGGGCGAGAGGGGGTTCTACTCCGGATAGTACGACATCCCTGATGTTAGATGGCGATACTATATCTTGTCACTTTTTAGCGCAATATTCAAATAAGCTTATCACTTATTAATTACATTAAATAATGTATAGAGAAGTGGTTGAACAACTTAAATAGGTTCGAATAATATTTTTAACTTTAGGATTTATTAAAATTAAGGAATTAATGGAATAGGTAGAGGAGAATATAAATAATAAGCGTGAAATATATGTACTGTGATCTTTATTCTTTATCAATATAAACATAAGGAATGTTTTACACATTTCTAACTTTATTAAATAAAAACGTGCCTCAAAATCTTGATAGCAAGTTTTATAAATAAGTGTAATCGATAAGTAATATGTTTTTAGGGTCCTTTTATGATTGAAAATATTTGTTTTTAGGGCTCGAAGAGATTTTTTAATTCCTTGTAACACTGGTGTGATCATTGGACGGACTTCTCGACAAACTTGGGCGTTTTATCATCCGGATTTCCAAAGTGCCCGGAACATTTCCAAAATGCTGGCGGCCTTGCGAAAAGATGGCATGTATCTTATAGCTAAGGGAATAATGGAGAGAGGAAAAGAAAGGTAAAAATGATGAGTACACATAGAATTATTTGAAATTATATCATATATTTTCGTATCACTCGCAACATTACTAACAGATTTGGAAATGAATTCCAATCCTTCGCCCGTAGAGCTCTCGTTGTTTGTTTCGGTCACCACTGTTTCGTCGAACGAAACATGTGATCGGCCGTCCAGTTTGTCCGAAAGATCTAGTCGCCTGCCCATGATAGATCGATTTCTAGAAATAGAAATCAGGGTAGTGTTGATTCGATCCGAAGATCTGCTGCACGGTTCAGCATCGCGTCGCGTCGCGTCTCCCATAATTTACCTTCATCCCCTTTTAAACGAAATAATTACTTGGTACAACTAAACTAGAAGATCGAAGGAGCATTGCTTCCTTCTATCTCTCTAGTTTAGTAATCTAGCTTGTAAGAATGTAAAAGGGAGATCGATGGAACTTGGATTCCATCTATCTCTCTTTGAGTCTCCACTCGCAGCAACTTCCATCAATATTAATTCAGAGAATACTTTCTCAACTGACCACCATCCATAAGAATAAGACGCTAAAATCACCCCCGAATTTTCAGCTGTATGACAGTCAGATTAGGCCATTTTCAGTCCATAAGGTGTGAAGTCTATTCGTATACCTCGTCTGTGGTATAAGGTACGACTACATGTACTTTTGAATTTTCCTACAGACCTCCGTTGGCCTTTGCTGGCTTTTGCTGATCGCTGCTGACCACTCCTGTTACTTCTGACAACGTATAACGATTACAACTTGCTACTGAAAGCCTCTCCCAACCTCTGCTGGCTTCTGCTGACCACCCCTTATATTTCTGGCAACGTATAACGATTACAACTTGCTACTGCTTGGCCCTGCTAGTCTCTGCTGACCGATGCTGACCACCCCTGATGCTTCTGACATCGTATAATAATTACTCCATGCTACTGTTCGCCCCTGCTGATCTCTGCTTGCCATTGCATGCCTCTGCTCGTCCCTGCTGACCGCTGCTGACCACCCCTGACACTTCTAAAAACGTATACCGATTACGACTGGCTACTGTTAACTCTCTCTCAGCCTCTGCTGGCCATTACTGACCAACGCGTATATATCTGGCAACGTATAACGATTACTACTAACTTTTGCCAACCTCCGCTGACCTCTGCTGACCGCTGCTGACCACTCCTGATACTTGTGACAACGTACAACGATTACTACTGGCTACTGCCACCCTCTGCTGACCTCTCCCAGCATCTCCTGGCCTAAGCTGGCCTCTGCGAACATCTTCCGACGTCAGCTGACCATCGCTGACCACTGCTGACCGTTGCTGACAACGTGTGACATGATATAATATAATATAATATGTTTATATGTATTAAAGTTTGTATAATGTAAATTTATGTCAATAAATGATATAATTTAAAAGATTTCTATCTGTTCTCATCATTTTTGACCGTTCTTTCCCTCTCCAAATCATTCCCTTAGTTATAAGACTCGATCGACACTCCGTATCTTTAAAAATTTTCTAAGTTCTTCGGAAAGATTTCAAATCTCCCGCCGCCAGAAAATTTCTGCGAATTCCTGGAAATGACGTCATTTCTAAGAATTCCTGAAAATTCTCGGAATCCCTGGAACTTCTCGGAATCCCTGAAACTTCTCGGAAACCCTGAAATTTCTCGGAATCCCTGAAACTTCCAAGAAGTTTCAGGCAGCAGCTGCGGCCTGAATTTTTCGGCAAAAATTTTAAAGAGCCCCCCCCTGAAATCTTTCCCGGGCACTTCGACATTTCTCTGAAAGCTCGGCTTTCATCTCTCCTGCCAGCCGTCAACCGCCAGTGTCTCCGTGTTAGCTGTGGGACTTTGAAATTTTTCCGCCAAGTGTTTGTTGTCCTTCTGCCAGCCGTGGGACTTTGAAATTTTTCTGGAAGATCGTCGCTGGCCCCCTCTCCGCTCTCCGCCCATTGTTGTTGTCTCCTGTCGGCTGTGGAACTTAGAAATTTTTCGGGAAGGAACATCCCGAAAATTTTGCAGCGGCACCCCCCCCCCCCCTCCCACTGGGTGGGAGCCCGCCAGCCAGACCTGGCCGGACCCCCACCCCCCCTCCAGGGGAGGACCAGCTCCTGCCGGCTCCGCTGCTGCTGGAGATGTTGCTGCTAGGAAGGCATGTCATGAAATGGCCCATTTAGAGTTGGGTTAACGAGTGTATATATAGAAACGAAGGCCCGAGCGAGCACTTGTGAGAAAGCCCAGGCGGCGGCAAATTCGAAATCTTTCCGCGGGACTTTGAAAATTTCTGCCTCTGGCAAGCGGCGCAATATTTGAAATCTTTCCGGGGAACTTAGAAAATTTTTGCCTCTGGCAGCTAGTATGCAGAGCTGGCGTTTACCTATCGACCGTAGCTATGCCGCTGACGGTTTCAGGTCCATTTTAGACTTGAAAATTTTTATCTCTGGCAGCTAATACGGGAGCTGACGTTTACTGAATGAATGAATAAGTATCTCTAATCGACCATAGGTCAGGCGCTGACGATTTTATGTCCATTTTAGACTTTGTTATCAGAAGGGGATGGTAGGGAAAGAGGTGGCAGGTATCTTATAACTAAGGGAATGATTTCGAGAGGAAAGGAAAGGTAGAAATGATGAGAACACATAGCATTCTTTGAAATTATATCATTTATTGTCATAGATTTACATTATACAAAACTTTAATACATATAAACATATTATATTATATTATATCGTGTCACAAGATGTCAGCAACGGTCAGCAGTGATAGACAATGGTCAGCTGATGTTGGGAGATGTTGACAGAGGCCAGCTTAGGCCAGGAGACGCTGACAGAGACCAACAGAGGAAGGCAGGAGTCGTAGTAATCGTTGTACGTTGCCAGAAATATATACGGTGGTCAGCAGAGGCCAGCAGGGGCAAGCAGAGATCACCAGGGGCGAATAATAGCAAATAGTAAGCGTTATATGTTGTCAGAAGCATCAGGGGTGGTCAGCAATGGTCAGCAGAGACCAGCAAAGGCATGCGCAGGCAAGCAGAAACCTGCAAAGACAAGCAGAGACTTGTAGGGGCATGCAGTAGCAAGTATTAATCGTTATAGATTATCAGAAATACCTGCAGTGTTCAGTAGCATTCGGCAGAGGCCAGGAAAGGTCAGCAGAGACAAGCACACGCTGACAAAGATCAGCAAAGACCAAAAGAGGTTAGCAGAGTCAGTAGTAATCGTTATAGGTTGTCGGAAATATAAGCGATGGTTAGCAGAGGCAAGCAGTAATCAGGAGCAGTCAGTAACAGTCGCTGTATGGTGTCAAAAATTGTCGGGAGTTCTGTACTTTCGTCAGCACTGGTCATCAGAGGTCATCAAAGGCAAACAGAAACCAGGAGTAATTTGCAGAGTTCAGTAATGAACTCCAGGAAAGGCAAGTAAAAATACCTGGGCAGTCGAGATTCCGAATCGTATGCTGTTGACGTGAGGTTGGATTTCAGTTGTTCAAGAGCGAGAAGGCAAATGTGAGCCTCCCTCTCTTAACTCCCATGAGACGGTCCGAAATTACTTCGGTCAGCTTCGGACAATCGAGAAAGAGGTTATGTGTCAGTTGTTCGAAACTCTACGAGCTCAGGCACGTGTGATCTGGCAGAATGGAGAAAGTGGAATGAGGTATCCACGGTGCACCCGAGGCTCCATCTGACGTCTCTGGTACGAACTCACTCAAATCTGAGATACTGTATAAACGAACTTTAAGTCTATTGCGTCTGATCGTAGCTCGTTGAAAACTGTTGACGCGATAATTTTCCGAAAATCATATGCCTAGATCTTTTAAAGCATTCTGTACAAAATAAGAGCAGGCTTCTGTAGCCCTAAAATTATGAAATTTGATAAGACAATAAGTTGTAAAACGATCGTGGTTCAACTCGTTTTAGGTTATCGTTTCGATACTCTGAACGCTGTCTCAGCTTCAACGGTCTACTAGCTCCGTAATTAGAAGATCAGAGTTCTTAGATTAATAATGAAACAAAAATAATGTCAAATTTTCCCCTCTCCCTCCCCTGCTCGCGATCCCGCGCAAATCAGGGCCGACCAAACTCTGTCACCAGTGGCATCAAGGGTACCCAGTCACCCAGTAAGCGTCAAGGTTTAGCGGAAGCATTTTGCTGTGAAGAAACGAGGCCTGGCGAAACAGTAATATTATAGGAAGAAGGCAGCGAGAAGCTCGAGTGTAAGTAGCATAGATTTCGAAAGAAACACGAACCATTGCACGCGGTGTGAAACAATCGATTCGACGTAGCAATTGCTTGGGCAGACTCGGAGTTGGTTTCTCGTCGTAAAAGCTCGCCGCATAACCTATAAATTTGTTTTTGCTCGAAATCGGCCATTCGAACGATTGACCGAAAGTCGGAGCAGGGCCGGTCGGCCGGCCGACTGTTAAAGTTGAAAGGAAACAACGGACAGAGATCGTTTGTCGATCGACGAGTTAAACAATTTCTGGTTGCGATAACCGAGCGATGAGTTCGCAGCAAAGTCCGGCTGCGTTGCAGTCGACGGTAGATCGCGAAAAAGTGTACACCTGGATAATTGAATTATCGAATCCCGAGACGAGGGAGAACGCGTTGTTGGAGCTGAGCAAGAAGCGCGAAGTGGTCCCCGATTTGGCGCCAATGCTTTGGCATTCGTTCGGCACGAGTGCATCGTTGCTTCAAGAAATAATAAATATTTATCCGGCCATTAATCCAGCCACCCTCACAGCGTACCAAAGCAACCGAGTATGCAACGCGTTGGCTCTGTTACAATGCGTGGCAAGTCACCCGGAAACTAGATCTGCCTTTCTACAGGTAACGCTAAAGTTATTTTCCGCGATTATTTTTCGATATACTTTGATCGTATATATTTTTCTTTACTTTCAGGCTCACGTGCCGTTGTTCTTGTACCCGTTTCTGCACACGGTGAGCAAGACTCGTCCGTTCGAGTACCTGAGGCTAACCAGCTTGGGAGTGATAGGAGCATTGGTGAAAACCGACGAGCAAGAGGTGATAACGTTCTTGCTCACCACAGAGATCATTCCTTTATGCCTGCGAATAATGGAGAGTGGTTCCGAGCTAAGCAAGACCGTAGCCACCTTCATTTTGCAAAAGATTCTGCTGGATGACAGTGGTCTGTCGTACATATGCCAAACGTACGACAGATTCAGTCACGTCGCGATGATCTTAGGGAAAATGGTACTGTCTTTGGCCAAAGATCCTTCCGCTAGACTATTGAAGCACGTAGTCAGGTGTTATCTGCGATTGTCGGACAACCCACGGTAAGACTAAATCGTATACGCGTATTGATAATGGTAGTTAGAACATTCGTTTGATTGATTTCGTTTCGTTTTGTATGTCCAACAGGGCGTTACTGGCGCTGAGGCAATGCTTGCCCGATCAACTCAGGGACAATACGTTCGCGACGTGCTTGCAAGAGGACGCGTCGACGAAACACTGGTTAAATCAGCTGTTGAAGAACTTGGAAGCCGGACCGCAACCCGGACCTCCAGCGCAGCCGGGACAGCAAGATCCAAGAACGATCGGCATGTCGCCGCTTGCCTCTTAAGCTGCATGTTTTAGGCCGTAAAGGATGGTGCCCAGTATATATCGAACACTCGTTGAGGATCAGGGTCGTGGGCCATGGAAAGTACAGAAAGTGGCGCGTCTCGGTGAGACGAGGCGTCGAAGCTGCGCTGTAGGTGCTCGCGACCCTTGAAATTCCGTGGTTTATCCGTGGTTTCTCAGGGACAGAGAGTGAATGGAAGAAGGACAAGGCGTCTGCTGGATGGAACGAACGCGCGATCAACGAGAAACGTTACGCAAAACTCTGTTGTCTATCTTCTCTTGATCTTTAAATATTATATAATGTTCTCTTTTTGTTCGTTGTCCGAACGCGTTTACTCGAACGCGTTTTCTACGTATGCATGTGACGATCATGTAAGGGTTGGAATTTGAAAATACATATGTATACTGGTTAGATGTTTTCAGCGACTGTACGTACTAATTTCTCCTTTCCTTTCGATATGCGATGCAACGAGTTACGAGTCGTTTGAAGCGGTCGCTGCTTCGACTTTGGCTAGTTGTATGGAGTCCTGCGAACCAAGATAACATTGTCAGAATCATTTGGTCGGATCGAGTTTTAAGAGGAGCGTCGTACCTGTCGATTCGTGGCCGAAAGTTTTGAACGTAGAAAGCCGCGTATCATCGGCGTGTATAATTTCTCGTCCCCCGATTTGAGCACGTTCGCACCGGTAATCCAAGAGACGAGAAGACCGAGGAGAATCGCAGTTAGAAATCCGAGCCACGTGTACCAGAGGTAGGACATTCTATACAGGAAAAAGGGTTGCTCGCTGGAAACGAGGAAGAGAACGTGTTAAAAAAATTATACGCAGTCGATCGACTTACGTTACTTACATTGCCGCAGTTTCAGCGGCGAGGGTGAGATTGTTGACGCGGCTTTTCAGCGAATCTGGACATCCATCGATGGATATCGGCTTCACGGTATAGTTTATATTCCCTGTAGAGATGGCTGCCTGAGTACCAAACGAGATCCAGGCGACGAGGTTCAGACTGACCAGCCCACCCACCAGTGCTCCCTGTTGCGGTCGAATCAACCGACGGAAGATTGGAAGAGGAGCAGAGAACGATTGAAAATTTAGGTCGATAGAGATTTGTAACGCACACACGATCATTAGCAAAGGCTAATGGACGCGACAGCGGTAAATGGATTGGGTGAACGAGCCGCGTTTCTTACCGCGGAGTTTGCAAACGGAAAGAACATGCCGAGGGTGAACATTCCGAGCAAAGGTCCTGCAGTTATTCCCGATAAACTCTTGCAAGCCTGCGTGACAAGATCAAACGATTATTCTTAAAGATAGAATCGGTTGTACCTACCACACTCGTTCGAATAGACTCTGTACGCAGAGAAGAAAGGGAAAAGTTTCACCTGTATGAGTCCAGTGAGTTTCTCAACGAGGAAAACAAGTCCCACGCAGACTGCACCGATCGCAACTACGATTCCCTTGATCGTTCGACTGGCCGTTACTTCCGAGACGGGGGTGCGGAACCATGGTTTTATCATGTCCCCGTATATCACTCCGGACATGGAGTTCAATCCGGTGGACATGGTACTGAAAGGAAAGAAAGTATGCGTTTGAATCTGTTGGATCGAATCGACCAATTTTGCATAAATATTCGCAAGAGTGTCCGCTAACCAGGTCGGTAAATTTTTCCCCGACTATATTTAATCGTGACTTGTACGGTACTCTTTGTTAGATCGCGGAGGCCTGCTAGCGGACACCCTTAGACGACAGGAGGTGTGTATGTATGGATGACGTTACACAAGTATAAAAATATGACTGGAAATTACCTTAACGCGGCGCTGAACACACCCGCGACGAAGAGTCCGGGCAACCCGGGGATCGATCCGGTCATCTCCATCACGAAATACGGCAGCAGTTGGTCCGGTTTCCTTAATCGCTGAAAGGAACGCATCGATGGAAATCGGTAGGGACGATCAAGTGTTTTATCGTGTTACCTTGGTGGTGACAGGATCGCAGTCGTAAAACGCCGCAAAGATGACGAGACCGGTGTAGCAACTCAACGAGACTATGGTTATTATACCGATCGCCATTATCGCGATCGTTCTGAAAGGTAGGAGTAAAAGAGGTGTAGTATCGACTCGTTGTAACTCAACGAGGGGAATCAACTTACGCGTTAGCCTTTTTCAGGTTGGGCATAGAGAGGCATCGTTGCACCATCGCCTGATTCACCGAGCAACTTGCCAACCAATTCAGGTAGCCACCGACGACCACGGTCCAGAAAGTGTGTCGCGCCGTTGGATCCGGGTTCATGCTGTCGAGGAGGGAAGGAAACGATGTGAAACGGAGCCAAAGGAAGAAGAGGAGAGTTCTCTTACTCGAAGAATTCGATTCTGCCGGTGTCGCGATTTCTTTCCCAGACCTGTTCGATTCCACCTACTCGCATGGTGCCGAGTATCGCGACGACCATCACTCCTCCGAACATCACGATCGTCTGGATAGCGTCCGTCCACACGACCGCCTTCAATCCGCCCTGTAAAATGCATCGTGTGTCGTCTGGCGCGCGAACGCCGAACGCGAGGGGGATGTCTCGAGTGTATAGGGGCTTGGAAGATCGGCGTTTCTTCGCATTCTTCTCACCAAAGTAGTGTAGAATATGCAGACGGCACAGACCAACAGAGCCGTCGCGTGGAGGTTCATTCCTGTCACTTGATTGAACGCCAGCGCGGGAACGTATATCACCAGCGGGATATAGAGTAGCTGGAAAGCAAGAATTATGCACGTAGGTGTTCGGTCGAGGCGTCGTTTGTTCGAGATACGCTTACCATTTTTATCAAAAATATCACCGAGCCCATTAATCGAACGGCGTTGTTGAACCTCAGATTTAAGTACTGAAACCGCGAAGAACAAGTAGAGAGGCATTTCATCAAAGATTTAAATAAACGTGGACGCTAATACCTCGTAGGAAGAAGTGATTCCAAGACCGTAGAAGACTGGTAGATAGACGACGGCCATCGTCACAGAGACGAAGGAATCGGCGATGATGACGCACCAGTATTGCGTCCCGTACACGTACATTTCGGCGGGCAGTCCGAGGATCGCTATTCCCGATATGTAGCTGAAAATCGAACCGAGGAAATTTTAACCCTTAAGTGGATTATCGTTGAAAGTTGATTTCCATTTACCAATTTGGTAACAACCAACATTGAGTAAAATAATTCAGTTCAGATCGAGAGTCGGCTTAAGGGTTAAAACGTACCATTCGGACAAATACGTTTCTACGTAGGTAACAATTAATTTTTACGGAAGTAAAAGTCGCGACGCGCCGGAAGCGGATGCGTACCCTCTACGCTCGCGTCACCGTTATAACGCGTTTTCTCCGCTTAAATATGTATGTACATTAGTTTCGAAATGCTCGTTGTCCTGATTACCTGGCTATCAGAGACATGCTTATGGGAAAGATGGACATCTTTTGTCCGCCCAATAAATATTCTCCAACCGCGTCGGTGGCTTTCCTCGACTTGTACGCTTGATAGATTCCGATGATGGTAGAAATTCCCAGCATTCCGGCAAACACAGCGCAATCGATCGGATCGAAGGATCGGTGGGTGGCTGTATCGTCGGCCCGGTCCATGATTCTCTCGTTTGTTTCGACCGGTTCGCGATTAACGAGGACTAGAAGATATCGCGTAGCGCGAGCAAAGCAGTCGTCTCGGTCGAAAACGGTGCGTTTCTAAGCCGCGAAACCGTGGACGGACGACCGCGACGATTAAACGGACCGACTCGGGGAGGCGATTGAATAATTGGATATTCCGTAGTTATCGTTCCCACTCCGCTTCCTCGGTCGCTCGTCCTCGTTCGTCTCCTCTATCCGTCCGCCAGCTCGATCGCTCGGCCATGATTTCGTATCCAAAAATCGAATCGTCCGCTCGGAACGCGACGCAAAGTCGAAAACACAATCTTTCGTGGACAGCCATTTAACGAAATTGCTCTTTCCCTGCCTCTGTTTGCTCGTCCGGTCGGTTTACTCGCGTATCGGCTTGCTTTTACCGTCGCCGCTTTTACCCTTGTCCCAAGGCCTTCGAGAAATCATTTTACTTACTTACGATTCTGTGTGTTATTCGAACGCGTAAGATACCCTTGATGTCACCGAACAGCTGCGATACCGAGTCTTCCTTTACTATAGCGATTGTTTTAAAAGCGTTTCATTCGGTATCTCACTCTATGTAGTCGAATACTCTTGATGTCATTGTAATTGGGCTGCGTTTTATTTAAAAGAACACGAGACAAGGGACACCAGTAACATTAAAATATATTTATTATCGTTAACCTGTGGCTTTCAATTATTGTATTCCTTCTCCGAATCAATTCATCCTCTACGGTTAATATTAAAAAATTCTGATCTGTATGCTGTTTACGAGAGAAACTGGACCAAGCAAATAAGCAAACGATGTGTTTTCAATCGACAACGTGTCCCGAAAATCGATTATTCGATCGGTGACGATGATGGTACACTTAAGCGAGGGCTGTGGTACGTGGACGTTTTGTTTACGCGGATCGATTTTCATGCGTGGAAAGGAAAATCGGCCGCTCCCTCGAGGGATCCTCGAAGGGCTTTGGGTCGTTGGTCGTTGATCGCGTGGTCAGTCTCGCGAGAGGAGCGACCGGTGTTCGAGGATAAAATGATCGCCGCGATTGCAACGATGTTTGTTGGGTTTCTGGTATTCGGAGAACGAGCAACGAGCAAAGGCAGCGCGACATATGGTTACGCGAACGTGACGGGAGACATCGTGTTGGGCGGATTGTTTCCAATTCATCGTCGAGGCAGCGACGGAGGTAGCTGCGGCGAGATCCAGGCAAGTCGCGAGGCCACGCGATAAAGCGAGAACAATTGATTATTTGTAGGGTTCGTTGATTTAGCTCGAGGACGGGATTCAGCCGCTGGAAGCTATGCTCTACACCCTTGGACGCGTCAACGACGACCGAAACATTCTTCCGGGCATACGGCTCGGCGTTCTGGCCTTCGACACTTGCGACAATCCTAGTTACGCTCTCGAGCAAGCGTTCTATTTCGTCAAAGGTAACGACGACGCACGCTGCAAACAGATCTCGATCGTTCCCCCTTGTCCTCCTCGTTTCGTAGGCTTCATCGCGCGCGACAATCGGCTCGCCGGCTCCCCGGAGTATCTGTGCAACGATCGGACCGTGCCAAAGTTCATGAACGGAGGATTCGACGATGTGGTCGCGGTGCTCGGTGCTCAATCGAGCTCGGTCACCATTCAGGTGAGAACTTGTGGAGTCCATCGTTTCCGTCTGTATAAATACGCTCCTCAAACGACTCCCACTATCCCGGCGTCCGAGGCAGGGTCTGCTAGGATGCCTTACCGACGAGTCCCTATCCTCCTCATTCCACTTCTAGCACTGGACCCTCAAGCTGTAATCGTCGATTCCGCAGGTGGCCTCGGTGTTGGCGTTGTTCTCGGTTCCGCAGATCTCGTACATGGCCACGTCGCCTTTCCTGAGCAGCAAGGAGAGATTTCCGCATTTCTTTCGCACGGTTCCCAGCGACGTGAATCAGGCTCGCGCCATGTTGGAGATTCTACGGTGAGCGAAGAGAAGTGGATTTAGTGACGCGTTGGGAAATCGTTCGTAAATGCGTATTTGCAAGGGCAGGCGATTCGAGTGGTCGTACGCGTCGGTGATTTACTCGGACTCGGAGTACGGCGACCATGGTTACGAGACGCTGGCGTCGTTGGCGGCCGAGTACTCCGTTTGTTTCACGGGGCCGCACCGAATCAGCGAGGAGCGGTTCACAGCTGAGGATTACGACGACGTGGTCCGCACGATCGCCGAGAAAACGGAGGTTCGAGGTGAACAGATCTCTCTAGACGGTACAGCAGGATACGTGGCGTTCGAGTGTTCGCGAGCGTTCGGATGTTTCAGTGGTGGTGCTGTTCGCTGAAAAGTCCACGACTCTGCGCGTTTTGGAGGCGGCGCGGCGCGTGGGGGTCGGATCGAGGTTCGTCTGGCTGGGCAGCGACTCGTGGCCGGACCGGAAAGACGCCGACATAGAGGAAGCGTCCGTGTTGGAGGGAGCGCTCGCTGTTCAACCTCTGTACGCGCCGCTCGCAGGCTTCGACGGGTACTTTACCAACTTGACGCTCGATCACCAGAAGATCGATCCTTGGTTTCGCGAGTTCTGGCAAACTTATCATGGTTGCGACATGGAGGACGGACCGTCCTCGAGTTCGGAGGTAACCGAACGAACAAATAATCGGGATAGACTCGTCGATACCAATAGATCGTTAAAAGTAGCATGTGCAGTCGCGGATTCGCTGCACGGATTCCAGGCTGAGGATCGAGCGGAGCACCGGGTACAAGCAACGGAGGTTTCTGCACTTTGTTCGAGACGCGGTGTACGCGGTGGCGTACGCTCTCGACGACGCACGACGCCACCTTTGTGGCAAAGGTTACGTCGGGGTTTGCAACGAGATGCGAGCCCTGGACGGGAAACGTTTCGCTCGATATCTGGCCAACGTGTCATTCCAAGGTGAACGAAAGGACATGTTAGATCTCGTTGGTCCGGTGGTCGTCGATCGATCACGATCCTTTCGTTTCAGACGAAGCAGGACAAGAATTCGAGTTCGTGAATGCGGTCGATGGACCGCCAAGGTACTCGATCCTGAACTATCGACGAACAGCGAACGGTTCGTACCAGTGGGTGGTCGCTGGAAATTACACGCGTAAGCAAATTTACAATACGTATGTTGAACAAAAAGCATAATTCTACATAGAATACAAGTGTAGTTGGAACGGTTCGAACGCGTAGTGAACGAGCAAGGTCGAGCGAAACTCCGGCTGGACCGCGAACGCGTTAGGTTCCGAGGCGACCGTGGCGATTTTCCTGCCTCGTCGTGCTCGCGACCATGCGACTCTCATCGTATCGTGGTCAGAGCAAAGGAGGATCCTTGCTGTTGGACGTGTCAAAGTTGCAGTCCCTACCAGTACAAGAAGGACGAGCAGAGGTGCGAGGATTGCAAGCTGGGTACCAGGCCGACCAAGAACGGAACCAGCTGCGAACCGATACCCGAACAATTCGTGGACCACTCGAATCCCTGGGCTATCGTCGCGATGGCGATCGCCGTTTCCGGTAAACGCTACTGTACTCTTGCAAGCGCTCGACCGACTTCTTGGAGGGTCGATCAAGCGCTTACAAGAGAGACAAGAGAGAGCGTAGCCCTTTGGTAACCGAACGTTTACCGAATAAATGAATACATATCGCTGATCGACCGCAGGTATGGCGTTGACGACGTTCGTTTGCTGGGTATTTTGGCGGTATCGAGAGACACCGATGATCAAAGCGTCGGGCCGAGAGCTCTCCTTCCTGCTCTTGCTAGGCACCTTTGGCTGCTTCTCGATCACGTTTGCAGTCGTGGCGAAACCCAGCGTCGAAAGCTGTGCCGTCGTACGGTTCGGCATCGGATTCTGTTACACGCTTTGTTACGCCGCGCTTGCGACAAAGATCAACAGGATACACAGAATATTCAACGATCCCGGCTCGAGTCCCCGCAAACGACGGTAACCGTTCCTCGGCGATCCTTTCTTCTTTTTATCTTTAATCCGTCCATTTTTCGCAGCAGGTACACCAGCCCCAGTTCTCAGCTGACAATCGCCTCGATCCTCACGCTCGCGGAGATCATCTTTGACGCAGCCTGGTTGCTCAAGCAACCGCCTGCGGTGATCCACTCGTATCCCATCAGAGACGCGAACCTCAGGATTTGCAGGGGTTCCGAGAACGGATCGTATGTGACCGGTTTGCTCTATCCGTTCCTATTGACTGGTAAGCGATCCGCCGTTGTTTCTACCCTCGTGAAGGGCTCTTCGTTACTTGAAACATTTATCACGTTTCAGTGGTTTCCACCTTTTACGCGATCAAGACCAGAAAGTGTCCCGAGGGATTCAACGAGACCCGTCGTATCGCTTTCGCAAATTACGCGACGATCGTTTTGTGGTTAGCGTTTGTGCCTCTTTACTTGGCCTCGACCAGCAACGTCGTCAGGGTGATCACGTTGGCGCTTTCCCTGTCCCTAAACGGGCTAGTTCAGCTGCTCTGTCTCTTTCTGCCGAAAGTTTACGTGGTGCTGATCAAACCGGAAAAGAACACCAGAGAACTGGTAATGGCTAGGCACACCGGATCCTCTCATCCCACCGCGACAGCCACGTCAGAACCAGCCTCGGCTTCCCCGTGCCACGTAAATCGAGCCAACTCGTCGTGTTAAACGATTTCGATCCTTTCCATTCTCCTATTTTCTTATAAAACTTGTACGAAAACATCGCGAGACCGCCAGTAAAGCCGATTATTCCGTTCTCTATCGTCCCTCGCTCTCTATATCGATAAGTAAACGAATAAATAAATAAATTTTATTCTAGGTCCATCGACGTTCCGATGTAATACGTAACTAGCCAACTATAATAGAAAGCTCCACTTGCGTACAAATCGAAACGAACCCTTTTATCCAAATGTACGATATATTTATTTGTGTACAAACTACGATGTCGACGATGAAGAATACTTAAAAAATTAACAATACCCGTCGAACGACGATCTCCGCGTCGACGTAAAACGATCGTCGAGAAATCGCGCGCGATCGTTTCGAGGGTGAGATGGGTGCAACAATCGAGCACGCTACTTATGCGAACTTATCCTAAGGACAGCGGGCCGAGAGACGCTCTAACGAACAAATCGATCGAGGGAGGAGACGAGTCGGACTTGTATAATTATTTAAATATTTTTCTATAAATTTTTATTCGGCTTAGGAAGACGCGATAAAGCTAACCATCGCGTCGAGTCCTCCGTCGTCGATCGATTTATCCTGGGTCTCGCGCGTACCGTCGCTGACCTATACGAAGCACGCTCTCGTTGTCGTAGAGGCGCCAAGCTTCGCTCGAAAGGCCTTTCGTGGACGGAACGACTGATAAGGATTTGCGACGGGTCGCGTGCGTGACGATGCACGCGCGATTAAGTACTTAACGTTACTCTATATACAATTTCGATCGTTGAAAGAGTTTTCTTTTAAAAGGAACTCTCGCGATTCGTTCTGATTTGAACGGACTCTGGACTCGGGGTCATAGCCGGATTGTCGTAAGCGTAGTCGAGAGTGGTGTCCTCGCTAGGATGCCTTCCGGACAGAGAGGTGCTGGTGGTGTTTGGCGTGCCGTTATCGATCCCGATTCCGCTTCCGCTTCCGCTCCCGTTTGCATTCGCGTTTCCCACGACCCGCGAAGGAGCTACGCTAGCACTGATCGTTGGCATCGCTAGCCTCAAACCATTTTGTCTGCTCGTGCCCATTTCTGGATCGTCTTGTGCTCTATTATTTTTCTTGTTGTTGTTGTTGATATTGTTGTTGTTACTATGGTTATTATTATCGTTCCCGTTGCGAGTAGTCTGGAAAAAGTAAGCAATAAGCGACGCACGGAACGAGCGGACGTTTCGCGAAACCGTTGCTGCCAACCTTTATCCAGTTGCCGGTAAACGCGCGACGAAACGCGCCTCGCAGCTTTTTCCACTTGGCGAACCTCGTGGTCAGCAGGTACATAGTCGTCAGTAACGAGACGAGACCCACGGCGATAGCTATCGCGACAAAGATCCATAATCTTCGGACTTCCCCTACGGACAACGGTCTTTGAAAATCGAAAAGACGAAAGCGACGACTCGGTATCGTCCTCGAGCGATCTCCGTTTCCTCCACTTACCTCGTAGGTCCTCGTACTGCTTCAAAAGAACGTATCGCTTGTCGTGCAGATATTCTGAAACCGAGAATCGAACGGTAGTTTGCGCATCGAAGCGAATAGTGTTTTCCAGCACCTCGTAAGTACGCGTAAAAAGAAATCGGAACGAGAAGATTGAGAAAGTTTGTCGCGGTCGGTGGGATCGTAAGGTTGGGTTAGCTTCCTATTCGCCGAGGAAGAGCGAGAGCGAGAGGGACGTAAGAGAAGGTGAAAGAGAAAAGACGAAAGGACGAAAGGGAGTAAAAGAAAAGAAAAGAAAAGAAAAGGAGGAAGGCAAGCAAGCGGTCGGATGGGTGAGTCATCGAGCGCGTTCGCGTGTGGGAAGTCGACGGAGGGACGGACGGTGGTCAGGTGCAAAGTCAACGGACTCGAATCTACCTTCTATTCAGGTGTACGGCGTACGCCGGTTGGCCTACTACCTGCGCTTTTCTTCGATCGATCCGAAAACATGGATGAACGTACGTTATACCTTCCGACCATGGGCTCGCGACGACCGAAAATCGATCGTTTTCGATCCGGTAAAGGGACATAGAAGAAACGTCCAAGCAACGGTTTGCTACGACAGGACGCGATGCTTACCTTGACAATCGGAAAGACACTCGACCGGCTGGTAGTTGGAACTATCGACGTTGCAAATAGACGAGCACGGTTTGCAGTGTCCAACGTAACGATTGCAGTACTCGACGGTGGAGCAACGATTCCCGCCGCACATCACCCCCTCCGGAGACAACCCCCCGGCCGTGCGACCCGCGATCACCAAGCCCAGAACGATCCACACCAGCGGCCTTTCCATCTTCCGAAAGTGTCTCCGATACCCGACTGTTTATCCCGAAAGGACTACCTCCTAACGCCGCTCGACCGAAACATCTCCGTGCAGAGTCGCGTTTCTCCTGAAACAACGGATCGGATAACTTATAGTCCCTGTTGGGCTTCTTCGAGGATACAGGTTAGAGCGTTTCGCTGAGAACGCTCGAAAAGGAAGAGTGCATTGGATGTGTGACGGGATGCACCGAGAAAGAACGAAAAGGCAAACTGCAACGTGACTCATCGGTGGTATCGCGCGACGAACCAGTTCCGAACGCGATCGTCGTTTCGCCTTCGGCCGATTCGATCGCGCCGGAATCTTCGATCCATTCGCCGAGGAAATACCGATGCGTCACAGCGTCGCTCCGTGCACCATGCGTTTCATCGATCACGGTTCCCAGCTGTCCTCGTTCTTCCTCGATCCTCGACTCGCGTTCGGTATCAAAGACGACCGACACCTTTATAATTAAGCCGCGTTTTGGAATGGTCTCCAAGCCTTTCGAGAAGGTGTTTTATTTCAGAGGACACGAGCCCCAAACTCTATGTAGACACTGACCAGTAACGTCTAAATAAATTTACTAACGTCAACCTGTTGCTTTCATTTATTTTATTCCTTCCCCGCATTCTCTTTCTTTTCAAAAATCGACTGTTTTTCACCGTCGACTTTCGAGAAGAGAACTCTTCTGTTCTGGCACTGATACCATATTGGACCGCAACTTTCCAACGAACCGATCGGCGATCGCGACGCCATTCAAAATGGCGAACAAAATACCGAGGAGACGTAGGCAGAGAGGGAGAAACAGTATGCAGTCAACCGTTTCCGATATTTGTTCAACGCGCAACGAACCTTCGTTTAACGGAACGCGCCAGGATCTATCTCTCTCTACGTTCGTTAACACTTGGGCAATTTTCTTGTACCGTAATTAACATACGAGATAAAATGCCAATATCAACAAACGTAATAAATTGAATATGGATGTGAAACTGTTAATTTGCTCTTTACAACTACCATTATCGTGTCTCTCTCGAAAAAAATGAGGCTTCGACCGTTTGCTGCGTACTTGACGCGTCAGCATGCCTAATATAGGTATAAAAATGCAACTTTGTACCGATAATATTTGCATTCGTCTAGTAAACTCGAACGGTAGGCAAGAAGGAGAGAGAAGAAACGATAGTCGGTGCCAGGTACCGCGAGATACCAGGTGGACGCGGTCAACGAGGTCGATGCATCGAGGCGCGTCCATCGGGGAACGCGAACACCTTTGGAACCGACGTCGAGTCGTGCTTTGGAGAAACTAGGAAACTGGGAAACCGTTGCGTCGCGTCGAGAAGCCGGACGGATCGTAGCCGCGCGGCTGATCGACAGGAATGTTGCTTGACCGGTTTCGACGACAGCTTCTAGCCAGCGTCAACTCCGCGCCGCTATAACAACCGTATAGTTTAAAAGTTCTCGACAAAGAAGTGGCACGCCGTTCGAGGATCGACGATCGACGCGTCTCGATCGTTTCGTTTCGATTTTCACCAACGGTTCGACGAGCAAACGCGACGCGCGTTTCTTAATTTCCAACGAAATTTCAACCAGCAAAAACGACGGAGGATCTTACTTGGTACGAGCAGGAGGCGAGATCGTTCGACTTTGGTCCAAAATCGACGGATAATAGGATCGGACTGCGAGGCGAGGCGCTCGCATGTCGCCGACTTCCGATCGCCAACAGCTTTCGATAAACCAACAGACACTAACAACACCTTTCCGCGCGAAATGGTCGCGTTCAACTGACGATCACGAGCCTCCGCGTTCCTACCACCACGCAACCTTTTCCTCTTGCCTGCCTCGCACCTGAATTCCACCTCTCCGACTATGACCACCGTCCTCCTTGCCCTCTTAATAGCTGCACCTCCCCCTGTCGTGTACCTGTTCGTTGCTTCGCCCCGTCTCGCCTCACCTCGTCCACGGTTGGATTCGAGCATCGCCCGACTTACCTGTTGCGGGCAGAATCGTTCGTTTCGTTGTTTTCACCTACAAGAACCTCGCACAGGGAACCATTCGCACCAAAAAAAAACTCCCTTTCAAAAACCATACAATTTTTGCTGTGCAAATAACGCGACACGCTTCTTTTTGTTATTTATCTACTCGCCCAAATAGTATGGCTCGTCAGAAATTTGACTATTATACGTCATGTCACCCACAACTCGTATAATATTAATTCCTGGGCCACGAGTTACATGTTATATATCGTAGTTATGCTGTATTTTATTTGGAAATGGTTTTCATGGGAAAGTAATGCAGTTTTCAGCAGTGCGCGACGGGAAGTCTACCTCGTGGGGCGAGGAGAGCTTAGCCCCGTGCTCACGCACCGAATCGACCACGTTCTCCAAACGCGAGTAAATCGTGATTCGTTTCGACGAAGGGAAAGTCGAAAGACCAGTGCTTCTATTCACGTGTTTTACTGCTTATTAAATGTTCGTACAAACGTATAACAAGGAAATTGGAGATTCTCTACGCTTAGATTTACATTACGAATCGCTATCCGCCGTCCGTTACCTGTGATTCGATTTATCGAAATCGCGATGCTCGACGTTCGACGGAACGCAATCATCGATTTCTGTTTGTCGATCGCGAGAGTCGAGTCGCTCAGCTGCTTCTCGATAGATGCCGTGCGATGCATCGATACGCGCGCGCCTGCGCGTGCTCGTTTCAAACGTTCGAAAAGGAGGAATAATGCGCGAAATAAGCTTTGAAGCACAAAAGGAACAAAGTAGGCGTTAAACGCGAGTGTACGTAATTCTCCATGCTACAGACGAGAATAAGAAATTGCATAAATCGCACGATACTTCGCGTAAATTAGATTTACGAGCAATTGGATTTATTTTCGTCGCATGGATCGTGACGTGGATCGATGCGTCGGTGGTTTTCGAACGATCGAAAAGAACGACGATGACCGGGAATAGAAATAAGAAACACAACACGTCTTACGTTCCGTGGCATGTTTGCGTTTTATTGTTTTTTTGCTGTTTCGTTTAACGAACGTCGAGCGAGCCGCGCAACGAACTCGAATTCGGCCTCGAGGCCTCGGTTCCGCGGATACGTGCATCGACTTCTGCGTCCATGTTCGTACAAAATATATTTTATCGTAACAATTGCTATCCATAATAGTCGTCTTATTGATAAAATCGTTGTCGTCCGCGACAACGACTCGTCAGTCTCTATCGTGTTCAGCGAGCACTGTTCTCGTTTCCAGTTTGTTCGTCGCGTCTACTCCTCCTCTTTCCGTCGGGGCTCGATCGGCGTCGCGGCGCCTTTGTAAAAAAAAATCAAGATTGACCAACCGCAGTCAAAGTCGATTTTTAGATCGTCGGCGTGTCGCGAACGAACGCGCTCGCGGCCAAACGAAAAAAGGGAGAAGCGTCGCGGCGTTTAAAAAGAACGGAAACCCGAATCGTGGTTTCCCGCGGCGACGAGAAGAGAACGTTGCTAGAACGCGTACGCCTATGGGCAGGATCGCTGCTGCCTCGCGCGTCCCTCGTAGCCGCCGATCGAACAAAACTTTCGTTGTCTTGGGGACTCGAGCGGCAAGTTGGACGACATCGACTTCCTCCTCCGGTTACAGACCGCTCTGTTCCCTTTGCTCGCGGTACATTTGTTTATCGTGGTCCGTGAAAAGGAGGAAATCGCGCTACAAGTTCCAATCGGTGTAGCTGCACAGGCACAAACTCCAGCAACCCGATCGCGTCGGGCGAACGTTTGCGCCTCCGTTCGGCCGATGAGCGCGAGAAACGAGAGGTTCGTCGAGGCTGTCGGGCCGCTGGAATTCCTATCCTCAGATGCTCCCGTGACTCGCGAGGCTCGTTGGATTCGCGCAAGCGGTCGCGACGAATCTGTGACAGGGCTCGGGCGGCGATGGCGAGGCTCTGCCATCCTCCGCCCTCGGGACGGGCACCGGCACGCCGTTCTGCACGTAGTGGGTCAATCTCGTCGGCAACGAGCCCGCGTTTAGCTGGTAGAATTCGATCAGCTGCAGCAGATCGTAGAACTTGGTCACTCCCTTGTCTAGAGTGTACAGCCAGCAGTTGCATCGTTCGTCGAATACCTGAAACGCCCTCGATTTTCAAGTTGTTCGTTTCCAAGCGATGCCACTACTGGGGGTTTTAACAGGTTTTCGCTATCTACGACCCGTATATGGGTCATTACCACCCATCGCGCTATCGGACACGTCGCTGAGAGATTAGACAGCGGACGTGTTCGCTTTTAACATCCTCGTACTCACCGGTTGGATTTGCGCGTGGAACACTTTCTCGCTGTATTTGTAGGTCAACACGTACGCTCCCAGGTTGCTCCTGCTCTCGCGAACCAGGAACACGCTGAAACCGACAACGTGTCGTCAGCGATCAGCGAAAAGCTCGGAGGTAAACGCGCTTATGGACACTCACCCGTCCACGGAACCGTGATCCCTGACGATCGCCGCCGCGATGTCTCTCTTGAGCCCCCTGTGAAACCAGGGCTGCAAAACGTGGATACCGTCGTCGAGTCCGTGGAGCCTCAACACCGCGCAGCCGGCCGGCGGTCTCGAAAACGGTCGCCACGTTCGACGCCAATTGATCCCTTCGCACTCGGCGATGTCTTTGGCCTCTTTAGGATCGTCCACGATTCTCCCGACGCTTCCGGTAAAATCCATGGCTACGCGAGATCGCACCGTTTCCTGCGAACACGGTTCACCGAAAATCATCTTGATGGACAGTCAAACGAGTAAAACTTGTTTCATTCTTTCCTTCTTTTCTTTACTCGGATTACTATCGACATTAGTGACATATACAACATGCATCTGTGGGATCCGATCGAAGAGGGATAAGAAAGAAAAAATAAGGTGGACTGTAATTGTCTCTGGCCTCCTAGACGTTTGTTTAGGTTTGCTGACTCGTCTCGTACGCCTCAGTATAAACACACGACAACCACCTGCACCAAGTTTCGGAGGAAAGCGTCTCGCTTTCGTCCGGGAGGGGACACAGAATTAGGGCGCGCGCGCGAGCAGTAAAAAAATTGGGGGACGGGGGTTGACGGGGGTCCGTCCGATACGGTTGTTGCTAGGCGAGCATCGGGCATCGGACATCGAGGACAACGGACGAAACTCTCAGGCTGAACGAACACCGAACGACGCGTCTTCGCAGCACTCGAACAAAAATTCACGGAAAACCGAGAACGTCGTTTGCCGGATGCTTCTTCGATTCGAGTTCCGGTCCGCGAGGTCCGGTGGCCGGTTTGAACGCGCGTACGTTTGAAAATAAGGTGCCGTCGGTACGCCATGGTTTCTCTTCCATGCTCGTTTGGAACGACGCGACTCTCTGGCAGGGAATAGCGACGAGAAACCGTGCAAAAGCTTCCTCGAGAGGGACAGGTATTGCAATGTCAAGGTTGCAGAAGCGCAAGCGCGCGCAATCGACCCGGAGATGCACGCACGCGCGCGCGAAATCAGCCGGTAACGAACGAATCGCGGGACAAGTTTCATCTTCCTGGCTTTAGGTACGCGGAACGACCACAGACAGCTAGGCAGCTCGGATGAATGACCCAATGCGATACAATTATAACTCCCTAACTTCGTAAACAACCTGTAAAATATCATAAATGCACAACTGTTAGAATGACCCAGAGTACCAGGACATCAATCGGTACTCGTGGTTTCGCGACGCATAGTGTTCGAAAACTACGTATTTTGTAGAATATATGTTGCTATCGTTACGTTAAAGCGTGTACCTTCCTATCCAAAAGTCATGTAGTATAAAATGAAACGATTCTATTTCGTATAGAAACCGCAAAAGGAACTTTCCAACGATGATAGTCGAAAGAATGACGCTAAATCATAAAAGGATAATGAACTCGTTGAAAAAATCGGGCTATTCGCGTCCAAGTCGGTGTTTTCGAACACTGCAACGCGACGCGACACAACGCTCGGTGTGCGCGCGTACCTTGCGAATGATCGATTAGTTGCCGGCCGGCCGGCCGGCGCTTAGCAACAGTCGACTGCAGCTTTTTTGCTCGGTTTTCGAAACTCTGCTTCGACGCGAACTCTTCCAAAGACCTCCAACCTCCAACGTGCCCCTTATTTCACCTTCTCCTCTTCCCTTTCTTCGAGCAGCAATTCGCGCGGGGCCAAGCAACGAAAGAAAAACGTTCGCAACGAACAACGTCCAACTGCTAAACGATCGCGCCGGATACGGTTTCGTCGGTGTCCACACGCTTTTAAACCTTTTACGCAACACCCTTCCGCTCGGACCCGAGAGAATCTGTAAAGGCAAACTCACGTTGGTCATGTCGTATTTGGTGTATCGTTCCTTCGGACTGTCCCCGCTGGTCTGCTCGCACTGTTTGTTCTTGAACGCTCGATAGTTTTCCCTGAGTTGCTTGCCATACTGCGACAGAACGAAATTGCTCGATTATCGGAACGGATACGGACCGGAATGGACGGCGGACGAGATAGGCAGAAAACCAATTCGTGACTTTGCAGCGTACGCGCGTCAGCCTCGAACGAACGAGGTGAATTTCGTTTCGACTGATTTTAAAAGACTCCTCTTGCACCCCGTCGATCGCGTAACCGTGACGCGAGACGTCACGAATTTTCTCTCCAGGTTGGAACGAAACGCGAGCAACGGAAAGAGAAAGGAAGGAAGATTCGTTGGCGGTTCGAGCGCACGCTTGCCAACGAACGAACGAACGAACAGTCGCAAGAAACGTTCGCGTAATCTTTCCGCGGGCGAGCAACGAGTATGGACGCGTCGAAAGGCAACGCGGAAGGAAGACTAAGGAATCGAGATTCTGTGGTTACCTTGGCGAGTCTCATGGCCGTGAGCCAGCAAACGCGGGACTTTTCACTGTGGAAAGCGATGACCTTGAGCCCGGATTCTCCAGCCTCGGTGCTTTCGGCTTCGGCGTTGCTGGATGGCCTCAAGCAGACGCCCCACTCGAACGGCGCGTTGAAACGCTTTTTTGCGTTCGTAATCCTATATACCGCGTAATCCGACAAGTGAGCGACCGGAGTCAGTTGCCCGTTGTCCTGAAACCAATCGATCACACTCGTTATATTACAGTACATTATTATCTGCGATCCGTACGTCCGTTCTACCAGCAAAGCTAAACCGACACCGAACCAACCGTTACTTTTTCGTCGTTCGTTTTCCGTTAAACCTGCCATTTATACTATCCGTTAACGAAACGACCGATAGATACCGATGCCTACCGTTTACTACGATCTCTAACCTTAAAAGATCAATCCCATACAACGACATTGTTAGACCAAACCGATAGGATAAAAGAACGTAATAAAAAACAAAATGAAAAATTCGTTTCTTACTACCTTTATTCTCAATCTTTTTCTAAGCACAAAACAGGCATCTCTGTTTATTTCAAATTTACAATCGATTCCACCTTGATTCGACGTTTATATTATATATATATGCATTGACAATACTCGTTGCAATCAATCTGTATATGGCTTTTCTATCTAATCTATGCTTACATTTATAATATTATAACTAACAGAAATAATCGTAGCGATTTCCAGACGAAAATCGATCGTCGATCTTGTACGAGACGGTGTTTGAAAGTGATTTCTCCACTTTCTTCTTAATTGTTTTACAGTTACGCGCACAACGCGCGTTAAAAACTTACTTGTAACTGTACGCGAAACGCAACGCCGCGTTTAATTTATTAATTTTTATTCGACGAAATTAATCGGAAAAGCTAGATAGACGAGCGATTAAAAATAAAAGTCGATCCGTTCGATCGAAGAAACGGAAGCGATTCGGAGGCGTCGAAGCGAAAACGTTTAGCATTCGCGGGTAGAAGTTAGTCACGGTGAAGACCGGAACCGGTTTACGAGTAATTCCAGAAGCGCGGGGGCGGGCGCGGGGGCACCCATGATCGGGGGGAAAATACGAAAAGGCAACGTGCAACAAGATTCGCGTTAAGCGTCGATAAATCCGTATTAAATTCGTTCGGGACGAAATCGCAAGAAAAATCGGTACGAAAGGACGGCACGGACGTCGCGACGGAAGAAACTAACCTATAAATGCACAGGTTGCGTGCGTAACCAAATGGATTTTAGGACACACTTCTCGTTACATCCGTCACATATCAGATGCTTCGATTTAGGCGACACGTGTACAGGGTGTTCGGCCACCCCTGGGAAAAATTTTAATGGGAGATTCTAGAGGCCAAAATAAGACGAAAATCAAGAATACTAATTTGTTGATGGAGGCTTCGTTAAAAAGTTATTAACAATTAAATTCAAAAATTTCAAATCGCTGTGGAAAAATTATTTTTGGTTGCGGGGGTCAATTACAATCATTTTTGGTCATTACACATACCCCCGAAATCCTACCCATTTTCTAGAAAAAAATTCGAGAAGTTGTGAAATTTTTCGACGAAATTAAAATATTTCGAATCGTTCTGAAAAAAATATTGTTAGCTGTAGGGGTCAATTGCAATCATTTTTGGTGAATAGACATACCCCCGAATTCCTACCCACTTTCGAGAAAAAAATTCGAGAAGGTGTGAAAGTTTTCAACAAAATTAAAAAATTTCAAATCGTTCTGAAAAAAATATTGTTAGCTGTAGGGGTCAATTGCAATCATTTTTGGTGAATAGACATACCCCCGAATTCCTACCCACTTTCGAGAAAAAAATTCGAGAAGGTGTGAAAGTTTTCAACAAAATTAAAAAATTTCAAATCGTTCTGAAAAAAATATTGTTAGCTGTGGGGGTCAATTGTAATCATTTTTGGTCATTACACATACCCCCGAAATCCTACCCATTTTCTAGAAAAAAATTCGAGAAGTTGTGAAATTTTTCGACGAAATTAAAATATTTCGAATCGTTCTGAAAAAAATATTGTTAGCTGTGGGGGTCAATTACAAGCATTTTTGGTGAATAGACATACCCCTGAAATCTTACGCATTTTCGAGAAAAAAATTCAATAGGGGCAGAACTTTAAACATTAATAATTGTTTAACGAAGCCTTCATCAACAAATTGGTATTCTTGATTTTCGTCTTATTTTGGCCTCTAGAATCTCCCATTAAAATTTTTCCCAGGGGTGGCCGAACACCCTGTATATCATCAGTTGAATGTTATAAATGTAAACGTTCGAATACTTTGGTGTACGAGATCGTACATCTACATTTCTTTCGCGAGATACCGTCGAATCGAAGTGTTCGGGTTTTTGCACGCTGATAAAAAGTTGACGATCGTAGATTGGTAGCGCATATATGGGCCACGACGAACATATGTACTACGATTACGGTAATACTACGAGAACGTATAACGGTAGGCGTTCGTGAAAGCAGAAGCAGCGAAGCGAAGAATCGAGACGTTCGAAGAAGATCGCTTACGACGAGCGTGGGTGGAGTGGACGAGGTCAACGAAAAGACCGAAGGGAATTTAAAGACGCGAGGCAACGAAGAAGAGAGGTTAGGGTATCGTGAACGTAGATTCAAAATTGTTAGGTCGTTGGATCGTACTGGGCCCTTTCCTTTCTCTCTTTTCCATTTTCGATGGATGAATTTTCATCGTTGCGCGATAACCTAGCACGAAAAGGAAACCTTGCGTACGCGCGAATGCATCGAGTAGCGTTCGTTTATTGGATTCGTTCTAATAGAATTTGCGCTTCGCGTCTTGCTCGGTCCCGATCGTACGGCAATTTTTTAAACGACCGAACAGAGATTACCACGGTCCGTGGTACCTAGCTCGTCTTTTTTCTTCGGTTTTATCGATCGGTGGTCGAAATTCGAGACAAGCAATGTCCGTGTCCGCGTCCGCGTCGGCGCCGATATCGTCGGTAATAGAGTTTCGATAGATTTTACGCGTTACTTTTACAATATTCAATTACGAAAAGTCCTATTTATCGTATCTAAAACCCTAGAATCGTACATGGTCGTTACGCCTCCTAGGCGAAAACATTGCGCAAAAACAGCGCAAGAATCGTTGTACCGAGATACTTTTGGAACGACGATCTTGTCGGGTTATTATTTTATGGAAGAAATAACGTTGGACCGTTTCGATCGACGCTATCATAACGAAAAGATTAAGAAATCTTTGGATCGAGGGTGTATCGTAGGTGTAGCATCCCTACTCACCGTGACGCAAGTAACGTCAGCGTTTCAGCGGGAAATACGGCCAAACGGTTTCGCAGAGGAAACGTCGATCGCTTCGTGGATCCCAGCGACGACAGCGCGACAGCGACAAGGGACGAAGACGGCGTTGACGATGCCGACCCGATGAACATCGACGAAATAGCCAAACTAGAGAGAAAGAGAAGATAGATACATAGACAGATAGTCAGATAGAAAAATAAAATAGAATTTACGAGAACTATGGAAATACGGGCAACGGGGAAATAGAGAAAGAAAGAAAGAAAAATATAAAAAAAGATACAGGAAGAGCGGAGCGGGTGGTGTCGCGAGGTACGGTTAAACAAATAAGACGCGCACGAGAAAGCAAGAGCGCGAGGATGGTTGATTTCAACCAACAGCCTCGAAGATGATGCATCGTAAGCGATAAGAAACTCGAGAACAAGAGTGACGCTTGTGATTCGTGACTCATGATTAGAAGTTGTTTTTCTTTCATTGGAGACGCGAGAACAAGCGCGAGCAAATCACCGCCCGAAAATTAAGGGAACGAGAAAACGGTTCGTGTCTACCGCGACATGGCCAGGATCGATTTTACGTACGAAATTCGCAAAGCTCGTTTCCCGAGGCTGCGCGATTTCGCTGCTTCGATACTCGTCCGATTTCCCTCAAGTACAACAATCTTTCTTCCATAAATATAACAACCCATGGACAATCTTTCCAAGACATATCCTGTAACTATCCTGACGACTTGCACCAGTTTCGCGTACGGCTTCTTACGTTTCTTTTAAAAGTCTCGTCGGTCAGTATTTCTATTTCAATTTTATTAATAATTTTCTATTGAACAGGACGCAAGACTAAGGTGCAAATGTTTAGTAAATTAACGTTAAACTATGCTCGTTTCAACCAATGTAATGTCATCGATCGTATCGATTGCACGTTCATTCTGTCGTTCCCGAAAGAATAGTCCGCGGTTTGATTTTCAACGCTTCCATTGGACGATCAATCGAGCCGAGGAGATTAATTTGTAATCCACGCACTTAAATCGACGATCCTTTCTGGTTCTTTCCCGAGCGACGGGCTTCTCTGCATCCCCGATTCTAGCATTTTTTCCGTTCGAAGAATAACACCGACGTATCGTCGCACTCTGTGCATTTGCGCGTAGGTACTTTTGCCTTCCTTTTAACGAAACTAAAGCTTATTCTGGTTTCACCGGTGTTCCTTTCCAACAGCAAATTATCGTTTTTTCGTCAACGACTCGACCTTCCTCGCGTTTCCTCTTCTCGTTGCGCGAGACCAATGAAACGGAAGGAAGGAAGGAAGGAAGACAGGAAGGAAGAAAGGAAGATGCGGACAGACGTGGAACAGCAAACGGTTGGGTGGTAGGGTGATAGGGTGATAGGGTGAGAGAGAGACGACAAGAGGGCCAGGCCAAGCCAGGCTAGGCCAGGCCAGGCCAGACCAGACCAGGACAGGCTAGGGGGCGGTGGGAGAAGGGCAAAGGTGGTACGGTGTGGGGTGGAGTCGCAGGAGAAGAAGGGGTAGGTCTGGTTTAGGAAGGAGAAACAACGCGGCGGGGAAGCAAAGCGAAGAGACGAGCTACCGGCAACGATAACGGCAGACTGCGCGACGACGTTGATGCAATTCTCTTCGTTTCTTCTTCCTTTCCGTTTCTCAAGGAAACTCGGTCGATTCCTCGATCGACTGAGTTCGCGACGCGGCGTCGAGACGGCCGGTCACGGTTCAAATGACGGCGGCGACGACGTTAGCGTCGAAAGTGTAGGAGGCGCGCGCACGCATCGCCTCCCAGCAGTGTCGGAACGACAACTGACGGAGGTGCGACTCGTTGCTCGCCGGTACCCTCGTGCACAGCGCCGAACAAAGATCCGAAGATAGCCGAATAGCCGGACGAGAACGGCCGAGCTGGCCAGTCAGCTGGTTTCCCGGCGGCGGCAGACTGCATCGGCTGTGCGTTGCAGCTGCGCCTCGTTCCTTGCTCCTCGCTTCGATTACGGTCGTTCACGAACTTTCCCGAATCAGCTGGCTACTACCCATCTACTCCCATCGCCCGGACCCTATCATCCGTTTTCCCGTTCCTCGTCTCTTTCTGCCCGCTTCCCTAGCCCGGTCGACGTATATTTGCTAGCACTTTAGAAAATGGTCATCCCGAGACTTAATCTCATCGATATGTATTTAACATTAAAGTTTCGACGGCCTGTACGTTCGTGAAACGAAAGGGTCAGTTTCCAAATGAGACGTAATGTTCCTTGTATCCCATTAGAAGAGGGATGCAACACAATGTACCCCCCCATGTTTAATACGAAATTTTTAATCGAGACCCAATCGTACAGGTCGCTACGGTACGTTCGAACGTTGGTTTCGCGATTCGCGGTTCGAGACTCGTTGGGAACACGACTACGCGGGCTTCGCGAAGCCTCGCAAGACGCGTATCGTTGTTATACGGTAAATCCTGGTCGTTGATGCGGCGATTCTTGGATATTCGCGGTACGAATGTGCACTCTTGTATCGTTCCTTTCTCGCATTTCAGGGTCTCTGTAGGATAGGTGGGTGACGTAGGTGGTCCCTGGACAGCACGGAATCCCTCCTTTTGTCGTCGCGATGGGTCGATATGCCCCAGTGAACCAACTGTGCATTGTTGGCTGCCGGTTGGCGAGTTACGGAAGCCGCCGCCGCCGCATCGTAGCTCGTTCGTGTCGTCGCTCTTCCGTCGATTCTATCGAATCGTTTTTCGCGATAGTCGTTGCGCGCTTCTTCCATTCCAACTGTCTTTCGATATCCCCCGACTCTCGATTCTTTTTCTTCCTTCCGACAATACGCGACGAAACGATCTTTTTGCACAGTCGACCGCTGGTCGAGTTGCCCGACCGGTGGGTTACACTAGTTGACTCGTAAAGATCGGCTAGGCCCAAACAGTAAACGCGGGCGAAGAAAAAAAGAAGGTGTAGCGGAACGACGCATCGCGTCGCGAGCGTATCGGACGGGACGGTCCGTATATTTCGGCCGGTGACATTAAAACCGATGGTTACGCGCTCGGAAAATCCGTACCTTTTGGTCGCGCGCCAACAACCAACAGCACCGTGAATTCTACTCCAAATACCCTAACCCACTAAACTCTTATCGATTCCAAAACGACGGAATAGCGATTAAGATCGACAAACTTTTTCTGTTTTTTCCGAATTCCAACGTTCGATGCATAACATCGCGAATAGAGCGGTCGTTTCGTATCGAATCGTTCTGGTTACACCGATTGGATTACTCACCGGTAGTATCCGCTTCGAGGAAGCCAACGCCGCTGCCGCGTTGATCTGAAACAAAACAGATCACAAACTCGTACGATCGGACGCGAACAACAGAATGCACATTACCGGCCAATAGAATTAAACATGTAAATATTTGTAAATTCATGGAAATGAAATTACATTTTGGTCATCAGTGGGAACGAATGTACGGCAGCCACGGCTAACTGGGTAGAATTCGAGCATCGTTCGCCAGGCGATAAAAGTTGCCCGGTTTCGGCATAAGCGACACGCGACACGCGAGACGATGAGACACACGACACGCGACTCGCGGAAAGAAGAGAAAGGAGGACGCGCGAGGGTACGCCAGTAGGAAAATTGCGTACGCACCATAGACGTGCTCGCATTCACAAATTTTACAGCACCACGCTTTTAGCCTTTTCCGTTAGTAACGCAAGTAGATATGGTATGCAGGGAAAGAACGTTTCGAAAGAGAAGATCAACCCTAACCTCGACTGTTTTCGCTGTTTCCTACTCGATCGTTTCTAAATTGCTGTTCTTACCGTTCCCCGATTTCTTCTTCGATACGAACGTACCTCGAATCAGCCTCGGCCCGTGGGGATATAACGCGGAGAATTAAATTTCGCTTTCCCTTCCCTGTCTTAAGCATCGCGGCCCGGTAGCGAACAAGGTTAGGTTCGTCCTAAAAGACGAACTTTCTTTCGCGTGTTCAGCGGCGTCAAACGACGAGAAAACGAACTCTGTCCGATTCCTTGTTTCCCACTCACGGTTCGTGTTTCTTGTCCTTGGAAAGCACCGCCGAAAACGCGCGTCCGACAAAGCTCTGCCAGGATCGACCGATAAAATACTACAAGACCGTTCGCGTATCGTCCGTCGACGCCGGTGTCGCGTCGCGAAAACTTCCGATCGCATTCGTCGGGACGAGGCATATCGGCCTCCGCGTTCGATGAACGGAACCCGCGACTGCGATCGCGAGGTTGGGCATAACGAAGAGAAACGAGACCGATATCGAGACGAAAACGAGAACGAGAACGAGAACGAAAACGCAAACTGTTCGCGGCGGTCCGTCACGCGTCGCGAACACGAACAATGACGTGGATGCAACGGACGTCGTAACGCGATGCGTTGCGAAAACGTATTGTGTTTGCTCGACACCCTGAACCGAGAAAGGGGAGAGAGCGTGGAAGTCGTGGAATAGTGGGAGGATTGCCGGCCGGACACCGATTGACAGACGGTCGCGCCAAGAACGAGAAGTTAGGAAACGCGTGCATACCGGTGCATAGGTTATGTATCTGTAGGTACACGCGCGAGGCACATACGTTTTACATGAAACTGGAACCGAGGACCAACAATTACCGTTTCGGCATTCGTACGTGCTTTTCCACGAGAGTTACGCTGCCAATGAACGCGCAGCATATCGCAAATATATTTGCTTAAAGAACACGAAACGCTTGTTGCGTTATCTCTATATACCATGCTTGTTTCGCTTCTTTTTCTGCGAACGATTCTCTTTCCTTCCCTGTTGGATCAGGTTTCGCTGAGCTTACGACTCTGAACGGCGGACGAAGAATAGACATTCAACGGTGCAGATTTTAGTGAAATTCAACCGTGCGTTATTGCAGGATCGCTTCAAAACCGATACGCGATGGTTTTGTAGAGCTGCAATCATAACCTACATTCGTAATTGTTTTCGATCTTTGGTATGCAACTCGCTTTACTATCGACGTCGACGATGACGGTGTGTTACGACGACGACGTCGATGACGATGACTGTAGTTCGGATGAAAGCAGCACGGGTGCGGGAAAGGGGGTAGAACGGGAGCATAGCACTGGAATAGAGTCGATCGGTGAAGAGAGAGGCGGGGTGAAACGTCGGGTATATCAGAGGACTGGAACAGGGCGAAGGATGGATGAGAAGAGAGAGCGGGTGAAAAAAGGAAAGAAGGGAAGATGGCGGCGGAGGATTAGTAGTAGGAGGGGAATGCAGAAGGTAGGTCGTCGACCCGGGAGCAGTGTTCCTAGCAGAATAGCTCTTTTGCCGACTCGAATGTGTGTCACGCGCTGCACACTCGTGTTACCGGTGAGCTCGTTCTCGCTAACGTGCTCTTGCAGCTCGTGTCGAGCCGATTCGTGATTTGCACGCGTGTTACGGCCTGCCTCGGTATCGGGAATTTCCGTGCATGATGTAACTCGCGGGTTCACGGACAATAGGGAAGGACAGATCGAAAGAAAATGAGGATCGGCTCGTTTCGCGTTCGAAAAATTATACGTCGTTCGAACAACGACGTCCCACGACCCACGAACCAAGTAGAAGAGGACATGCATTACGAGAGAAACGGGCGCGGTGGGCATATCGCGAGTCGGAGATCGCGAGAAAAACGCATATCGCGGTCGGTGAAAGCGGGTATGAGAGTTACCTTAGAAAGGTGTATGACTGACCTGCGCAATGCTAGTGCGTTGCCTGCTTGCCTGCGTACGCATCCTCTTAAAGGTATACATATGTATACCTATACGTATACAACTAGCGTCAATGAGACCGACCGAAATCGAACGAGAACGAACGTGCAATTTTACAAGTTCATAGCAAAGACAGCCATTATCGAGATAACTATTGTACAAATAAAAGAGACGATTTGTACATTTACTTAATTCTGAATCTGAATCATTCAATGCCGTTACCGGTGTTTTTTCTCGTCCAATTGATTTGCAATAATCACGATGAGTCTAGGTTAGGTATTACGGTATCGTTAACGGTTCCCAAAACTTTGAAATTACCGAGGATCGAGGTCGATAGGATCCTCTTTCCTTGCGAGATAACGCGATTTATTTGTGTAAACGTCGCGTCGCATCACGACGTGCGTTCCTTTCTCTTTTACTTTCCCTGTTCTCGCGCTCGGTCGCTCGACGAGAAACCTCCGTCTCGCGCCAAAACGAAACAGACTAAAAGAGGGAACAGAGAATGTGTAAAACTATATTTTCGGTAAAGAATTTTTTTCTTGAAAATGCGTAGTATTTCGAGGATATGTCTAATGACCAAAAATGATTGCAATCGACCCCCGCAACTAAAAATAATTTTTTTAGAACGATTTGAAAAATTTTAATTTTGTCGAAAAATTTCACACCTACACGAATTTTTTTCTCGAAAGGGGGTAGGATTTCGAGGGTATGTCTATTGACCAAAAATGATTGTAATTGACTCCTGCAACCAAAAATAATTTTTGGACCTGGTCTGCCGTTTGATAATATTCGATTATCCTTTGCAGTCCCCCCATAGTCAATTCGCATATATTTACGCACACACTACAGCTGCCTACCCATCAATACAAATTCAGTGAATAGTTTCTCAACTGACCGTCATCCATGAGAAGAGGACGCTAAAATCACTACTCAATTTTCAGGTCGGTATGGCAGTCAGATCGAGCCACGGAAGTTTTAAGATGTAAGGTCTACTTATATACCTCATGTGTGATTCTACGAGCTAAATTAAAATAAGAATCAAATTTAAAAAAATGAAAACTAATTCGCCTAAGTTCTTGTACAGTGGGTCGATCGAAGAACATTCGAGATAGGTCAACAACGACAGATTGTGCATCTTTACCGACGCAACTCGCGTATTGCCTGCCTTCAGGCGGTTCTTATTAAATTTTCAAAAGTATCTTCGTTCTTCTTACCTTGTTCGTGACGTAGAGCTTTCGTTCGCGCAACAGCATGTACATTTTTCTCCAAACGTCCAGGTATCGAAATCGTATCCAGACCAAACTGAACACTTGAGGGCATTCCGCGTCGTCTTGCATCAAAAAATTCTGAAATTGCAGAAAGCACGCTCTGCTCGAAAATTCGCCATCGGTTTCGTCTTGGATCGTTTCTACTCACCCTTAAAGCACTTTCGGCGTCGATCATCGTCGTCCCTCCATCCTTGAGGATAGCAACGGTGGTGGTAGGAAAAGCGACCATGTCGGTTGGGAAGAATTGCTGAAACATACGTGCGATCGTTACATTATTCAAAGCCTGATCGTGCTCTCGACGTTACCGAAACGTTACAAGTTCTAACGTTCAATCGCAAGAATAGATGGAACATTTTCCGACGACAGAGTACAAAAGGAAATAAAGAATGCAATAATTTCTTTAGCTACTGTCATAAATTCTATCGGTACGCGAGAGTTACTCCCACCCAGTTGTAACAGTCGCGTCGAGAGGTTATCTTTGACACGCGACCGACGATGCGCCGGATTATCAGTGATTTACAACGAATCGGAAGAGCAAACGTTTTTTTTAGCAAACGATATCCGATCGAGAACGTATTCGAACGATATTAAATTGCTGCGCTCCTACCACAACGAAAGGAACATACGTTCGAATAAATTTCTTTACTCACCTTGGGGTTAAGAAAAAACTCGTACTTGAGGAAATCCGGCCGGAAGAAAAATTTTCTATGATGCCGAGACGCGAACATTTTCATCTCTCTGTGCACGGCTAAAATGTCCTCGTGATCCTCCAGCGTACGTTCTGTAAAATTAATTCGAAACGTGATATCGAACGACGTCGATCGAGACCTTTTGTTCGCACAGATTCTATTAATCGCGAGCAAAGAAAGCGTAGAGTATACGCCGTTCACGATACGCGTGGAAAGACGTTGTTAAACTTAACCTTTAAAATATCGCGTATACCGTGGCGTCACCTTCCCTGCTCGCCACCAGAGGGGTCACGCTCTCGTAAGCGCTCGACCGACCCCTCCGTTCATATAAAAAAGAGAAAAGAAAAAGTTTCGTCGCGCTCACCGATTCCCAGATGGGGCCAGGTTTCCACGATGGACCATGCGATTCCGGACACGTTCCTCTTCACCTTGAGAAGCTGGCACAAATCGATCGTACGGAGATTCTTTTCCACGATCAAGCTGTTCCAAGTGTGATCGTCGTTGTGGAAGCGTAATTCCTCTATCTACAGGAGAGAAACGCGATCGAGGGAGAGAACTTTTGATTAAATTAATTAAACGCGTAAACGGTGAAATAAACAACTTACGCGATTTTCACTGTCTCCGTGGCCATTTTCTTCACCGGAATAATCGCCGCCCCCGCCGTCGTCGTGGTAGTTTTCATCGTCGTAATCGTCCGTGTACGGATCGTATCTCGTCTGCGTTTTCGACAACGTTCGACTGAACTCGAACGCGTTGCATCGAGACCCGAGTCGTTCGTAACTTCCGACTCGGGTCACGGATCGGTTAGAAAGCCCGGAAAGCCCGGAAAACATGGTGCCGGTCTCCAGACACGAACACATCTTTGGCAACCAGTCTGCAAATGTAAAAAGAACGAATTCCGTACAGAAGCGCGCAGCGTTCGATCATCGATCTTTCGTCCAACCGATTTGCCACGCGACAGATACAGTAGTGTAATGATTCTTAAGACGAGCATCGGTTCGGGGATGACAAAGAAACTACGTTTCACGTTCGACTACATTTCTTACCCGAATAAATAAATAAATATCGCGAGAAAATTCGACGATTTAAAGTTCATGCAAGTAAATACGGTAAGATATTACGTAGTTTCGTCGCGACGTACAGAGCGAGTATGCCTTTTTGGGGCCACAGACGCGTTAACGATTTACATATCGGACGATCGGTCGACGCGGTGCAACGACAGTTGTATCGACACCGAATTCAACGACCCGTCGCGTTTGACGAATCTTATCGAAAACTAATACGTCCGACCGTAAAACAAACGATCGCGTTTCTACACCGCGATATGTCGAAGCTACAGCCCCGCGAACAATACGATATCCGATCTGCGACGAAACGTATTCGCGTACAACGCGCAATTTACAAGAATCGTTCGAACAACCGTATCGGCCATACGTACGTAGCCGTAAAACTTATCGTACGATGCATCGTGGCGCCCCGTGACTTTTATTCCACTTCCGAAGGTCCAGTTCGATGTAAACGATAGAGCGCTGCCGCGATCGTAATCGTAATACCGACCAACGAACGATACGAACGAGAGCAAAAGGCAAAACGAAAAGGAAAAGATGGTTGCGTAATTGGAGGAACGTCGATCGTAACGTAGCAAAAGTGTAGGCGCGCGCGTTCCTCGTGTACGTGCAAGCGAACGCGTACTAGATACAAGTAGAGGGAGCGGACGAGGAGAAGGAGGATTTAGACTTTGATCTCCCGCTTCCACGACCAGCTTGCACGTCCGTTCCGTTTTGTCGCGCCAAAACGGAAGAGAAGATCGCTTGAAATCGAATCAGAATCGCGAGGAAAAGACGAAAAGCGAAAAAGTAAGCTCCGACGAATAAAGGTTAACGTACCCGACGCATGGTCGAACTGACGATCGTGTCGCGGACCCGCGAGAGGGCGTAAGTTTTCAGAAAAGAGACCAGAGTAAAATGAACCCCTGGTGCCCCGCGCGTAAACTCCGAACACGAGCCTTTGGGGGCCTTAAACGACGACGAAACGTTTCGTTTCTAACAAACGATTCGTGGAACGCGCGACGTCGCCGTGTAATACCGATTACGGAAGCGACCTCGACCGCAACCTTGGTCCACTCGTGCGCGAGTAGCCTGCTACGTATCTACATACGTACGTATAGTATAACCGACATACGGGAACTGTAACGTTTCTAATTTAATCAAACTTCCCGTGCGCATAGGAAAACGAGAAATACGGACTTTTAATAATTAAATTAACGCGTAGAGAAGATAATTTTTCGATAAACGAGGAAAACGCATTAAATTGTGGACTACTGGTAAGTATTGCGATAGGTTAAAAAACGATTTTTATTACGCTTTGGTGTCGCGCGATCGTGTAATTAGATCGATTGATCGCGCGCGCCCGCGCGCTTTCCGTTTGTTTCAACGATGCAATCGAAGAGCGAGCCTCGATGCAGGATCGACGCGACCAAGATTCCGGGAGAATCTCGGGAACGCAACCTAGTCCAATGTCCAGTCGATTCGCTGTGGTAATGGCTTCCATCGTCCGTCCAACCGAACGACGACAGACGGAGAAAACAAAGCGTCGCGTGCACGATGATACGCGTCCATCGAACTTGTTTTAAAAGACTGCTGGACGTCAGATACGTGTTGGACGGGTACGCGAGTTTCTTAAAGTTCACGACTCTCGCGCAGCACGCGACTCCTAGCGTCTCATCGAGGTAATCGCACAGCGAAATCAACTCTCGAGGTCAAGCTGTTGTTTTTTTCGTCTGCGAGTGCCGAAAAACTGCCTTTCGTTTGCATCGTAAACGAATCCATGCGCGACGAACAACCCTTGCTTTTTCGAAGACGTAGGGGACGTAGGGGTCGAGGTTTCTAAACCGCGTACCGGACCTTGCTTAACCGGATTCGCGTTCAAGTAACTTTGGAACGAGAAACCGTTCTGTCTGCTCGTCGAATGCAAGCAAGCGAAACTGTCGATTCGCCCTTGCCTCGATCGGTCGCTGTCAACCAGTGTCAAAAGCAAAAGAATTTGCTCGATCGTAGATACTATTTTCGTCTACCGGCCAACGAACGAACCTCGTGGTGCCGTCCACACTGAACGACAAGTGCTCGTTCGTAGGTGTTCGCGATGCTCGGACATAGGTTAAGAAACGAAACCGATGGTTGGCGGGAATTTCGAGGATCGGAAATATCGAGAATCGAATGTTTCGATTACCTGTGGTAAATTCGTTGCGAAAGGACGAGCACCTCGCGCCTCTCCGATCACGTCCTGAATGCATTGGGCGTAATTCGAAAGAATTAACAAACGTCTCGTCCGGTAGCTCGTGGACAAACTCGCGATTCGAGGAGGCGGCGACACGACACTGATTCACGACACGTTCCCGACGATCGCGTCGCGTTCGAACAAAAAGAACGATCGGTACCACGACGGTGTCCGTCGTCCGTCGTTTTCTGGTTTCGACGTACCGACCGGTGCACGATTCAACGCATAAACGTCGCAATTTCGACGAAACGCGACACGCACGTGAACCATCCCGCGCGATTTACCAACATGCCGGTTAGGCCAAGGGCGGCGCGTAGCGAAGCGGCGCATGCGCACACCCCGAACAATCGATCGAATCCAACGCGTAGTGCGTACGCATCGACACGACGCGACGCTAGAGTTTGTTTACCCCGTTCGAGATGCCCGTGGACTCTTCGTAAAGGCGGAACAATAATAACCGCCCCCCACAGGACGTGCACACGACCGAAGCCGCAAAAACTCTATTCCGGCAGCTATCTAATACCTGCTCTCCTCGCCTTTCATCGACCAACATTTCCCCCTTTCCACCGACAATCCTCTCTTATTCGTTGCACATGCCTATCTATAACAGTTATCGGTTCTTCTTGCCGTTCCAAGTTTCTTTGGATGGAATTCATCTTTCTTCAATATGCGTACCTTTATTATTAACGACGAACCGAAAGAAACACTCGACTTTCTTTTCTTCTCTATGTCGGAATATATAATCTTGCTGTGTGTCTGGTTTCCTCGAGGTTGTTTGTCAGCTATTGTGCACTTACAAACGCTCCTAACGCGGCTTTAGCGCATCGTTTCTTTCGGTTATTCGTATAAAAGCAGATCGGTTGAGTTTAGAACAAGTTGTAAAGGCCATAGGTAGCAACCGCTGTTTAAAATCGACCCACCGACCCACCCACCATCCGCGTTTCGATAAACTTGTTATTGCATCGAAGGACTTGCCCTACGGGAATCTTGCGTACGGATCGCGGTGCAAGCATAGATGGGCATAGGTTGGGTTTGCGTTTTGTAGTTGCGAGGAATCGTCGGTCGATTCGACTCCTCGATCGTGGTAAAAGTTTCGAACTTACTGCGAATGTTTAAGCATCGTCGACGAACCTGAGAAAGCCAGGTTGTCGCGGAGTCTTCTTCGCGGCGAACGGAATCGTCGTATTCAGCGAGTTCCGCGCAACCCGCGAGAAACGTATCGCTATAAATTGTTGAATCGTGCGTTGTTTCGGCATTTCGCTTCGCCGTCGACGCCGCGGCCGTCGTGGTCGTTGTCGTAGTTACCGATGGTGCTGTCACCGACGTCGATTCCGACGCATCGACGGAGGCGAGATTTTCGTAAACTCCGTTCGCTTCATCCTGGAACGCAGTCGAAGTCAACATTTCCTAACATATCGTCCACTCTGAAACAAACGCGTCGTTCGTTATTCTTACGTATCGCGAACAGCGCGTCAAGTACCTAGCTTGGATCCAAATTTTCGTGAAGCTGTTTACCGTATACGAACCAACGCGTCGCCGCGCGAAACGAACTTCTAAAGAGATGGATCGAGTTCGGCTCGACCGAGGTCCCTCCTTTCATTTTTCACCGTGCTTTTTTTCTATGGTTATCGAGATCTGGGGAGGTTAACGAAGGTTAATTCGCATCTAAATTGATATCATGTATCTAAATTGGTTGCGCAAAGGTACGCGGCAGTCGGGTTTGCGCGCGCGTGCGTTGTACGTGCATATGATACGAACGTATACCTTCTACGTGCAAACGTATTATTATTATTATTATTAATATTATTAGGTATTTACTACGAATATAACAAATCTTGGGACTCGAAAGTATCCCCGTTAACCAGTTAACCATCTTTCGGTTCTGATCTACCACTCGATGAGGATCGATCAACGTGGGCGGTGAAAGTCAATTGGTTTATATTAGATGAGCGACCTAACGGAGGGTGTCTAGGGAACCTTCCACGATCAAAGGAACCGACTGCTCCCAGTCGTATCCGGCTACGTTCTCGTCGATACCAACTCCGCCGTTGGTGCGATCGGTACGTGTATACTTGAGAATCGATACGACATTGTCTCAACATGACATTGAAGGATCAAAGGGGTATGTGAATGTAATCGATGACATAGTTTTGCACCGAAACCGCACCTTGACGAAACGTTGCTCGACGGACGTATCGATCAAACTGCTGAAATTCGCGCGTCGAACCGGAATAATTTTAAAAAGAGCGCCTCGCGCGGATCCAGGGATCGTTTGAATAGTCGCGCGCGGCTTCGAGCCTCGTACGCGATTGGTTGTCGAGTAAACGAGGCGTCCGCGACTCGGGCCGTCGACTTACGTCACTCGAAGATACTCGAATCCAGCCGCGCTTCGACGAACTCGCCTTTTTTCTTTCCCGTTATCGCCGTTCCCACGGTTTATCGAACATGATCGTCCTTCTTCTCCGCAATTGCACCTTCGAGTTTACGTTCGCGATCGTTACTTGGCTCCGAGAGACCTGCCCGTGACCGAGCTGCTTCCTCTTCGGAAACGATCGCGTGGATCGGCGCAAAGAAGCGGCTCGTTTGCGGGACTTTGGCTGGCTCGCGGTTCGCTGGCTGGCGGTACGCGACGACCGCGATCTCCGACGCAGAACTGAGAGAATCGCGCGCGAGACACACGGGCCAACCTCGCGTCGCGTCACGCGCCAACGCAACGCAACGCAACGCAACGCAACGCGACTCCTCGAACACGGAATCGGCCGATGCGACCTCCTCCGACCGACAGAAACTCTACACGATTTCCCTACCGATACACGAGTCCCTTCTTCCATCGTATTCTTCGTTTCTAGTACTAGTCTAATTAATTACGAATATAGTTGGCTCGAAAATGGCACCGTGGATCAACCTTGGGCCGATTACGCGACGTCGAGACTTTCAGTTTCCACGACGACGTCGAGTACGTTGGTCTAGGAAGTCCGGTAGCATTCGCAGAGGCTGCCTCGCGCCGAGAATTCGGGACGAAAATAACAGCCGCGAGCCTCGTCTAAAATTATTCGACCGATCGCGAAACCTCTTCATTCCCTTTGGTGTTCGGAACGGTGCAACGTCGGGGCCCGTTGCTTTCGCGAGTTTCGTGCCTACAAGCTTTTTCTCGGCCCTTCGAGACGATGGAACCGTCGGAGGAGGATTACAGAACGCTGTGCTCGCTGGAGACCGTGCGATCCGGAAAGAAGGGATTCTTCCGCGACTTTAGCGAGCACGTGACAAGAGTCGCCGGCGAGAACTGGATCGCGAAGGTGTTTGGTCGATCGAGGGACGACGAGAGTCGGATTCGGACGATCTTCACGGACGGAAAGATCAAGGCGGCGGTGATCGAGACGTTGAGCAGGACGCAGATTCTGTACAGGGCCAAGGACGCGAACGCCTCGAGGGCGAGGAGGCTGGAGGGTTTCGCGGCCGTGGCCGCGGCGGATCCCGAGAAAGCTCTGCTCCTCTTCAGCCAAGCTGTGCTTCGCGCCCCAACCCCAGGTCTTTCACCACCCGTCCCCGTTCGACGTCTCAATCGAAATTATGTACCGACGATTTATTTATCTCTACGTTACGCGACTTTTTGTCCCTAGAAAAATCCGAGACGTCCGTCGATCGAGGACTCGCGCTGCCGCTCGCGTTGCTCGGAAGAGCCGAGGTTTTCGTCGCCTGCAACGAGCACCACCTCGCCTTGGAAGACTTGAGCTTGGCCGAAGAGTTTGAGCTTCCAAACCAACTACGGTGAGTCTTGTTCGAGACAAAAGCTTGCACCTGCACTTTTAAGTGAGACGACAGACTGCGAACAGCTGTGCGCGCGATAATAATTCTCACCACAGACGAGGTATACGAACAGACCTTACACCTTATGGACCTTCGTGACCCAATTACAATTATTTTTGGTGAAGAGACATAAAAATTCATTACCGAAAATATAATGCGTGGCGAGAAATGTTGCTCTGATTAAAACATCGTAACTTCTGAACGGATTGAAGGATTCTAATGTTACAAAATGCAAACAATGTGTATTAATGAGGCTCTAGAGGCTATCTCGTATGTGGTGAGAACTCCTACTGATTTCTTTCAGGGCGGATCTTGCTCTCAAAAAGGAAGAATGCGAGAGATTTCTGCGCGCGAACGAGAAGAGCCTGATTTCCACCAAGGAACATCGACGCAAAGAAGCCGCGCGCTCGCTTCAAAGGAAACGTACGTTTCTCGTCTGCGTTTCAAGGGTCGATCGTCAAGTTTCTCGGACGATAAGTACCTACAAATGCTTAGACGGTATTTAAGTAAAGTACGTCGATCTCGATCTCGTTGCACCGATCGTAAATCCGAACGCGGAATCCGGCTGGCGGAATCGGTGCAATCGTAGAACGAGGGGAGAGAATCGTTCGATTGCACCGATTCCGCCGGATGGTGTTTGGTCGCAGCGGTGCCGGGCCGTTTGACGGGAGGCGAAAATCCTCAGATTCCGGGAGCGTCGAGCTTGTTGGAAATCGAGGAGACAACAACTGCGGGTAAACGCGCGATCGCGACACGGGAGATCGTCCCTGGGGACAGGTTGGTGATCGAGCAGCCGATCGCGGCTTGCCTGCTTCCGGAATACTTTGGTACTCACTGTCATCATTGTTTCTCGAGGTGAGAATACGACGAGTAAACATGTTCGAAGAAACAGGAAAGCGAACGTTTCAGATTGAGAGCTCCGATAGGATGCCCGGATTGCAGCAGTGTCGCGTTTTGCGGCAGAACCTGCAGAGACACGGCGATCAAGAGCTATCACAAATACGAGTGCAAGATCCTAGCGCTGATGATAGGTAATAAATGCTCATATCGAACGGAACAAGAATAATTTGTTGTCTCTTCAGGTTCGGGAATGAGCGCGTTGAGCACGCTTGCCCTGCGAATGGTCACTCAGAACGGCCCGACCGTCTGCTACGACATTTCTCGAGCGTTGAATCGTCGAAGCTTGGACGACAAGTTCGAAGAAGCCGCGACACCGTTCTCGTTCGCGGATCTCGACGAGACGAAGGCTAATTTGAAGCCCAGCAAATCGGCGAAACGGCGGATCAGGAAGAAGAAGTTACGCGACTCGAAATACCGAGACACGACAACCGAGGAGACACGCGTCGATCTTCGAGCGTACGATCTGGTCACGCACCAGAACGAGAGAACGGCCAAGGACTTTTTCGAGCGGTCCTTGATGGCGGCGTTCCTTCTCAAGTGTCTACAGAGGGTCGAGTTTTTCGAGAATCCGTCAAAAGACGACGGTACGACCAACGGATTCGTGCAACGATCGAGCAACACCTGACACGACTCGCGTTTGCTTTCAGTTCCGCCGAGCGAGCAGGAAATCGCGGTGGCCGGTCTGTTGCTAAAACATCTTCAGCTTTTGCAATTCAACGCTCACGAGGTGTTCGAGACCAGACTAGGAACGGAGCATCGATTCCGCGGCAGCAGACCCGTCTACCTCGGGGTGGCTATTTACCCTACCGTCGCACGATTCAATCACGACTGCTACCCAGCGGTTACCAGGTACCTACCAAACTACATCGATCGAGCAATCGATCACATTTTCAAATTTATCGACTAATTTTACAACGCGTTTAGAATCGTTGCTCCGTTAGTTTACGCTGACGATGTACAATAAAATTATTTAATTGCACGACCGGTGCGAGGTGAACGAACCAATTCTTAACGCACCAAGCGTCGCGTAACGAGGTTTACCTACTCGCAGACGTAACGCTTCTTTATATCCGTACGCGATATCGAACATGCTGGTGCTTCTATTAATAGCGTCCGCGATCTTGATATTACTTATAACGATAGATTTCTCTTAAACGTTAGATTCTCGCATAAAATTATAAAAAATTTGTTCATCTGTCGTCTACGCGATATTAACCCTTGAGTGGACTCTCGATCTCGACTGAATTATTCTACTTGATGTTGATTTTTACCAAATTGGTAAATGGAAATCGACTTTCCTTTAAAGCGTTTAAAAAATAATTACCTAATGTAGGATTACATAAATTTTCAAATAACTACGTTACACTTAAGGGTTAATACAATGCCTGTCGTTCACAAGCTCTGTACAGCTGTTTACATATAAATATCAACATTAGTATTATCGCAATCGATAAAATTCAACGTGATTATTTTCATTGCGTCGCCATACCGCGTACATAAAAACGTGACTATAATCCGGTTTTGCAACGCGTCGTTTACGCTCCAACGTGTCTATGTACCTATGGCGCAAAGATAATCTTTAAAGGCGAGCTTTTCCTCTATAAGTTATATTATAATAGCACGTCGTTTTTTCGAAACTAAATCGATCAATGGCGATTCCAGAGTTGCGATTAAACTGTTACTACGCGTATCTGGTTGCGCAGATACTTTGCCGGCCGATCTATCGTGATTCGAGCGATTCGCAGCCTGCAGGCCGGGGAAGTGGTCGCTGAAAATTATGGACCAATATTCACCAAGAGAAGCCTGGACGAAAGACGTAGAACTTTGGCAGGAAGGTATTGGTTTCGGTGCGAGTGCACGGCCTGCCGCGAAGACTGGCCACGTTTCGAAACGTTCACCAACGATCACGTAAGATTTAGGTGAGCGTTACTTTTAGTAAATATTAAGGTCGTCCCCGTAAATCGCTTTAAACCATCCTTCCGTTGCTCTTCTCGATCGCTACAGGTCAGAGATAGGAAGGAGGCCCGACCTCTTCTACGATGTATTTTTAATATTTTTATTATCCTGCCAAGGATAGTTGTTGCCACATGTTGTAACGTAACAGTTTAACGTACGTTTCTTAGAACCGTTGATCGTTTTATAGAGTGTTCTCTCGATGGGTGCGGAATGGGTCTCTATCACAGTTTTACAAAATCAACGATTTACAACGTTATCTCGAACCGGTATCTACTTATCGCGAGGCGCACTGCAATCGTAAACTATATTGCTCTATGATTATAGTTATCTGCTACTAATTTTAATCGTCGTAAATAATTTAAAACAACGATTTATTTTGTTTCCAGATAATGAAACTTTTAAAATTGTTTGGTCGCTTTATAACGTAAGAGCAATTCGGATCCGTTTGTAAGAGGTTTGATTGACAAGAGGGCGGATAAGGATATGCTCGAGCAAGCCTCGATATATTATCGGTATGACGCGGAGAGAATCCCGATAAACAGGGGCTACGAGAGGTGAGAGAGGTTATCGCGGTTGTGGTTTTTAAAAAGCCAAGCCCTGTGTCGAGATCGCAACCGCGGAAAGAACGGCGCACGTAAAACTACTACTGAAAAAACTCCCCCCCATTTTCTCGGCGCAATTTCCTCCTACCTTCTAACCAGAAAAAGCTTTTCTCTCGACACTGTGGTGGCTTTTGGCTTTGCTCGCGATACACGCAAATTGACGACAAGATATTAGATAGTCGGTCGAGGAGCGTATACAGGGTGTTCGGCCACCCCTGGGAAAAATTATAATGGGAGATTCTAGAGGCCAAAATAAGACGAAAACCAAGAATACTAATTTGTTGATGGAGATTTCGTTAAAAAGTTATTAACGTTTAAAGTTCCGACCGTACTGAATTTTTTTCTAAAAAGTGGGTAGGATTTCGAGGGTAGGTCTATTCACCAAAAATGATTGTAATTGACCCCTGCAGCCAAAAGTATTTTTTTTAGAACGATTTGAAATTTTTTAATTTTGTCGAAAAATTTCAAACCTTCTCGAATTTTTTTCTCGAAAGTGGGTAGGATTTCGAGGGTATGTCTATTGACCAAAAATGATTGTAATTGACCCCTGCAGCCAAAAGTATTTTTTTTAGAACGATTTGAAATTTTTTAATTTTGTCGAAAAATTTCACACCTTCTCGAATTTTTTTCTCAAAAGTGGGTAGGGTTTCGAGGGTATGTCTATTGACCAAAAATGATTGTAATTGACCCCTGCAGCCAAAAGTATTTTTTTTAGCACGATTTGAAATTTTTTAATTTTGTCGAAAAATTTCACACCTTCTCGAATTTTTTTCTCAAAAGTGGGTAGGATTTCGAGGGTATGTCTATTGACCAAAAATGATTGTAATTGACCCCTGCAGCTAAGTGTATTTTTTTTAGAACGATTTGAAATTTTTTAATTTTGTCGAAAAATTTCACACCTTCTCGAATTTTTTTCTCAAAAGTGGGTAGGATTTCGAGGGTATGTCTATTGACAAAAAATGATTGTAATCGACCCCTGCAGCCAAAAGTATTTTTTTTAGAACGATTTGAAATTTTTTAATTTTGTCGAAAAATTTCACACTTTCTCGAATTTTTTTCTCAAAAGTGGGTAGGATTTCGAGGGTATGTCTATTGACCAAAAATGATTGTAATCGACCCCTGCAGCCAAAAGTATTTTTTTTAGCACGATTTGAAATTTTTTAATTTTGTCGAAAAATTTCACACCTTCTCGAATTTTTTTCTCAAAAGTGGGAAGGATTTCGAGGGTATGTCTATTGACCAAAAATGATTGTAATCGACCCCTGCAGCCAAAAGTATTTTTTTTAGAACGATTTGAAATTTTTTAATTTTGTCGAAAAATTTCACACCTCGAATTTTTTTCTCAAAAGTGGGTAGGATTTCGAGGGTATGTCTATTGACCAAAAATGATTGTAATTGACCCCTGCAGCTAAGAGAATTTTTTTTAGAACGACTTGAAATTTTTTAATTTCTATTGTTAATAACTTTTTAACGAAGCCTCCATCAACAAATTAGTATTCTTGATTTTCGTCTTATTGTGGCCTCAAGAATCCCCCATTAAAATTTTTCTCAGTGGTGAACACCCTGTATATGTATACTAATGGAAGGTCGGTCGAGCGCTTGCAAGAGAGACGAGAGCGTAGTCGTCTGATGGTCAATACGCGAGTTAAACGAATGCGTTATTTTTCGACGCAGGTGTCCGACCAAAGGATGCAAGAAACTGCATCGACGACCGAGAGACCCGAGCAGAGCCGTAGAGTGCTCAGGCTGTTGTCGAAAAGTCGATCTTCGCGGATCGGTGGAGTCGTTGGCCGCGTGCGAGGAACTCTACAACGTAGGGTTCGCAGCGATGGACGAGGAAGAAACCGAGACAGCTTTGAAGGCGTTCTTTGAGGCTGCGAAAACGTTTCACAGTGTGGCGGTACCACCCCACAAAGAGACGCACTTGGCGGAGATCGCAGCGAGTGCCTGCATGGCCGACGCGGGCAATACCTGGTGATTTACCGATCTGTTTATTAATTTTTTATAGCAAACGTAAGAGCTTAACATTTTCGAAAAACTCATGCTTTTACCAACGTCTAGAACATCGATTATTCGAACGTAAAATGTATTTGCAATCTGTGAAATAAAGATCCATCTTACGTAAAAGACTGTTATTTCTTTACCCTCCGCTACGCTCGTAGCGATTCCCCGACAATCTCCATGGAATAAATGAATGGGGAGGGTCGGGCAGGTAGAAACAACACATACTCGATGCTTGATTCGTCGGTTTTGCGATTTTTTTGGCATTTATTTTTTATAATGCACATGTTTCGTGAAAAAATTAAGTTCCGTATATGAAATTAGCTTTTTCCAAGTTTCGCTTTCCGTATAAAATTCACTGGGTTCAGGGAGTCGAGGGGGAAGGATAGGGATGGAGGGTGGAGATGGATTGGTAGGGGAGGCAGTCGATGGACGATGGCTCGGACGTGCGTGAACGATGCGACGCAACGCGACGCGTTCCGGGCTCGCGACCGGCGAAATCCTGCTAAAAATTCCTGCGTTTGATGTCGTTCGTTGGCTGCTGCACCCGGTCCCGTATACGAATCGGGACGAAATCGCATCGTGATCCTTCCGCGGAAAACTGAATTGGAAATAATTGACTGGCGCTGAGCGAGGCGCGCGCGTGCATCGTCTCGTACCCGTTTCCCGGAGGAACGCGACGAGGACGATGATATCCAGAGCAGGACACCGCGACTCTGACCGCGAAAAACAGACCGTCTCGCGTTTCGAGCAACCTTCTGTCCGAGCTTCGATCGTCGTTCGACCGTAAGCGGTTTCGCCATTGCGACGCAAGCGTCCGAATTCCCGGTCGCAGATACCGATCGCGCGACACTAACAATAAGTTAACCGCGGACCGTGGGTGGTCGCTGGACCGAGCCGATGATCCCGAATATCGCGCGTGTTAACATGTATTGCGCGCGGACCTTTAGAGTCCGCTCGATTCCTCTTATTCGCATAATTTCTTTGCTTCTATTTGTTTTTCTTTTTTTTTTTTTTTAACTCCGATATTCACTTTCAACACATGCATTGTTCTTTTTTCGCATTCAATTACAATGTTTTGCTTCCTAAGCGTTAACTTTCTTTCTTGGTTTATTTTACTCCTTTCCTCGTCGTCGACGATTTCTTTTTCAATTTTCTTTTTTCGCGTTCTTTCTACGTTGTGTACTTCGTGGGAGCGCACGGTCGCGAGAAACGAAACTATTCGGCGCGAGGCAGGTAAGAAACACCGAACGCCTGCTCGCCAGCGTTTGCCAATCGAACGTACTCCGTTCTATAAATTTTTGCTTTTTTTTTTGTCTATTTCCCCCACCCACCCACCCCCCTGAATTTCCAATCGACCACAAAGCAACGCGATCGCGCCTTAATTTTCTCCCACTCGGCACTACACTCACCCCGCACACTCTCTTCGGTTTTCCTGCGTCTACTACTCGGCCGCCTCTCGAACCTTGTCGCGAACGCGAGTACAACGACCAGGGCGCTCATCTTTTCGACGATCGTGACAACGACTGCGCCGTCGATGAAAAATAAACGAGAGATTCCGGACGATGCTCGAAGCAAAATAAAAAAAAAGGAAAAAAAAAACAAAAAGCAACCTGTACGTGTACAAGTTGCGCGAAAATTTTGAAATCATCTGGAAAGAAAATTGTATACTTTATTCTCCGACGAGATAAGACTACAAACTAAAATTTAAAAAAGTAATTGCGTTTCCATGCAAAATTATATAAATCTCTCACCTTCTCTTTTTGTATATATACCTATACATATACATATGCATACCATACGTATACATACACACACGCGCGCACATATTCTATCGTTTCGTCGATAAATCGTTGGTTTGCATTGTCGATGAAATCGTACCCAGAGGCTGCGATTGTACCGAATCGATCGCGCTCGTAAGATCGTCGGACGCCATCGATTCGGGATTCGCAAAGAATTTAAAGCCCAAAATACGGTTACGACCGTCAACGCGTGTAAGATCGTCGACGATTCGTTCGGATTGTTTCGCTCGTCGAGCCCGCCAGGGGCGTTTGGTTGCGTTATTGCCACGATCGATCGTAAAAATATCGTGGATATCACGGAACGAAATAATGCAGAATTTTGTGCGGAACCGTCTGTAACGAATCGCGATCGAAGGTGGAGAACGAACGAGGGCCAAGCATGGCAAATAAACGACACACGACGGACCTTGGATGTTTCGAAATGGGAATGAACGCGTCGAGGTTAACCAAAACAAGAAAAACCAATATGCACGGTCGCGTGAATAAATTTTGCGACATAAATTTTGAGACACGTTCAAGAAAATAACTCCGCGCGATGGTATCGCGCTTAAACTCAAAGACATGTACGTATAACGATCGAATGCGTCTCGTTGGAGAAAAATTAAAAACATATGAAACAATGAAATACGCAAAAACAAGAACAAAAAATACCACTTTCGCCCAATCGAATTTGTATCGTATCGTGTACCATCACCGTGCTTCATCGTCTTCTCGTTTCTTTCGAAACGATTTCGTTCTTGACCGCCCTATCGTCTCTAACACCGACCGGATTCGTCGCAGTCGCAGTCGCGAACTATCGTCTTTCGTACCGATACTGTTACGCTCTTTTTAATTCCACGTCCTCGCGTTCGCGCGTCCTTGTTTCCTTCCAACGATGCGTCGAACACGAGGCGGTATCATCTTCGCTCCCAGTCGTTCCATCGCCGAACAATTTCCCTCCTCGCCTTGTCTCGCCACTTACTGCTGCTCACCTGTCGACGCTGGAAATTTCTGTTCGCGGTCTTCTCCGCCCACCATTTTCCGAGTAGAGTGTGCACCGGTGGGTGTGTTGATTTGCTGGTATATTTTTCCATTTTTTTTTTTAAACTTTTTTCACATTTTTTCATTTGTTTTTTTCTTGATGCTGTTGTTGCCTTTGCTGCTGTTGTTGTTGCTGTTGTTGCTTCGGTGTATAACGGGTGTTGGTGTTACATATTAAAAGGAGTGGTTTTGTCGTAGTGGTACCATTAACTCTCGGTTAAGCGGTGCTTTCGGTGGTGGTGTTTTGGACTGGCTGGCTCTCCTGCAAGACACACGGAACCTCGTCAAACGAACGACCTCTCTTTTTCGATTTTCGAATACGTATGGCCCGAATGAGAAGCTAGCGCAAGCGTTACACGTTCCCGACGTGATTGCTACACGAAAAAATAGATCGAGGCCACGTCGAATGGTATGTTACGCGTACACGGTATGCTTGATAACACGCGGTACCTGTTTCGTTGGAGAACTACTCACAAATGTCGCCTGGGCCTACTCGTTTTCTACGCTAAAATTCATTTTTTTATCGGGCTACGCGAAAACAAGAGACTGACCTCGATAATTGACCACCTGAAATTTGTTAACGATTAAGAAACTATAACACAACAACGACAGGTTTGCCTTCTGGTTGAATGAAAAGGATTATTCGCCTCTAAGTAAACAACACCTGTACCCTATACGCACACGCAGAGCAAATAGACAGACAAGTGTAGAGAAGCAAGAAACGGGTCGCGCGAAACAGAATGAGAAGCAGGAGGAAAATTAACGATACAAGATACTAGGGAAACTAACGTGACCCAAAAAAACGTCTGAACGTGGACGCAATAAGAGCATGCCGTAAAATCAAGAGGAAAGTCCGAAAGTAAGAGGAAGAAGAGAAACGGTACGCATCGATAGGAACGAGGAATAAAGAAAAATAAAGCCACGTTACCTCTGGAGCAGGGTCAGCGGCAAGTGCATCCTTATCTTTAGGTGCATCCGACTTCTGCTCCGACTGAAAAGAGCAGAAAAAGATACGTGCAATAGTGTGTGCCAAGCGCTACGCCACTTTACGAACGCTCGTCAACGGACCGAACACTCGCGACGATACAAGTCCTCGATCGAAAGAGTAAAAAGCGTGCACAGACCGTGTGCGCGATCCATTGACGAGAGGGCAAGTATTTACAAATGTCCCGTGTACGAGGAAAAGCCAAAGGATTTTGGAAAACGTACAAATGCATAGAGCCCAGGCGTCTGCGTTTTTTCAATGATCGCGACCTACGAAACATCTCACCTACGTGATTCGATATTTAACTATTATCGTGAGACGTTCTCGTTCGGATCGATCAAGAGAATGGATGGAGTTGTCGCTACCTTGGCGAGTCTACCGGGAACGGCTTCGGGGAAAGTCTTGGATGCCGGGACTCGTTGACGCGGAGAAATGGGAACGGGACTAGGTTTGTTGCTGACATATCGTTGAATGCTGCTCCTGTTGATCGCTTGTTGGCTACTGGTTGGTCGCGGCTGTCTCACTACTCGTCGTTTATACCGCGGTCGTGGCAGTCTCTGCAGACCGTTGACCGTCGACGCGACGCCTTCTTCGTCGTCGGTCACCTAATTTAGACGCGAATCGCTAAACGACGTGATAGGGATTCTGCCAGGAATCGAGGAGATGAAAATAATACACATAGACAGGAACTAACGGAGAAGCTACGAAACACGTCCCCCAGGCGAAAGCCGACTTTGCAAGTTTACCAGACTTCTTTCTACCAGGGACGTGTCGCTCGTTAGGTTTCCAGATTCAAAGGTGACAAGAAAAAAGTGATACCATGCAGAACCGTACAGTTTCCAAGACTTCGAATCGTGTTCAAGAGGCGACAACCGTAACAATTTATCAAACTGGTACTTGGTGGAAACTTTATCGTCGGATAAATCGTTGCGTCTGCCTGTTGCTGTACATACAAGTGGTGATACTTGTTGCAAAGAGCATTTTAAAAATGGATCGGTATCGACGGGGAGAAACGCGCGCAGAGAAGGATAGAGGAATCGATAAGATCCGTAGAAGAGAACCGTAGAGATCGAAAGAGAAAGCTTGTGTTGTGCGAGGGGATAAAACAACGTTACGGACCGTGGGTTGTCCGTCTTGGCTGCGAGGACGTCGCGGGGGTCCGCCGCCCCTTCCTCCGCGGAAGTTGCGCCGGAAGTAACGCCGAGAGGGCCCGCCGCGTCCACGAGCGCCACCTCCACGCTGTACGCCTTCGCCACCGGTTCCTTCGCCTCCCTGTTCCCCGACTTCGCCGGAATTATCGCCTTGCTGTTGCGCCGACGGACCAGACCGCCGCGATCCACGATAATAACCGTCGAATTGTCGTCGAACTCTGTAACGCCGCTGCTGACCGCCGCCTTCTCCGACGTTCGAGTCGTCCACGGACTTACCCTCGCCTATAAACAGATTCCCTTTTACTTATACTTGTAAAATCTGAGCCAAATAATTGTTAAGTTAAATTAATAGATAAATAAATAGGATAGGTTCTCGTAAACGCGATAACAAGCTAAAATAACAATCGAGCAACTGTAAAATTAGGGGGAAAAGAAGCGGTCCAAGTCTCTACGAACCGGCTTCGTAACCCTCCTGTCCTTCTCGAGGTCTGCGTTGAGGTCGACCGTTCCCACGTTTTTGGTTGATGTACCAATGAACTCCACGGTATCCGCGTCGCTTGTCGGCAGCGTAAGGCGAACCCTTTACCGCCTCCCCGGAAGGACCGGTAACGTTGGCCGCTTCGTGACCCTTGTCGCCTATCACTACGTCGAACTCGACTACTTCTCCGTCACCGACGCTACGAACGGCCTTCCTTGGGTTGTTCTTCACGATAGCCGACTACGAAAGTACATTGTGATCAGTCATACATTTTTAACTCGAATCCAAACTCGTTACAAACGACTAGCAAACTACAAATCTACTCACTTGATGGACAAACACATCCTCCTTGGTGTCATTTCTGAAACAAACAACCGATACATTTATTGCTTTTTTAAAACTATCAAGGTACTTGTGCCCTAAACCTAATGGTTCAACAAATATACCAGTTTGAATTTTACCTTCCTCTTTTTTTTTTATTTCATGGTAATTAGTTTTCGATATCACGGTTACATAACCGTTTTAACATTGTACGATACCAGATGAATAGCTAATTACGATCTACATAACGCAACTATATAAATAATTCATGTATTTACAACAGCTGTGTTTAAACAATATTCAAATACAATTTTTTTTTTATACCGTTTGATTGAAAGACAGCAGTATGTCGTTCGATCGGAGACGGATCTACTTAGGTCTTTCTTCGTTGTAATTTATAACAATTGGTTCTACGCAATTATTTTTGTGCTTCGTTAATAACAAAAGAACATCGAAACAAACGATCGTCGTATCGATACGATAAACAAATACAATGTTGTCGACGATAACCGCGATATTTATCGATACTTTTGCAAATTATTGCTGTTAATGTTTACTCCAGACTTCGCATCCATTGCGTACACAATACAATAGCATATGTATGTCGATCGAACACGACACGTAACATACCCTTCGATTAATTTTCATATTATTTCAATTGTAAAAAAAACCTGTGTTTGTACTCGGCATACTGTAAATTAAAGATCGCTTTAATTGACAATTTTACGAACAATAAATCATCGGTACATTTTTCCTTGCATCGCAAAATTTCAAAGGGGAACCGAGGATCGAGGACTTCCGATTCGACTGGATCGTTGTTTCTTGGAAATTTGTCGGTCCCACGCGGCCTAACGAGGCCCAGTTGGGCCACGCTCGCTCCACGGCCTAGCGAATTCATGGATACGCGGATGCAATTGCTAACCGTGTAGATGTGGAATAAACCAGGGAGTTGAAAGGTCGTCGAACCCAAGCCGTCTGCCGCAGGAAGAGAGAAACGACGCGAGGCGACGCGACGCGACGCGACGCTCGTGCGCTTAACGGCTGGTTCCCTTCCCATCCCCATCCCCCACCCCATGTCCGACCGCCAACCTTCGTCCGAATTCGCTCTTATTTCCCTCGACCGTGCGAACGGAGTGCGCTATTTTCTAAGAAACTGGGAAATTCGCTAGACTGTTACGAACAATACCTTGAAACACGAATCTAACCTCTATTGCCGCAGAGATGCGTCCATCCAAATGCATGCAACCCTTACCGAATTACGAGTCAAGATTGCAAGCGCTCCAAATCGCGATATCGACTAAGTCGTCCATCTATAAGGAATATTATAGACGCGAACATGATAAATACAGGGTGATTATCCTGTGTGTAGACTTGGTACCGCCACGGGGCGATAATCCTGCGTATGTTTAGAAGTTAATAAGTCGATTGTTGCTGAACGTTCAGCAGCTGACGGGACCGGTCGGTAAACCGTTAACGCCTAAGGACAAAGTTCCATCGAGTCTCGTCGTTGAGAATCGCGTAGGTCGAAAACGAACGGTCTGGCAAGTGGCCAAATGCATAGACCGAGAGACGGCTAGAAATAGCCGAGGATCGAGAAACGAGCAAGTTGTACACGCGTGCCGAACGGATTTTGCTATTTAGCCAACGACGATCAGTCGGATCGAGATACCGGCTGGACTTGCATCGAACAAAAACCGTTGCGGCGCGATCGCCACTCCTATTTCCCAACTTTCGTTCAACACTGGCTGAAAACTACAATTGCGATCTCCTTACGAAACAATTATATTCGACGAATAAATAAATGATACGTCGCGTCGAAACATGAAGAGGGGAAGAAAGGTGTACAGCTGATTAATCACGAAAAACAATTGTTACTAACCTGTTGATGAATCCGTATCCACTCTTTACGTTGAACCACTTCACAGTCCCGGTCACTTTGTCAGCTGAAACCCAACAAAAGCGAAACGAGTCTAATTAGATGATATGCAGCGACTAACGTTGCGTTACGCTCTTGTTTCGTTCGTACGGTTTAGAGGATAACGACACTTTGCAAAATCATAAAATTGTGTTTTGGGGAAAAGGACCACGGAACACCCGATATTTCGCGAAACGCGTGTCTACCTGATCAAAGCGACTATCAAGAGAATCGAAACGATATGTATTTACTTTCGAAACGAATTTTTTTTCACATTTCGATCAAGAAAATGTTCGTATTTACTATTCATTGTACTTGGGTTATACTTACTCGTTATCAAGACCAAACGATCGAGGCCGCGTATATGTTTACATCGTGGACACACGAAACGACATTCGCGAGGTAAACGATGTACCTACTTTTCAAATATCAAATCTACCATCGTTAACGGTTTCTATTTTTTCAACGACTTTGCTCGGTCGTTCTTTCAAATTAACGTTGAAATTTGAATTTTACCAAGCACCACAAAACTCGAACGACCGATCGAATTCGTATTTTCGGTCGTGCACGATAGTCTGGAAAGTTTTCGCGAAATTTAAATAGTAAAATATTAGAAATCTCGATAAAAAATAATAAAATCCCGAAACTTACGTAATTAAATCGTGGCTACGGGCTACGAGAAACGAATTACGATGGAAATTGTTTGGACAAACTCGGGGAAAAAATTTGGTGGATGCACGCGGTATTCGGAAATACGACCGAGACGGTCGAGATTATTATTTTCGTTAGATTTTGCGTTAGCGGTGGCATTTGATCGAATAGAGGAAGAAACGTCGAGGAACCGAGCATACGTTTTGACGGGTCGTTCGGATTGTCTCCAAGATTTTCGAAGCGCTGTCGAGAAAGTCGGGAAAGAATGGACGGGGTCGAGGTTGACCGGTGAAAAGGGTTTCTATCGCCTCGTGTTCGCGAAATTGCAAACGAACACGGAAGACCACAAACACGACACGACACGACACGACACGCCACAACCACACGCCACACGCCACACGCGCCGCTCACGCCGGCCACATGCCACATGGCCGAACGTCTGCTGCTCGTAGACGCCATTATTGCACGCGGACCATCCCACGAAGACGACCCTGTCGCTCTATCTCTCTGTTCCATTTTTTCACGGCCAAGCACGCGCGCGTACGATATCTACGGTAAATATCATGATTCACTCACCGATGACCAGCTTCTGCTGGACAGCCTTTGGTTGTTCGGGCTGTTTTTCCGGGTCAGCCATGGTGGTGGTGTTAAGGTGTTAAGACACGCCGCTGCCGAACCTAGATGTTCCCGTCTTTCTGGTCGTGGTGTTGGTTCCCTTCTAATGTTCCCAACATGGCTGCGCTTCCAGGCGACCGTGCAAACATCCTTCCCGTCTAACGAGCTCTCCTATAGGCCAACTGGCAAACTTGCTTCTTCGTTCGACCAATCACGCGCGGAGTTTCACGAGACACGCGTGACGTAACTCACGCGTTACTTCCTCGCTCGCTCGTCGTTCGCTCGCTCGCGCGCGCTGTCGTCCTTAGAAATACCGGCATTTATTACGTATCTTTATTTCACGACTAAACAAGCGTCAACTTTGTCGCTACGATGTTGCTCTCTTTTCTATTACTTGGTCGCCTATTAACCATTCTAATTTCAACTCGCGAAACGACCGCTAAATACGTTATCGCTGTTGAGACAATGTTTTTCGATGCATTTCCTCCACATTGTCTAAACGGTTCGTTCGTTCGTTCGTCGTTCCAGTTTCGATGAAAAAATTCTCGGGTTAAAATGACGTAGTACACATCCCCATTATTAAACGTACTAACCGAACACAGTCTGGTACTCCGATAATCTGGTTACTCTCAATTTCAAACGAAATATGTAGTTCGAGCCACGACAAAATTTAAACACACGGAATTTAATACAAGAACACGATTTATTCATTTACTGTATGCTCGATAAGAATTGTACCAGCTTTACGATACCTATATCTGTGCAATGATTTCGACCGATTCCATTGGCATCCCACCAATGTAAAACGCAATTGTAGAAATTCTAGTTCGTTGGATCGAAGCACCGAGGAAATAGGTCGGGAAAAAATACTACAGATATGCAATGGAACTCGAAAACTGCCGACGTTCGTATTTCTGGCGTTTTTTTTTTAACTTTACAATCTCTCGGGAATACACCTGCCTTGTTGTAACGTAAAAAAAAATAATTATGCATCTTTACAATGTGCTTTGGCTAACCGCACGCTTTCGTCCGTTTTGCTTGTACCGTGCTGCTTTAATTTCAACGTCTCCCTCGTGTATTTTGAAATCAACGGAATTAATTTAATCGCAAATATTCCGTTCTTCGGACTTGCGGTTTCATTCGATGTTAATGACGTAAACTCGTCGAAAAAGAAATATTTTTGCTACTTTGTATCTTCCTCGAAAAATTAGCTTTTTTTTTATCGAAAGTACGAAACGAGTAATTAATAATTTGCACGTACATACATATTTTCCTACATACAAGATAAACGTGTCTATTTTTTTAACCTGAAACAACTACGATATGGGAAAAGAATAAGTCAAAATTTCGATCGCATTAATCTTAATTAAAAATGACACGCGGCTGTTCAGATTAATCGAACCAACTTTGTCACTATCGATATTATTTAGCCTTTTACAATTTGCTTTACCCTCTTAACACATCCGATCGAACGACCAACGAAAGTTTACAAACAGAAATTTATCGCGCATACCTTACATGATTACAGAGTACATCAATCTCCCTAAATAAAAGTTACCTACTCGACGATTCACGAATACAACTTAATATAAAAATTAACGAACAAAGATAAGTTTGCTTTCGATTATTCGGCGATTCGATGGATGAACGATGCTTCGCGAGCACGTACGTTTAACTTGATTTTCGTAGGTAAACCGGCCACATTTGTGATTCCACGTAACCATACTTCTTTTTTTTTTCTTTTTTACATTGTTCTTTTTTTCATCGTTATAACTTAACTTGAGCAGATTTTAAAACAACAGTAGATACAAATCTGCAGTAACGTTTTTGTATGTACAAGATGGACACATTTAACAATGGCAAAATTATATTTTGAAACGTTGACCGGTCCTTGGCTGAGTAGGTGCATCGATTTTAAACAATAATACTCGACACGTCGTTTCTTTTTTTTTTATCCATTAAATTCCTTGGTACGAAAATCGATTCGGACGCTCGCCGATTAGTTGATTGCGACGTTACCGCGATATCGAATGCCGGGCGAATAGAAGCGTATGAATGAAAAACGTTCCACGAGCGAAAGCTGACAAAATTTACATTCTCCATCATCTCGGTTTTCTCGTCCGAACGTTTCTGGTCCTTGGCGCGGTAGAGCCGCTTCCGATGCTGAATATTCCAGGCGTCGGTGCATTGAACATCGGAACGTTTGTTGTCCCGAAATTGATGGACGGTGTCGACGACGGTGCGGAGAAATTGAATTCTGTAGCTGTTTCGAAACACGTAAAATTAGTTACATCGACGCAGTTTAATAGAAGAAGCAACGAGATCGTGCAAAACTAAGAATCGTAACCTGGTTTCGAAGTTGCCGCGGAGAATTGGAAAGGTGCAGACGTGGAAGCAACGGCATTGTTGTTGGCGTTGCTGTTGCTGGCAAAAGAGAAGGTGGTGTTGAGATTTTGTTGCGGTGAATTTTGATTTGCTCCGAAGGTGAATATACTGGTGGTATTATTGGTTGCGGTATTGGCAGTATTGCCAGTTCCAAATGCAGCGGTGGACGAGTTAGGAACGCCAAAGGCTGAAGTTTGAGCACCAAACGGCGAAGGCTTGGTGGCAGCAAACGTGGCGTTCGTGGCGTTTTGTTCGCCGAAACTGTTCGGCGCGGCGGAATTGAAGGCCTCGCTGCTCGAAGCCCCGAAAACAGGTGTCACCGAGACATTGTTGGCGCCAAATACAGAACTTTTGGCGCCAAACGTCTGCGACGCAGGGCTCTGCGCGGACGCCGCGTTGCTCTGAGCTCCGCCGAAGCTCGAGGACGTGGTGATCTGTGCACCGAAACTAGGAACGGTCGCGTTGCTGGAAACGCTGGTGGAACCGAAAACGGGTGTTGTCGTGTTGCTCGGAGTGTTCGAAGTACCGCCGAACGCTGGCGCTGTTGTCGCTTGCGATCCGAACAACGTCGTGGTGTTGTTTCCAAATACTCCAACGGTACTCTTGAAATTCGTGGCTGCGGATTCCGTTTGCCCGAAAATGTTGCTCGTGGCGCCAAACGCCGGCGTCGACGTCGAAGTCGTCGAATTTACGTTCGAGAACAAGTTGCTGCTCGTCCCGGTTGCTCCCGACGCGGATGTATTCGCGCCAGAAGCAAAGATCGGCATGGATGTCGTGTTCGTTGTTCCGGAAGTAGATCTACCGGTGATGCTCGAGAAAGACGGCTTCGAACTCGTGGACGTCGATCCTGCTGTGGTCAAACCACCAGTGGAGCCAAAGATAGCTGTGGTTGTAGTTTTCGGAGGAGCAAACGAACCGGCGCCGATCGTGTTTAAGCTCGAAGCAGTGCCGAAAACTGGCTGACTGTTGGTAGTTCCGAATATCGACGAGGTTGGCGCGGTCGACGCGGTCAACGCGTTCCCGAATATCGGAGTAGCGCTCGAATTAAACTGTTGAGTGCTGCTGGCCGACGATGTTCCAAATGTCGGAGTCGAGACGTTGTTTCCTGCAGCGAATACAGTTGTACCGAATGCTCCTGCCGTTCGATTGGTTGTAGCGGGTGCTGTACCGGCGAAATTAAATCCGGGTTTGCTGTTGGCCGGGGACAAACTACTTGGAACAAACGTGAATGCCGATGACGATCCAAAAGTCACCGGTGCTGTAGTTTTTGCATTTGAATTGAAGGCGATGCTGGTCACGATGTTCGGTGCAGGAGTACTTTGCGACGATGTGCAACTGGTATTCGTTGTCGCGTTACCAATGATCGATGGTTGTTGCGAACGCGTTAGATTTCCAAACGTACTGTTACTTTGAACAGAGTTTCCTCCCGAGTTGCCGAATAAACTGGTCTCAATTTTTGATGTTTGCGCGTTGCTGCTTTTACTTCCAAAGGTGAACATCGGAGCTGCAGTGGTGGTAGCGGTGCTGGCGGTTACTTGCTGCAGTCCAGTCGGAACTGTACCAGCGATACAGTTTGTTGCCATTGTGCTACCACCGACGCTAACGAACGGCGTTTCTGTGGTTTGCTCTTTGTTTTTCTTGACAGTCGTAGCAATCAAAGGCGTCGAAACGGACGTTATACCTCCAAGCATTGGAGTCGAGCTCGACGGAACGCTCCCGGTAGCTTTCAAACCAAGTATCGTGTTATTTCGATTACTTTCGTTTTTCATATCGAGTGTCCCGTAAGTAGCAGACGTGGAAAGAGGTTTTGGAGTGGGACTGCTAACGTTTCCAAAAAGACTCGTCGACAGAGTAGATGTCGACGTGGCAAGTAAGCTAGTAGCGGGCACGGAGACATTGTTATTCGGATAAACGGCGCCAAACGTAAAGGTCCCAAGCGACGAAGCATTTGTCGCCGTAACTGACGGAGACTTGCCAAAATCGACATTTTTTGCCACGATCGAATCCGAGCTTGTTACGTTTATATTCGAATCGGTTGGAACCGGCGTAATCGTGGACGTAGATGGAAATGTGATTCCAGACGTATCGATCGTCGAACTCGACTTAGGAGCTGACAAGTTGTCGATTTTTGTTTCGCAAGCAGTGCTGCTAACCGAAGCGGTAGAATTCGTTGACATTTGTTTCGTCGGTAAATTAAATGCTACGTGTTTCGGAGATTTTGAATGGGATTCGCTGGTGCCAGGACTAAGCGCTAAGGCTGACGTGGAAATTGGCGTGGTGTTAACGTTTGTCGTAGTTGTCGAAGAATTGAGAGTCGCGCAAGTTACGGGACACGAGACAGATTTAACCGCGTTCAATTCTTCCGCTTGAATCACGACGTCTGGATTAATTTTACTGGTTGCTGTAAAACATAAAGAAATCGTTACACGAGTTAGAAATCGCTATCGATTAATATAAATAGCATCGATAGTACTTACCTTTGCCAGATATAGCGTCGAACATGCTTTGCAGCCTTGCCTTCATACTGGTCTGTCTCATGTCCGTTATATCTTCCATCTTTATCTCTTCTACATCATCCGTAGTGAATTTTGCTCTAATGTTACCTTGCTCCTCGACCAACATTCTTAACTTCTCGTTTCTTTCCGGTTCTGCTCTCATAAATAATTTGTTTGTTAACGTCGCCGACTCCATGGAGGTGTCAGACTTTGTGGATTGATCCTTTCCATTATATACGTTTCTATGTTTCGCGTTAACATCCTTATTATGCGAGTTAATCTCTACACTTTCCGTACTCGTCTTCAGAATTCCCTTTAACGGTGCCTGCTCTTGTGTCTTGTCGTAAGGGTTGCACGCATCTGAATATTTCTTTTCCATTGTCTCGTGATTACGATGTTTTACATTTATATTTTGTACTTCCGGTAACGTTTGCACGCCACTACTCTGTACGCACTCCAAAGATTTGAAATGTTTTTCAAAATCTGGCGTTCCGCTTCGTGAAAGATCTCCTGAAATAATCAAACTACGTGAGAAAGCATAGTCGAGACGGTGCAACGTACAAAGTAACGTAACAGCTTACCAGCTTTCCTTTTAACGCCGGAAGCGACGTGTTTACTAGAGCTAAATGAGTTCAAGATATCGTAACAAGATGGTGTTTTAGTTCGTTTCGTGGGTCTGACGGTTTTATTTTGCGGCGAAATTTCTTCTTCCGATTTTGACGAGTCTTCTCTGCTTCTCTTCTGTTTTGTTTCATCTTGCATTTCAAATTCGTTCGCAGCGATACCACTCGTTCGTTGCTTTTTCGCTAAATCGGAAGTAACATCTTCCCTGGACGCGTGTCTCTTTAATGACATATCTCTTAAAGTCAGAGAGGAACAGCCGCTATCCATGCCGCATAAATCTGTTAAAATTTTCTGCTTCCCTGGCGGAGAATACCGAACAGCGTCCGGTGGAGCTACTCTAACGATCATCGGCGTTCTCGTCTTTACAATTTTCGGGTTTATCAATGGAACCGAACTAGCTTGAAGATTGACTTTCGGAAACTGTCCTACGCGATATCGAGCCTGATGAGTTAACGTGTTATTGGCTTCTGCCGCGTATTTCGTTAATCGAGTCGTAAGTCCTGGGGAAGTCACGTCGTTGTACACTCTAAAAAGAAATTGAAAACGTACGTTTATAACTTGAGAATTACAATACTTACTAGAAACCTGATTCGTTATAGCTCGGAAACTATCGTTACCTGGGGTCAATATTGTATTTAGTCGATGTTGATAAAGGTCCAGAAACTGTTCGAGCAGTTTCTATAGAACTGGTTTTTGATTGTACTTTTGGACCAATGTTGGTACCCCATGGCGACCCTTCCATGGTGTAATACATTGTATTTTCACCTTGCGATAACGAATGATTCTGCGAATAAGAGGAAGACGTTCTCTTCCATATTTTTTGACCGAATGACATCGATTCATCCGCTTTGTTCTCAACTTCCTCTTTGTTTCGCGGAAATATTGGCGTCGAGGAATGCTTGTTAAAGAGGTTGCGATTGTACGACCAATAATCGGAATTACGATAGCTTTTACTTTCTGGCTTAGTGTCACTGGCATCAGAATTCTGTGCTGTTCTTAAAATCGGACTGAGCTGCGAAATGGACCCAAAGTTCGAAGAGTTTCTTCTATTTGGATAAGGGTCACTGCTGAGCTGATAATGGGTTCCACGGCATCTTTCCATCTTAGTTTGGGTTAGGTTTAGTTCCCGAAAACGACGACTCCCAGTCTCCCAAAGTGTACGAGCGTACTGACAAACGTGGTCAACGATATTCTCGAAGCTTGCACGAACTTCAAGAGTGACGTGTTTACAATAATCGAATAAAAGGAACGCGTGCGGCGAGAATAAACTGTCGCTAGTGATTAAAGAGTAGCACGCATAAATAGTCAGAAACAGCGAAATTGTAAGAAGGAGAATCGGTCCCCAAACGTTGTAAAGGAACACACACCCACTTAACACACTTGCTAACGCGACAACACCCCGGTTTCCTAAGTCGCACATATTATTTCAAACAAATAACCTCTCCATGTTTGAAAAGAGCACACTCACCGAATCACCGGAACCTTGCTGCATTGAGATCAACGACATTATCGACGTAACAACTACTACGTAGTACTAAGTATTGTCTTTCGAATTACGACCATGTTTCCAAAATTCCTTTTACAATATATCAATGAAAATTCTACATTTTCTCGGTAATTAAACGATATCGAACAAATTTCGCAAATATTTTCTGCAAAAATTCACGGAGACGTGTTCTTTTACTATTGAGAAACAGCCAGAAACATTATTGAATGTAAGTCGCGTGTTTCGCCGCCTAAAATCAGATCGCCTGCAGCGCCATCCTTTGTCTCGAATTCCTAGTAACCTAACGTTTCGTTCATTTAGCGGTTAGGGTATTCCTGTTTCAAATTTGGTTGTTCGTTAATTCAAAATTTCTCTGTCTATCGATTTATAACGGATACGGATATATTCACGGCAACGAGATTTTGTTAAATATACGGACAAATAAAATTTGGAACGATCACCGAATAGTAATATCCTCAGATTTATCTGTGCATTTTTAATGCGTATATTGTATGCACCCACTGTAGTGAATAGTATAGTAAACCGCTTGCTGCAAATATTTCACTATTAATTTCTAGTACTTTACGATTACGCGGTCAGCATGAAGTACAAATTTCATCGAATGAGAATAAAATTTCTGACAATATTTGAACCCTTTGTTTCATTTATCATTATACACGTACACGTACATATAACTTACTACGCTGTATGAATTTCACGACACCTTAAAATTGAAAAGAATTTGCTCAAAGTATACGTGCACACATGCGGATATGTAACATACGTTTCGTTGTTCATAGGAAGATAGAAGCGAGAGATCTCGGTCCGGAGTCCATTCGTTTCAGTTTTCAGACTGATAGTGCACGTGAGGATTCCTCGTGGTAACAGTGACAAAAAGGGAGAGAGACACGCGTCTTGTCGGCCAGTTATATCTTTTTAAGACAAGATTAAACTATGTCGTGGATTTTTGGATATCGTAATGCACAACCACAAGATTTCTCGCAATTCGTGCAGCCGCCGCCGGCGCCGGGTAATGTTGCTGGCGATGGAGATGGACCCCGAACACCAACTACAAAGTCTCAAATGGAAGCCTATCGTTTCGATTCAAGCGCATTGGAAAGAGCGGCAGCTGCTGCCAAGGAGCTTGAAAGATCCCGTATGATCAGTTATTTTTATTAAATTTTTCTGTTCGAAAAAACTATTACGCTACGTTACGTAAGCAGAAAACGTTTTCATGGGTTAAGAGTCTCATGCTCTCTCGATGACACGATATTCCGATCTTAGCTTCGCAGTGATGCAATAGCCCATTCTCATACACGTGTTTGACAAATTATTTTCATGAATGAAAATAATCGCAAAGCAGAAAACTGAAAATATTAATGAAATCTCACAACCGTGTGCAAGATGTTTAATAATACTTCTGTCGGGAAACCTCCGCGATTTGTCTCTTTCGATAGTAAAAGGAGAGATTGCCTTTCCAACAGAGGCACAAAATTATTTTCTTGTATAAAAATGCAACAACTTGGATTTTCAATTCTGTTTAGGTTCATATACTTATGATTAAGATTTCTCATTTTTTTTATATCTTTATTTTTTTTTTTTTTTTTTTGTTATGACTAATTCTTGCAAACCATTATTTTCTTAGAACATGCCAAAGCAGCATTGGAACTTTCCAAATTGCAAGAAACAACCAAGCAGGTTGAAATGCAAACTGAACTGAAAAAGTATGAAGCTAGCATTGAACAAATGAAAGGAGAACAAAAGCGTATAGAAGGGGATGAAAGAAGAAAAACCATGCAAGAAGAGACTAAGCAACACCAGATGAGAGCTCAGTATCAGGATCAACTTGCGAGAAAACGATACGACGATCAGTTGATACAACAACAGAGAATGAACGATGAAAATTTAAGGAGACAGGAAGAATCTGTAGCAAAACAAGAAGCAATGAGAAAAGCTACTATAGAACATGAAATGGATTTAAGACATAAAAATGAAATGAGAAAGTTGGAGGCAGAGCTAAAAGCCAAAGCAAAAATTGACAGAGAAAATCAGGACTTAAATTTAGAACAAATTAGATTGAAGGCATCTGAGAAAAGAATCACCGTTTTGGAGTCTATAAAGTAAGCAACAGCAATCATTGCCGATGTTAAAATGATAGAAAGTATTAAAATGTATGTATCAAATGTTTCAGAACTGCAGGTTCGGTATTAGGCTCTGGTGCAACAGCTCTTTTGCAAGACTGGGATAAAATTGTTGCTGCCGCCGGTGGTTTGTCTCTATTAGCTTTTGGTGTTTACAGCGCAAAAGGTACGACGGGTGTGGCAGCACGGTATATCGAGTCACGTTTAGGGAAACCGTCTTTGGTTCGAGAAACTTCCAGATTTACGGTACTCGATACAATGCGGCATCCTATCCAGGCGGTCAAGAAATTGAAAAACAAGCATACGGACGCTCTAACTGGCGTTGTTTTAGCACCAAAACTCGAAGAAAGATTACGTGATATTGCGATAGCTACGAAAAATACGAAACAAAATCGTGGAATGTATAGGAACATATTGATGCACGGTCCACCGGGAACCGGTAAGACTATGTTTGCTAAGAAACTGGCGGAGCACTCGGGTATGGATTACGCGATCGTAACCGGCGGAGATCTAGCACCGTTGGGTCGAGACGGTGTTACTGCCATTCACAAAGTATTCGATTGGGCTGTAACGTCCAGAAAAGGTCTTCTACTTTTTATCGACGAAGCGGATGCCTTTTTAAGGAAGCGATCGAGCGAACATATTTCGGAGGATCTAAGAGCCATGTTGAACGCGTTCCTGTATAGGACGGGGGAGCAAAGTAATAAGTTCATGTTGGTTCTTGCCTCGAATACTCCGGAACAATTCGATTGGGCCGTAAACGATAGATTGGACGAAATGGTAGAGTTTCGTCTACCGGGACGAGAAGAGCGCGAACGATTAGTTCGTCTTTATTTCGACAAATTTGTTCTTCAACCTGCAATCGAGGGAAACAAAAGGCTGAAGATCGCGCAGTTCGATTACAGCGCGCTTTGTAGTAAAATGGCTGAAATGACCGAGGGAATGTCCGGAAGAGAATTGGCGAAATTGGGTGTTGCGTGGCAAGCGGCTGCTTACGCTTCCGAAGACGGAGTGCTAACGGAACAAATGGTTATGGATAGATGTACCGAAACTATCAAGCAACACATGCAAAAGGTGCTTAACGCAACATTTATTCATAATGATTTCTACAACGATTCGACCGCGTAATCGCATCAAAACTTTGTGCTAATAAATTTGGTTTTGTCCTATAGGTTCAATGGCAAAGCGAACAAGAGAAACAAGAATCAAAATCAATTTATGCCACGGAAAAGGAAATAGTTACACCAACGAAATTGAAGAAACCCATGATCGAACCAGCACCTCAGGCTTCAGTCGCAACAGCTTAATGGAAAAGTATAATCGTGTCAACATTTAAAACACCATATTTTATTAAAAAACAAATTAGTACTAAGTGGAGACGAGAAAGGTACAAATGACGTTGTTAAGAAGACGAATTTAATGTACAGTTTTCGTTTTCTAAGCAAGGCGCGCGTGTATAAATATTGTAAAGTAACGGTGCATTTGTTAGAAATGTAAATTCCTAACTCGATTAAACTTTAAATTTACATTTACACTCGCCCACTCACGCTCACTCACACTCACACATCACACACACACACACAAGTCTTTGATCACGTTTCAAAGGAAAAATAGGATAAAAATATAAAAAGGCTTGCAAAGAATTAGAATCGAACTCCCGTTTAACTTCACATTTTACCAATAAGTTTTAACGTGGTAAGTAATTTCGCATACCAAAAGTTCCATGTTTTCCGTTAGTATCTTATTACAAAGATTCCCAGGTTACACGTAACAGTAAAATACTCAAAGACGATGAGTAACAAATTGTAAATCAGTAGTAAAATATCAAAGTATCGGAGATATGAGTTGTGATTTTCAGCTGATACCCTGTTTTTAAAATACGTTTACATACATTCAATACTTGGGATTTATTTTTAATTTCGTATAAAACGAAATACTTTTCAATTCCGTAAGTAAATGCACGTCTTCGAATAAAATCGTGTTTAGACTTCTTTGCATCGGGAAAATCTCACCAACCCACTAATATTCCCATAAAGTTATAATGAAAAATATAAAAAATGTATGTTACATTAGTATTTGCGTCATTGATATGTGTGAGTTTCTTTCATATGTCGATCATTCATTCGCAATCGGATGTATCCCATTTGTTTCCTTCACCGGACGATTCACGCATGGATATCTCGAATCGAAATAGATATCGATTTCGGATTTTTCGAACGTCTGTTGGCCTCAATTTTTCATCAAAAAGCATGGGATTACTGTATCGTGCTTCTAAATTTTTGTTCTCGTATAGTTTTGCATGTATGAATACCGAAATAATTCTATATATATATATTTCAAAGACTTTTTATTGTATTTTCAAGAAGTTTAATAAATATGTAACTTTTGTTATTGTTATTTCTTAAATAATTTGAATTCATTACCTGCATGATAAAACGGTAAATGATAATTGATAAGACGTTACTAATGAACAGTTGTAAAATTTTTATTTTCTATACATTTATAGTATTATATCCGTATAATAGATCACCTTATATCTCGATAGATATGATTTATTACGTGAAAAGTAAAAATCTGTTACGTTACCAGTACCGGCGCTCTTAGGAGAAATCACAAGCGATAAAATACCAATTTGATTTTAAATAAAATATTTCATAGAAGCACAATACAAATTTCGTATAATGTATATATACATACAACAAAGAAAAGAAGGAAAACAAGTTGCCTATAAAAAATTTTCACACAGCCCCACGGGGTAGATAAATTGTTTATTCGTGGATTATTAAATCGAAAGAGCAGAATTTTCTTTGTAGATGTATAGGGAATAGAGAATAAATTTTTGACACGCGTACGAACGTTGTTCGAATCTAACAAATATACTGAATTATAGGACAAAATCGTGTGAAAAATTATGTAAATCAGACAATTTTATTCGAGTAAAAGTGTCGTTCTCGTAATACTTGTTATTAATAGGCATCACTATTTGATTACTTGAAAATACTTTGTTTTTCTCCCCGAGCAATTACTTACACATAAACGAAATCTAAATGCCTTTAATTAAAAAAGAAAGACAAAATAGTATTATACGGAAAGCACATTGATTTAGTTTTGTAAAATCAGTCTCTTGATAAGACACTTTGCGAAAAGGCACAATATTACGTACATTCCAGTTTCCCTTTGGTTTTTCACTTAGTCTTTGCCATTATCTCTACAAAAAAAAAACATTACCGTATTTATACTAATCTCTAACGCGAAGCCCCCAGATACTTGTCCTACGGACACCGACCGTCGGTCTCGCAACGGAACTATATAGGAACTTGTTAAGTTGAGTTTCGCCACAGGTAACTTGTAATGTTTTCAATATTGGTTCAGACATTAAACCAAAAATGTCCAAATACAGCAAAGATGGCATGTACGCTAGCGTTAAGTGCGTCGACGGAGGTATACCATAGCAACGACTTAACGACAAATGTTCTATTTTCGATAAATCTAGCAAATTACGGACAGTGTTCATCGTAAGCATGGTACAATCGCTCAAGTCTAATTCTACCATATCCGGACAACTTTTTACTAAATCCTTGACATCTGAAATAAACAAATAACGTTATTGAAAAGAGATAGGATATAAATATGTAACTACCATTATCCTTACTATCATCCGACATCGTTTTCCTGCATCCAGCGATGTTTAAGCGTGTAACAGATAGAGGTAAAGATTTACAAAGTAACGTCATAGACTCGGTATCTAAACTACACCAAGCCATATTAACAGCACTCAAACTGGAAACATTAATAAATAAAACATTACCGTAACTATAAATTGCAACATTTACCGACAATTTGCCAATTAATTACTTCTCTTACTTCTTAAGTTTCATTAAATCCTTGATACATTCGATATCCATACCCTCGCACATTGTTAAATTCAATACTTCTAGATCGGTATTTTCACCGATAGCTTTGCAACACGATCTGTTTACTGTACATTTTTCTAAAGATAATTTTTTGAGATATTTACACATAGACAATAACATAGCCAACCCATCTGGAGAAATCACTGCCATCGAGAGATCCAAGTATTGTAATTTACTAACGTAACCATCGATAAAAACTTCACTGTTTTCAAGAAACACCGCATCCGAAATTTCCGCTTGAGCAAGACGAAGTATTTGAACACCTCGCGGTAATATATGACCCAATGTACCTTCGTTTAATACTTTACTGCCTAAATCCAATCTATTCCATAATGCTTCGTCTCGAGCTATTTGGCACCATCGTTTACAAACCAACATAGAACGCACCTAAACATTAACAGTCGTTAGATTGCGTAACGCGATTTACAAATCTCCTATACGAGCTACTTCTATACAATTTTCTGCTAGGTCGAATGTAATCTTACCAAACATTTCTTGGGAAGCCATTTCAATATCATTAAAATTATCTCGTCCGACAATTTGTTAAACTTATCCTCGCCAACGATCGAAGGTTTTCTTTTCCTTCTATAGAGGTAGAATTGTTCCAGACTATTTCTTTCAGAGGAAACATTCAAACTATCTTTACAAAAACTTTCTTTAGTATCAATAAAATTATCTAATTCCATCCTAGAGGAATAGCCAGATTCGTTTCCCACTGTTGAATAAGCAGCTGGTTCATCCAATTCGTACGAATCTTGCTCTGGTCTGTACGTATGTTCCAAAAGTATTTATAGAAATAGCATAAGACAAAATATTATATCTAGACGAAATATTAAGAAATACAAACCTATCCATAACAACAGTATCAAAACTGGAACCCCTATAAATACTTTGTTGATGTTCAAATGCATTAACAGTTTCGCATTGTCTGCTGGTATTGGGACCAGCTGGTAAAATAGGACCATTCAAGGATTGAGACTTTCTTGTACTTTCTTGCGATGCCTCATCTTCTAGCATGCTAACACCCATATCTTCCAAAATTTCTGGTTCCACGAGACTTGTATCACCAGAACATGACCAGTTTTCATTGTTTTTAGATGCACTATTCAGAGTACTATTCAAATTGTTATTGCAATTGTTATCCAAACGAAGTCTTTTACTATAAAACATACATACAAAGTCAAGATTAATTCTAATATGCTTTTTACCAAGCTGTAATATAAGTAAGTTTGATTATAAATATAAACATGTTCTAATCCTAAAAATTAATACAGCTAACTGCTGTAAATAATAACAGAGAAACAATCAATTGAATATAATTCTGTACTTTGTTATGTATAAAAAAATATACTGAATAGGGTAAAACTTATTTATGTTAACTAGTTTACAGGACTCTGTATCAAAAACAACCTGTTCCACAAGGGTGAGGAAACAGTTTCTTTCGACATGGTAACTTTAAAACACTTCAATTAACGAGCAAAGTATGCCTTGTAAAAATATAAAAATGTATAGGAAGACAAGTTAAGCACAAGCAACTGAAATTAAATGGCAGTTAAGTAAGAAATTCTTCTATGTACACACAACAAAGGTCATTATCAATGTGTATTCGATAGAATTGATAGTTCCAAATGTATAAGACAGAGGACATTTGTGTTTGGTTTATAAACTAAATTTGAAATTTCAAGAAAAAGTTATATTAATAACTTAAGTTATTAATATTATACTATAAAAGTTTTGTACAAAGATGCCTCATATATTTATAAAAAAGTCACCTACATGTGTACATACAAGAACAACATACACATTAGATAGGTACTTGTTCCAATAATAATGTAATTAAAATAAATATTTACTTAAAAGATGCATATAACATAATTGCGTATTATAAATATTAATAAAACGAACAAGTCAATCCGAATAGGGTAGTATGCTGCGTTTATATCTTTAAAGAAATCATCAAGACAAGGACGAAAGAAGAATATTTCCAAGTAATTCAATATTAATTTACGAAATAAGAAACAAACATCGTTATTCTTCGGGTCGCGGAACATTTTTTCGAAAACCGTTACTCATAAAAATATTTCGTTTCGCTGGCAAGTTCGTCATCGATAAATGTCGTATGTTTTCGATCGACGAATAATAATGTTAAAAACCGATACAAGGAATAAGTTTATATTCGTATCGTTAGATAGAAAATGATGACACAACATTGGCGAAGGTTCTTAACCTTACCTGTATGCGCAAGAATATGCACCTGCATCACCCTGAGCAACAGGTAAGATAATTGTGCACGGCGATTAGGAAAAGTTTGAAGCTTCTTCTAAACGTGGAGGATATTCGGAAAACAGTCTTACCTTTCGGGCGGCGAGAATTCTTCGGAATTTTCTAGGCAATCCTCGTCGAGCCTCGTGCACTCCACCACGCCAGAATTCATTTTTGGCGGAATCCGTCGCGATGCCTTTTTTTCAATCGCCACTGGTCGTACGGTCGGGAAACAAACGCTAGTGGCGGGTTCCAGTTGCTCGGACCGCTCGCTAGGATTCGTCCTATTCCCTTAACGTTGCTTTTGATTGGCTGGTTGTTCGAGGATTTCGAATTGGCGGGAAACGGAGGGATCGATCGCATAGCGGCGACCGCTGCTGCCTGAATCTGATCTCGGCGCTGTTGTATTTGTTTACTGCGTTAGTCTTGTTAGAACAAAATCCAGCGAGTGCCTCGAAAATGAAGGATCTGTGCAAAATAGGACATCGTGAGTTAATCGTAGTTTATATCTTTATTAAAAATGTTTCTCTTTTTTACATTGTGTTCTACTTCAGACCTTCGAGTCTTCGATCCTCTGCGTATATCTTCATCTGAAAATTGACTAAATCCGAGGTCCTTTTGTGAAAGTTAAATCGAGACTCTTTCGGTTGTATTCCATACTCGTGCCACCAACCGTATCTACCAAAAAAAAGTAACAACGGTATACAGTGTTTTTACACGCATGTACAATAGAAAAACGCGAGATTACGTGCGACTGGTCAGCAGAGGCCAGTGACAAACATCCTTGGGAGTTCTCTTCTGGTCTGAAATTTCTTCGATCATGTCGGTTACATTCGGATCGGTCGCGTTCTCGTATTCCCTCGAGTAGAATTTTGGCGTGATCGTATCACCTGCGATGCGATCGAGATTCCTTTTAATACGTTCCCTTCTCCGTGCAATCTTTGCAACGATACCAAAATTAATTGCACGATAAACTCTGTGCGTACCGTTGATCTTGGAGCCGCGAATGCTCGATTTCCCGGGCAGTCGATCCTTGGAAAAGCAAAGCTTGAACGGTGGTTTTTCCGGATTTTTCGTCGTCGTTGGTGAGTTTGAATCGCGTGAACTTCGGTCCATAGGGTCCCTAGGTTGTTGGATGATCGAGAATGCGTTGTCGAAAAACAGCGAAACGTGATCTTACGTATTCTACGCTCGTCTTACGAATCAGCGATAACGCGTGTCAACAGGAGGAGACATTCTCCAACAGGGTGGTATATTTGATCGATACTTTCTGACCGTACCAGAAATAAATACATATAGCAGAAACATTTGTCGTAGTACATGTTTCGTTTCGTCTCGTCGAACAGTGGACTAGATCCTCGAAACGCCAGCTAAATTACGCTGTTATTTAAAAGCTTTTTTCTGTATTACAAATATGCCTAATTTAGGGGGTTCCTCGAGTCGTAGAATCTAATTCTGATGTTACTTTCTTAGCGGAATATGAAATTATCTTTGCAATCTACCCTGGATCCTGTCTGCAACCAAATATTAAACGGTTGTTTCGGTTGGTTTGGGTTAGAAATAGCGGGTATTAAATGAAATACGTTAGCCTTTCTGCTAGAAAATATACATTTTAATATTCAATTGGACATTAAAAAACAAAAAATCGATCGATTCGCACGATCCTTTGTCCAGTATACCTATCTGCATTACGATCCTATACGGGCTACACGTGTATACATACGTATACACACTATAGCAAATCTTTAGGGATAAGAACGAGCCAATTACGATATAAACATTTCCCAATTTTCTATCGAATCTGATTTCCACCCACATCGTGTACGAAAGAATAGGTTAGGAGCGGTTTCGATATGAATTATTCGATCGTAATTCGTTACTGCCCAGCACAAATTGAATATAAATATTTCCTACGGGGCCTAAATCCTTGGTTCGGTTGCCGATAATAATTTCTTTGTCTCGTCAAGATTAGTTGCAGCTGTCTCGATACAAAATAGTCGATACTTTTGCAATTTCGTGAGTCCTTTATCGAGAAAACTGTTATTATCGATATAGACACCGAAATCTATAAACTGCAGTTTTGTTCAAAATGATTTCTTCCTATTAGATTACTACCTGTATCTTAAATTTTATATGGGAGACTCGATACCATGAAACAGCTGAAAAAATGTTAAAAATTGTCCTACCTGTCTGAAAAACGAGAAAGCCCCGGCTTTCTCTACATTATTTATTTAACGTATAAATTAGTTATAAGACCTCCAACATAATTCGATAGATCGTTTCTATGTAAATTGCTTTGCTATAAAATACTGTTGCTAATTATTTGGAAAGTCTTGCTAATTTCGTGAAAACGGTCAAACGTGTTAACACAAATGAAACCAGAAATTTAATCATAATTTATCGACAGAAATAAACTATAAAGAATGGCAACATTCGCACACGAGCGTGCATACGCTTTTTTTTTTTTATCTCTGTCGCGTGCATTTTCCCTTTGTTCGAAACGAAAGTTTCAGACAACGAGAGGATACAACTAACGCTTATACAACACATTTTGCTTCAAATTTTTTTTTCAATTAAATGCTATTTTATTAGGAAGCTTACAAAGTTTTCGTAAGACTTTCTGACTTTTACACGGAAAAACAATACCGTTTACGACTCTCGAATGAATTGTAGTTTCAAAAATGTTTCTCCGTGGCTCCTTGATTTTGTAATCGCAATCAATAATACCCCTCAAAGACGCACGTATATATTTGATGGATACTGTCTATTCGCAACGATCGGTAAACCATACACACAAAGATCAGCGATATACACCACGTATTACACGCTTCGGTAACATAAAATGCACGCACTCTTTTTCTTTCTCTCATACTGTTTCTTCGATTCGATTGTTGCTCTTCGTACGAGACGAGAACTTTACAATTTCGTATCTTATTTTCAAAGGAAAAAAAGACAGTACAAGTATGAATATCGTTTTTGCCGGACATCGATTCGTGATTCGATCGGTTGTAGCTGATAAGTTATCAGATCGATAAAACAACGATCTACTTCCTTGTAAACATTCACCGTAGAAAAGCAATGGAAGTTGAATAGTAAATGACAGAGCTATAAAGAAGAAAACAACATTGGGTTTGTTTAAAAGATGTGACACGCTCTTCCATTGTTTTTTTGTACCTTCGTTTTATATATTTAAAAAAAAAAAAATTAAAAAAAAGAAAAAAACCTAATGCAAATGCCGTTTTCCAAGATGTTCAGGCAACTATCTCGACTGGTTTCGCACTCCTCGTCGCAACGTTTACTTATTCTCGTCGACTTTTTGTACTCGTGAACGAATCGTTACTGTTTTCATTTGATTCGAGGACGGAGACGCGAAAGGACGCATCGTATCCAGAACAGAATATTACATCGACACCGTTGCGATATGCCGTTGCTTTCGTTTGCGTCCTCTTGCTATAATAGTTGTACGGAATTATCGATGGACACGCGTCACCGACGCTCGAAACACAATTGCATGCGCACATGCACACCACACAGTTCCTTTCTTACGTACTCGATCTCGATCTATCTTTATCTTTCCAAATCTACCTTAAACTGTTGCCAACTATTACACGGACAAACGAACATAAATTATACAGTAAAATCCTCTCTATATGTAAAAGACTCGAGATGTTTAAGCGTTCCATATAAAGAAGGGATGACAATGTTTTTTTCTTTTTTTTTCAGAAGAGATCAAAGGCGTTTTGATAAGACTCGTGGTAATTAAATTATAAAACCATCGACAGGGGATACTCGACAAAGTAAATAACTTTTTCACGCATAGAGAGACTTTTACTATGGACAGTAAAACGCAAAGTTTTTTCAATCGTTGTGAATCGCGAGAAATGATTTGTATATGATCGGAGGAAAGACTTGTCGGTATAGCGCAGCGGTATCTTAGTACGAAACCATAAAACATTTATACAAAGGTGTTCGTTTTCTTCGCTTAAACGCTATGTATTGTTTTCGTCGTTCGAGAACACGTCGCGCGTAATTCGTTCGTCGCTCAATCTTCTCGCTCGTCGTATATGCACACACATTCACACACAGAGCAAATACATACATAGACGTTCGCGCGCACGGCACAGGCGCTCCTTGCTTACATGCTTACTAAGCACAAACGATATTATAATTATAGATCTATGTATATTATGGCCGTAGGTTTTCCCTCCTTATTCTGGCTTTTCACTCGCATAACAAAACTTCGTTAGAATACGGTCTTTCTTTGCTCTACCGGTTCTCACTTCTTACGCGATGCTAAAAATCTTTTCTCAAGAAAGCATTTATCTACATGCGATTTGTTAACGTACCAACTTTTCGTTTATTGTACAACACACTCTCGATCGATAACGGTAGTATTACGGTGACGTTTCTTCAATCGATTCGCAAGAACGTAAACTGAACAAAATACCGTAGAAAATTCTATAGACAAAAAGTACATCGATCGACAGTGTATTCGGGTTTCTTTACGAAACTATTGTTGACAATTAACAAACGACCAAAACATATCGTTTGAAATTTAAAGCATAAAAGTTAATAGAAAGAAAACACAATTTCAATAACATGTGACAATAACGAAGGAAAGGGCGATCGAAAGATACGACAACGTAAAGGACACCCAATTATCGTCGTCGTCGATATCTTTGATCTTACGAGAAAGAGACCTATAATCGTGTTATTTTATGTTTCAACGCTTTCCGTGATACAAGAATCACGTATATAACATAATGATTTTTTTCGTCTCTACGTCGTAAGCATGTGTTGTAACGTGAGTACACGCACTGTTTTTGTTTCTTTTTTTTTCTTTTTTTTTTTTTTTTATCGCGATCAATTATAACGCTTCTTTCATTCGCGAATGTTCGAATTTTTAAGGACATTACAGTAGGTCCCCGTATAAAGTAATACTGGTACAATGTGGTTATATATAACGCGATTTAAAAAAAAAAAATTGCGACAACTCTTCTCTTACGTACCGTGAAACATTCCCCGCGTTCTATGGAGATCTATTGTACTTTTTTTATACACACACGCACACGTAACACACATACACATTGAGTGTTTTGCGACAACTCTCGCTAATAGTTTGTCGAAAGTGAAAACAAAAGTGAGAGCAATAGAAAAGAAGCGAGCGATTATACGTATGTTAAGCCAATAAGATATGCGTTTTTCACAAATGCTTTCGCAGAGATAAAATGAAAACTATAAATATTACGTTTCTCATTGGTTGGTAACTCATTCAAGCGCGTGCCATGAAAAGTCTATCGAGTGGGTGGGAATAGCTATGTACAAGTTTGAAAATTTGGCATGTAAGCAATTTTCGAAGCACTATTGTATATACATGTATACGTGCACATATACACTATCCGCTCACGCTCACGCACACGTACACGTACACGGTTTTAGAGGTTTTTTTTTTATCCTTAAAAATTCGAAGACTCGGTTGAATCGACGGAATAACGAAAAGTTATTGAAAGATCGATTATGATGCCTCGTTTCCGATCGATATCGGTAGAATAAAAAAATATGGCAAAATTACATCTCCAAATATATCGGAAAGATTGAACGTCTTCGAAGAAACTTCTATCTCTATCTACGTAGACAACTGCTGTAGGATATGCAGCGTGTCATTTAAGTTGTTGAACAAAGCTTTTCAGGGTTACGTTATAAGAAGGAAGAACGAGTAACGATTTAACTTTAACCCTGAACGAACTTCGATCGTGTATAGTCATAAACTCTTTCTTCTTAGTTCTCTTCAAACGCGATAGTATGCGATTCGTAACAAATTTACGCAGCCTGTAGCAACTGCCCTGAGTATAAAATCTCCCACCGCACAGTACGAACTAGAGGAATATAAAATTGAAAATAAATCATTTTGGAAAATACAAATCTTTCGTTTTCATTTTACACGATCGTGTGTTTTTTTTTTTTAACTCTGCAGTGACCGATGAATATATTGTATATATGTTTACGATCTATCGTTACTACTCGCTACAAGCAAACGTATTATGCACCACCATTAAAAAGTAAACGTTCCAATTCGATATATATATATAGTAGAGTAGAACCAAGCGATACAGTGGATCGATCGTATCGAGGAAACTACACGCGATACATATTAAAACAAATTATGTTACACGAATCGAACGAAAAGGAAAGATAAATTAGTCTAATAACAATGATGCTGCAACTGTGGGTGGGTAGACGATAAAACGACATCTCGTCGATAAAACTCTACAAAAATACGTAACAGCAATTAATGGATGATTTCGTGTAATCTAGGTTCGCTGAGAAAAATCTTTCTCTAACGCGTTCCTCTCGTCTTTAATCCTTTACGATTTCTATACTTCTACCTATCTTTCTCGCACTTCTTATTCACTTACGACGCAGGTACAATTTTTTCTGTAATTTTTTTTATATTTTTTTTTTTCGTTTTTTCCCTTTAAACTAACCTTATATCTTTCTTACGTACTAACTTTCTACAAAGATACTTTAAGGGACATTTACAAAAAAATGGCCGTTAGAGCCGGGCCGGCAGCGCCTGTTTCTTTCTTGGACACCATTATTATTCGCGACTTCTTTCGAACTTACACTCTGCTAGATCCTTAGAAACCTACTGAGCAAACTATTCGTAACATGCACCAAAAACGCGCTTTACTGGTCAACCCGTTACCCGTTATTCTGACTTGAGAATGCGTTCGTTCCCGTTGTTAACCACACCTCGGAAAGCGACCAGGAAAGAAAAGAAACTCATTTCGCTTGCCATGGTTTCCCCGTGCTACAAGATTTATCGAAACTGAAAAATGTTTGCCAAAAAACCTGACGTTCGCTTTTTAACGCCGTCAAGCATCCCGTAGGTGTGTATACATCCGTCTCAATAAATTGATATGAACGAGCATACACATACTTCTACGCACTATGTCAGCGAAAGTACAGAAAGATTATCTACCGTGAGTTGCGAGTTAACTTTAGTTCTAATTAGTCTACGTACTTCCAAATCGTTTCGATGAAATGCACGTTAAAGGCTTTTATGTCCGAGACTAAGGACGATTTAAATTCGAATTTCAACATCTGTGGCATTCATTTTTATATTTCCAAGCGTGTATCGTACCCATGTATTCGTGACATAAACCCGTTCGGTATTGTTTAAAATATCCACTGTAAAACGACGACGGATGAACGATGAACGAAACACGCGTACTCGATAGACATTATTAAAAAAAAGAACCCGTCGCACGAAAAACACATTTGAAAAAACAAAACGATATTCTACTTCCAATTTCATCGAATAAGTACCCGCGAAACATTATCGTCGATGCCGATGAACCGCACAGTAGTACGTATGGTTGCCCCCGTGCATAGTCATCGTTGTCGCGAGTCGTTAAACCAGCTCGTTATTTTTAACCCAATTACCTTTTTCTTTTTTGCCAATTATAAAACTGCTTATACTTTTGTTATCGTTTTGTAAACCACCGATACATAGCATTTGCTGTTCACAGACTGTTTGTTCCTCGTATTCCTATACGCAGATGTGTAAATACGAATTATACGCTACAAAGCAAGGATGATTTTAATCGTCAAGACGTCGCTTTTCAACCACTTGGGGACGCAACGACCGCTTTGTTGGTTTGGCGTTCGAGCAGATCTGATCGCGCCTTTAAACGACGCTGGAGCAAGCGACTCTCGCTAGGCGGTGACAAACCGAACAGTTGATGCAACGACGAATCCTTGCCGATCAACCGATTCTTCCCGATGGTCTTCGAATCGTTTATATCGATGCTCGAACGAACCGAGCAAGATTTCGGTCGCGAATTTGTATCGAACTCACTGGAGGAATGAGTCGCGTATAGCTTACTATGCTCTGAAAGTTCGCTGCTCGAATCCGACATGTGCCCGTAAGGATGGTTATCTTCGTCGGTGGACGAAGTCGATAGTCTCGTCTCCCTATTCTCTGCCAAGTCCTCTAGATTCACGGAAAAGTGTTGAAGTACCACTCGATTCACAGCCATTGCCGATTCCGCGAACACCGATAGTTCCCTCGCGGAATTATTCCTCCTAAAGGTAAACGTAAACCAAATATAAAACGATTATAGAGGACTTTCGAGAATAGTAAATCTACACATCCGAGTGTATGTATAAAAATGTTTCATCGCGACTAAAGCTTAACCCACTGACCGACTATCCGTAATCTCTACGCTTTATAATTATTTACTGTTCGTTCGAGGGCCAATCGCGCTCTGTACCCCAACGCTTACGGTCGTCAATGAGTTAATCGGAATCTAGTCCAGCAACGAGTTGACGAACCTGATGATATGAGGAGTCGTGAGAGATTTCTCGGTGTTCTCGACCAAAGACGGTCCTGGATTGATCCACGGATGTTTCAGAATGCTCTCGGCGCTGAGCCTTTGATGAGCTTCCTTAACCAGTAAGCCTTTGATCAGGTCTTTTGCATCCTCCGAAATGCATCTCCATTCGCTGTCCGGGAATTCGTACCTGCCCTCTTGAATACTGGTGAACAGAAGCTCTTGGCAGGCCTGACAGTTTTCTCCCCTCTCCCAACCGCAATCGGTACCGCAATTCCCATAGAAAGGTGGATAGCCGCAGAGGAGAATGTACATGATCACGCCGAGACTCCACAGATCGCAACGCTTATCGTAATAATTAGCTTCTCCGATGAAAGCCTCCACGACTTCCGGTGCCATGAAATCGGCGCTTCCGACGGGCGTTAAAAGCTGCGGCGTTGCCACGGGGCTGGACAACGAGTTGTTGAACTTGATGCCCGAACCAAGATCGAAGTCGCACAATTTGATTGGTATCAATTTGTCCGGATACACGCACAAGATGTTCTCGGGCTTCAGATCTCTATGAGCGATTCCTACGGAGACAAGAGAGCGCGCGTGCGCGTTAGTAAGGCGCCAAAAATTCATTTCACTTACGGGAAAACTGATTCGACGATTACAAAACAAATAACACGTTTACCTTTTTTGTGAAGGAAATTTAGCGCGCTAGCAATCTCTTTGATTATCTGACTTGCTTCCCGTTCGCTGAAGTGAATTCTTTCCTGAATTCGCCTTAATAACTGACCACCATCGACCTTCTCGAATACGAGATAAAATTTCTCTTCGTCCTCGAAGAATTCGATCAATTGAATAATATTCGGATGCCCCTGGCAATGATGGAACGTCTCGACCTCTTTGAATACTCGGGCACGAGCATGACCGGGAATTTTATCAATTATTTTCACGGCATATTCCAAATCGGTATAAAGCGACCGGCAAGTTTGAACCGAGGCGTAAGCACCCTCTCCAAGAACTTCGCCAGTTAATCTGTACAGTTCTGAAACAAACATACGTAGTAATTTTTATTTCAGCTACGGTTCCAAAAATGCGACAATGTACCACCGTTTAAAAAAAGGTATCTTGGAGCACTGATTGCAAGTAACAAGCGTTTTTTTTTGCAAATTTAACGGAAGAATGCCTGTTCACCAGTAGCAACCTAACGACGTACGCAAACAAATTTCGAACTAAAAATAATTGTGATAAAGCAGCCACCTATGCAACCAATTTAATTATTGCGTGTACAGGAGACACTCTTCGTTGCCTGATTACATATCATTCATCTTTGCCTCATTATCGACTGAGCTAATAACTTCGTGACTCACTATACATATTTGCAACATTCTTTATATTTTGGAATGCCGTTATGCTAACTACTTTTATCAAGGATTGTCAACTTTGTGAGTTAGAAAACACATCTCTAATACGGTACGTAAAACATTGATCAAGGTTCTGCATGGTGTAGCAGAATCAATGTTAAGGTCACAGAGAACTGGCCGCTAACACATCGAAACCATCGTCAAACTACTGCGCATATACATATATTCTCACTCGCTCGCTCGCACGTTCGCTCACTCTCTCACCTCCCATTCCAGGTCTTTAAACTTCTTCGTCCATCCTGCTTGGTTCTCTCTCCTTTAACGCGATATCTTCCGTTCCATTCTATCCCACCGGTTTATTCGTTTCCTCGTTCCCTCGTTCCCCCGTTCAACGATGCAACTATTGCGCCGTCGCTGCTATCAGCTCTACTCTCTTTTTACCACCCCTTCTCTCTCCCTCAACCCACGCGTCTGCTCCCCTTCTAACTTCACCCATTGGTCTCCTACCATTTTACTTCGCAGCAAAGATACGATTCTGCTTGGCAACACCGCCGTCGACTACCTAACAACCAGAAGTATCTAATATTCACGTTCGCACGCTTCGCCGTACGACCTCCACGCAATAAACAATAAAAACCAATTGTATAATTTCATTTCAAAGCCACGAACCATAGAAAATTACGATTCAAAGATGTATACTCGACGCTAATGATTACTACGAAGACATAATTTACAGAGGATAACGATTAAGTGAAGAGCGTTAAACGAAAGGTAAAAATTCGAAGGCAATAGAGAAGCTTAAGGCTGATATCGACGAGCAACCCGTGCCCTAGATTTCAGCGTTAGACGAACATTCGTGCTTGCTCAGTTTACCACTAGGGTGTAAGTAAGTACGAAGTCGAAGCTTCTCGAACCCGAAAGTCCGGTTTACAAATCATTCGTACGGCTGACGTAACCGCCGGCTGAGCTATACAACTCCGATCCGCCACTTTTTCTATTTTACGATGCATCGTATTTTCTGAGGTTATGGCGCACCTTTCGACGCAAAATCTACAGAATTTTTAATTTTTAAATATACGAGAACCCACAAGCCGGTATTGTGCGAAATCGTCAGCCGTTTCGCTAGAAATTTGCACGTATAATCGATTCGCGAACGTCTCGCGTAAGAGTTTCTCGAACGTTCTGAACATAAGTAAGGTCAAGTATGTAGTCTAGTGAAATGCAAGTCACTGGAGCATAAGTGACACGCGCTCGAGCATACACACGAAACATAACCTGCTACATACACCAAATCTACAGAAGCAAAATGTTTTTTATACATTTTCGGAGAATTTCAAACTGATATATTCCTATCTCTCCTAATGTGAGCCAATAATTTTGTGTCTCACATAGAGCATAAGTTGTAGCTTCTCTGTCGATTGATCAAGCTTTACCTTGGAAGCAAGAAGACATGAACGACGAACCAGAACGCTTCTTTCTGCGTCTTTTACGCCTGGCTTCTTCTTGCCGAGCTTGCACCGCGCTTATAGATTCTCCCGTTGTATTCACAGTGTCTCGGCGATTTGCATCCTCTGAAACAAACGTTGCAAATATGCATTCCATTAATCCAACAGTATACATTTAAATGAAACTTGTTTTACAAGTTTATCGTTCTCTAAACTGTTCTATGTACAGGTATTCCCCGCTTACAACACGGTTCGAGATTTGGGGATATCCCTAGGTTGACGTGTAACTAAAAATAGTCTGAATATGATTGTATTTGAACTTATTTTCATCGGGAAAACTCCATCAACCTATCCGTAATACTATCGCGAAGACACGATGAGAAATAGAGAAGGTTTTATCTTGCATTAATAGTTGTCACGCCGATAAACACACGATATGGCTTTGAACTCGTTGATCGAACGCTTGTAATACGAGATTCCCTCACGACACCTGGTAAATATCTTGTCTTCTCGTCCAACGATTTACACGTGATTGGGTATCACCTCGAGATAAAAAAAGATCTATTCCTGGAGTGAACTCGCGATATGTATACGTAGATCTCTGATACTGATTTGTTGCATATAATCCGACGCTAATGTACTAACGTGAACGAAGATTTTGTAACGTGAAAATTAACATTGCACGAGTATTTTCTCTTCTGCACCATCCCCTTCAAGTACAGAATTTCGACCGTCGCTGGTCAACGTACTTGTATCCATCTTGCTTTCTCTGGTTATATCTATCTACTCTTCCCTTATCTATTAAGATCAGATTTCGTTGAGCTCGAAATACCGAATGGTGGACACGAATCATTTACATTTAACCGTGCACTGCATTGTAGTTGTACGAATACGCGGTGCGATAAAGTTTGATTACGCAAGTGTTTGTTTGCAAACTGAATTTTTCAAAAAAAATCGATCGACCATCCACACACGTGACACACCCGCTTTTATTATCATCACAGTTGCAATATTATTTACTACCATGAATTATCTACGTTACTCGAGCGTCAAGGCAAGGATATTAGTCACCGCTTGTTTTATATTTATTAATAATATTTACCATATCGGTCGTGGATGATGTACGCGTTTGATTCGTATCTGTAACTCAGTGGTTACGTTATAAAGTTGCAGTGAAATGCATCATTTCGCTGACGATTGAACATATTTCCAATTATCGACTACTCTGTTATTTTTACGAATTTTATTTCGTGATTCGAGCCCGGTTAATCGTACGATAGAGTATTACGGATCGTGTGAGTGCCACACCTTCAAAACACGATTCTAAGTTTGCGTGGGTCGAAGAACCATCGATAGTAAGATGGAAGAACAATAACGAAAGCATAACTACTATGTATTATCAGTATTTAAAAAAGAGCAATAGACACGAGTTGACTGTGTCACGATTATAACGCCCTATTTGGTTATCACTCGATCATGGATCCTTTTCGAATATAAATCTTTGTTGCAGTTTCTTAGTAGTGTGATAGATTTCGTATAATCGGTAAATGTCTTGAAAAGCTACCGTTCGGAACGACGAACGCATGAAACGGAGTTCTTATCATGCAAATTGGCTACTAAACAATTTATGCAACATACGAGAAGTACATAATTCGATTGTTAGTGAATATATTTTCGTTACTCGCATAGCTAGACGAGAAGCAAATACATACACAGTCTACGACGACCAAGATCTCGGAGTTCAATGACTGGCACAGAAAAGGAACGCCGCCATCTTACGCGAGATATGCACGTACGATAATGTCGCTGCATCCGCAAACTCATAGCAATGCAAAAACTCAACGAACCCGTCAGGATTACGAATAAAGAATGTTATTTGTCGTTTGTGTTCTTATAAACTTGAGCTTGGTGAAACTAGCAGGTATAATTAAAGTTGCAGTTCACATATTTATTAACTATAACTATATTCTTTTCTAATAATATCTTAATGTAAACACACTTTTGTTTTTTTTATATTATATCTATTTCATTTCAAGTAGCTGTACGGCTTATATTGCGTAATGCAATAGATAACAAAAGTAAGTAAACATCATGATGCGTAATAGTAAAATATTAGCTATCTTTAAAATATGTTTCTATCCATCTGATAAACAAATAAACAAATAATTCGATACAATATCATACGTGGCGTCCGTCCCTTCGCCAATAGTTTAAAACATTTTATGTACAATGTTGGTGGAAGTCATTAAAAATGCAGCATATACATATGTACGAATCCCTTTGTCCTTGGGAACGAACCCTTCCCTTTAAGCGGAGAGGAGAAACGAATCTGTCATGCGCAAGGTCTTTTTTTCTCTCCTCCCCTCGCCTATTCTTTGTTTGGGTTGCCCTTACCAACGCCCTTCGCGATGTGCGTCCGAACTCGAACGAACCGACTAACCCACTTCGACCCTCGAAAATAATTCAACGACTCGTGCTATGTACGTCGCGTCGCACCGTGTCACTACCCGACTTATGCCCCCCTCCCCCCTCCCAGCACGTTCAAACATTATTGTACAACCGTTTTATAATGTTTCGAAAAACAAGCAAATTTGTTCGAAAGATTAAACATAACAATGAAGATATACACGAAAGACATGCGAATAAAAATACTGTTCGAAGTGACAGTGATCGATGCCAACGTTCAAAAAGTTACAGATCATCGGAGCAATGAGAGATTTGTATACATAAACTAAAATTTTTATCGTACGAAACGATGAAAATCAGTTTTCGACAGAAAGCATAGAATTTAAGGACAATGGTAATCGTCGTAATTTTATTTTCTATATAAAATTAGGTTACGATCATCGAATGCAAAGATTACGTTTTATATTTACTCAGTCGTATGCGATTAAACGACTTGAAGTTTGTATTTTTCTATCGAATTGGAGTACAACGAGGCACAATATGTATTACAGAAAACATCGAGTTTCGACGCGAGGAAGGTTGGCAACGACGGGTGTTATGTACCGGCTTCGAGAAAGTTCTTTCGTTAACCAACATCGAGCGTCATGTCCTTCCATTCGCGACAGATCGTGAAAATTCGTAGCTGCCGGCACGAAATTTATTCTAAACGATTTGTAAGCGAAATTTTAGCTTTCGGTCGATACTTAGAGATCTCTTCTTTACGAACAATGGCAGACTTCACGGCATTCAAATGACACCGTTTATGACACGCGTGTAAAATTTGTCATATTAGATACACTACTGGACGACAAGGATCGAATAGATTGGAACGAGCATCCATCGAATCGTGTTTTAATTTCGTTAGTATAGAAGAAACATAGAAATGGCCGTATACGATTTCGAGGATGCAGAAGAACGAACTGGGAATGTACTACCTACTTTACAAACTGAATCTTTAGAAGGAATTCTAGAAATAGGAGTAAATTTCCATACCTCTTCCAACCTCCTGGCACCCATCCTCTCGTTCTTCCAGAATTTTCTCCACCATTTTTCCACGCGACAATATCACTCGTCGCAGCGTCTATAAAAGAATCGAAGAGGAAATTTTCTTCTTTCGAAACGAAAACTTTCTTCTGTCTCTTTCTTCCACTTTCCCGTTTTGTTTTCGTTTAACGAACACCGGCGGAACGTTCTCTTAATCCGATATCAATAAATGTAAAAAAGAGTCAGTCGTATATACAAAAACATCTATATCCACTAAGTTACTGATATAATCTTCCTTCCCAGGAATCAACGATCGTTCTGTGCGGACACAACGTCGTTCCTTCGGTACGTACGTATACGCGAGTTTCGGCTCTACGTTCTTCTCTAATCTTCACGATCTGTCTTCCTCCCTCTACCGACGTACTTTCGGGGTAGATTGATGTATATCAGTGTCGGTATCACAGATATAAATAAATATATAAAGGCTATCTATTCCTTTGCTTCTCTAGCTCTTCGCGGCCTCTCCGAACGATAAAAGATGCTGCTGCTGCTGTAGTGATACGCGTTGTAATTCGTATCTTTTGAATAAATACTATCACAGACTCTGACACTGCGCTTGTTCTCTTCTGCTCGCTCGTTCACTGTTCTGCAACTCCTTTATCGCCAACAATATCGGCCGATAAAGTTCTCTTTCCACTGCCTTTGATCCGATGACGTGGTTGTTCCCAGTAGGCAAACAAGAACCCAATTTTTTCGAGTCCTCGATCCCCAACAAAAACTTTGCCTACCACCGTTCCTCCTTCGGCTCCTCTTTCCTACTCTGAGACTTTTCGCCGGCTAAACCGGGGTTTCTTCGTACGCGCAAATCCTGCGGTGTTCGCTGCTCCGTTGTCGCTATCGCACAGCCTCTCGCACGTAGCGGTAACCGGGCTCGGAAGCGCATCAAAAATCCTTCGACTAACACATCGGATCTTTTCGTTCACCTTCCCTCACTGCTCGGCAGTTGGTTTCCGACTGAACCTCGGCAAGATGGCCGCTTCGCTTACTAACCCCTCTCCCCCTGCTCGTTTCTGCACCGCGCCGCGCCGACCGTCCGTCCGTCTCCGCATCGACGAGACCCACCGACCCCCACCCCACCGTCTCACTTGCTACGGCTGCTTCCCTGCCGCCACGTAGGATCGGGCGACTTTGTCGACGCCCTCTGAAACAGCTTCGCGCACCGCGTCACGTAGCCTCCGGCCAGGGGTTCTCGTTACGTGGAGCCTCACACGAACGATCTATGTAGGTACACTGGATTACAAAACTATTCGTAGCCTACAGTATGCACCACTTTAACGGTTTATATCTTTATTAATTATCAAAGAAATCAATTAAAACTTGTTTGTTTCGATGAAGTATTTATTGTACTGTATTGCAAGATCAATAAATAGGTAATTGAAGGTTTACGATTACGAATTCGTTCCATTTATACTAAGTAACAAAGACATAAAGCGTCCAAGTAAAATATGACTTGGTGTCCTAATATTTTTGTGATTCACTGTATGTATCATCGTATCGTAATTACACACAATTAGCAAATCGTATGATGCAAGCTTTACGTGGTTTGCAAACGTGTATTTTAAATCGATTCGAGACCAGTACACCCAAATTGATAAACGTTACTCATCAACGAACAAAGTTCGTTGAAAATTGTGTTATCGACATACGATTGTTTCGAATTATCAATAAACGAACACTTAAACGTTCAAATTACCGTACCTATCGTTTCCTCTCCTCGTTTTTTCCTTGTTTATGGCACTTCTGAATTATCTCGATTCGAAAAATGAACAAAATCGAAAATAATTTAAATGGCACGTGAGAGTCACTGATCGTTCTTGTTTGTTTGGAAGCGAGTTGCCGGTAATAGCGTCATTTCTATACGTAAGATGTTTAACATTTTCACAAAAAGTTTGAACAATATGCGTTTGCCGGCTCGGTCCTCGATTTAGCTAATCAAGATGTTTATATCTAGCATTATTTATACTCTCGTTACCGAGGACAGAGCCAAATAAATATACAGGATATGGCGCCGGCATTATGTAGCCTATGAGTCGTTTTGAGAATGGATGCGCGCGCACCAATGGCTACCGGCCACATAAGTAAGTACCTACATGTCACGCGATGTTGGAGAAGGACCGAGAGATTCGATGTGTGCGCTCCCCGCTGTGAGAAGAATACATACAAGGCTATGAAAAGACAAAGAAAGTAGATGTAGTGAGAAGAAAGAGCGACGGAAGGGCTGGCAAAGTATAGGTTCAGCTTCTCTGGTGTCGTGCACATCTATGCACACTCCACTGATACATGCATATGTCCAATGCGTAATTCTTATAGTATGCGCAGACAGTATGCGCAGACTCGTCGCGTCGGCCATCGAGGTTTGTTTTCAATCGCTCGACACCGCGTGAACTTGTTGCCTGTATAATCGGCATGGAATTGCGTCGTAAGTTTATTATCCGTATTATTATTACGTAAGGTCGTTCGTTCGATTGTTTACCTACACGGCTGACGAATACGCGTTCCTATTTATGGACGATATAAGGGTGAACGCTTTGTTCAATTGTAATTAAATATTTTCTTGAGCAATGACAAATTGATTAATCGAAACTATTTTTGGCTCTCGTCTCATTTATAATCGTGACTTTAATTTTTACACGGTATGTAGATATCGATGCTGTATAGACGAGTTTACGTTCACAATGAAACCGCTATCGTCGGTTGCATCATCGACGTCATAGTCGAGCACGAACGACGATTACAATAATGCATCAGATTAACGATAGATCAACGTCCGATTACAGGACGAAAAAATGTTTCGATGTTCAATGTTTTGGACGTTTTCGTATATCTTTTTAATAGCAAGCTGACGTTTTACTTTTGTATTTACTTTTAATGCAGTTGTACGGTTCCAGGAACCATACTATTTTTAGCTTCGACCAGCTCGAGTCAGCATTACTGCCGTGAGAATTGGAGATTTCTCGTCTAAACAGAAAATTTAAAGGACATCGTTTGATCGTACAAAGTAACGAGCGCAAACCGGTTTCTGTACGTGGCAGCAGTCGCTCGATCATGTTCGGTAAACTAATACTTTCTTACAATATCCATTGATTCGCGTAACTCTTTTACCACTTTCAAAACATTCCTCCTTAACGATTCATCGCGAAAACAAAATGCTAGATCTAGATATAAAAGTAATTAAATCAAACGACACCTTGAGCTAATAAAACTAAGGAAAGATATCGACGATTACAAAGGGAAAAACAAATGAAAAAAAAACTTGTTTCTCAACGAGCTGAAAGGTACGGATGCACCTTAAACAGTTGTATAGTTACTCGAGTTGTTTTGAGCGAGATCGTAGATAAAACGACGATAAGTCGAAAACGTGTTGTTTCGTTCCGGTGGCAATCGGTAAAGCGAGGCTGGCGACATGTGCTAGTGTTAACGGGGATTGCGCAGTTTCGATTTCAGTTTCAGAAGAGCAAAGGAGAGAGAACTCTTCCGAGAACGGTCGGTTTATTACCTTAAATAAATATTTCAATATTTTTTTAATTTCTTAAGAATTCTCGTGAAATACGATCCGATCTCTGGCTTCTCGAGAAATCAGGAACACTAGCTGGCACGTTAAAGTAGCGGCAACTATTTCTTTTTTTGTAGTATATACATAGATACAGAACTTTTTTAAAGTGCCAGTCAACTTATCACTAAATGTACACACGAGAGCATTAAATCTGTCGCAAGGCGTAAAGTCTTCCGATTGGTGGAATGATATTTGTGGTTCTCAATTGGTAAAATGCGGCGTTTTCAGTGCCATTTCACGAATCGGAAGTTTAGCGCCATACAAACGCCGTGACCTCGCGACGGATTCAATGCTCCCCTCCAATGTACATCTACATATGTACTTTCAAGACACGAAATCTAAAAACATTTGTACACAATCCAAGTACGCATTTTTAACGAATTAACACTATTTCTACCTTGGTTTAAAAAGTGTTCTTTTACACTGTCTGAGATATTGGTTAACTTGGAGAATCGATCGTTTCACGTATATTTTATCTAAGACAACTACTACTTGGATTAAAAATCCCAAAGAAACGTGACGAAAGAATGACTAGTTTTTTCGATTATTCGACCTTGGTTCGTTTTCTTCCGCGTATATAACATAACCTACAAACTGGGAATATCTTTCGCGATTCTACCGAAACGTTCGTTAAAAAAGATGTCTGCTAAAAATTTGTTTGGATAATTGCTTCAACCTTCGCACGTGAAACTGACAAAAGCGTGGAATTCGTTAATTTTAACAAGCTATTGTCGTTCTCCAGTTGTTGGTGACTCATACAGCCATGTTTATCACCTTACTCGATCTCTGGCCGCTCCATAAAGCAATAAAAACACTTATTATAAATTACTGTCACGAGTTCGCTTATCGTTGTATCGAAAACATCTTTAAGTAATCGACAACAGCGTCGATATTCATCAGTCAACGGATAAAATTAACAGTCATAATTAGAAATATGTATACCGCATAAATTATTACTGAAAAATTTCACTTTCAAATTAGCTTGGATCCGTTGAATCGTGTCCAAATGAATCCGGAATTCGCTAGACGGGGATCAATACATTTGAAAAAATTAATAAAATTACTTAATGCGTTATCTTTTTATCGCTAAGCATATTCTGTGATTGTGTAACCTCACTGTTATCGTCGGAATAAAAATAAGACGTCACAGGAGTGTCAAAGCATTTGCCAACCAAGATGGTCCTCTTAAAATTTATGTGAATTACGAAGCTGCTCAAACGATCATCCGATGCACATTTTGCTATGTCTGATTACCGACCGTGAATAATTCTTAATTACGAACAGCTTGACGGTATCATGCAAATAAGGCAAAGGAGTATAATTAGATCGTGTTAGGAAAGATATCACGTGCTTCCGGATATCCGAAGACACTGTATTTTATTAAAGGCAGGAAGCCATCGGTTACGAAGAATGCATAAAATAAATTGCACGCCAGAACTTAGCCTCGTCGTTGTTCCTAATATTTATTATCGTTAGAAGTGCTTGGAACAATCTCACAGACGTATTTGTTTCCCGCGCGTAGTCGTGTCACCAGAATCGCAGGCAAATTCGAGCTGTGAGTTCCGAATTGGTCGAGGTCTTTGACCGACGTACACCGACCTCTCCAGAATTTGTCCACCACGATTATTTCTGGATGTCGTTAAAACCACTTCCCCACGGTTGAGTACGACCGCGCGCGCACACACACACACACCGGCTACAGCAAGGCCAATCGAACTTTGCGAATCAACTGTCGATTCACAAAGGCAGACCGTCGGAAAATTTTATCTAAGCTTGTTCACACACGAGGTGTACGAGAAGATCTTACACCTTATGCATTGAAAGTAGCCCAATCTGATTAGCATGCGAAAAAAAAAACTTATTTTCAGTTGCAAGGGTCAATTACAATCATTTTTGGTGAATAGACATATCCTCGAAATCCTACCCACTTTCGAGAAAAAAATTCTTTACCAAAAATGTAATGAGAAAAAAAATACATTGGATGTAAGGTCTACTCGTATACCTCGTCTGTGATTTGTTCATGAAATATCTTTTGGTATTGTCGGTTTGAATGGGCTATACATATACATTGACACACATTGATCGGAATAAAAGTAAATTTTTAAATGAAACGATATCTAATTTCGATTTAAATTTAACTTCGTCTCTGAGAATATCTACTGTACGCGCGGTGAATGACTGAAGAAATCGAAGCCGGCAGGAGGAAAGGAATTACATATGTACGCATGTAGGTAGTTAGTTGGTCGTGCAACGTGGCACTTGGTAAGACATTTTTACACTCGACCGGTCACAATAGAATCGTTTCTATTAGCAGATAACTCTATGCTGGTCTTGCTCGTGTATTTCTACTTTACGAGCGATAAGCTACTTCGACTATGTAGAAGAATTAATATTATACGTAGTCGGTTGCTTTGGCGCAGCATTCTCGCTGCCAACAACATTTTACGTATACCTCGTTATAGAGCAGGCCAGAATTAAATTTTACTGTAAAAACAATTACTCGAGTTAACTCGTCATACGCGCTGGAGGAGCATCTACAATTTTACATTTGTTTTTTTCACGTGTATATTATATGTATATGTACCTATATGTAGTGTTAGTAGATCGTGGAACGGTGAAACGCTAGCCCGATGTGGATCAAGCGAATACGCACGAACGTCGTGTGTGGCGGAAACCAAATAGATGTCGTAGCAAAGCCGATTTTGTAACTATCAGAGTGAAGTAATGGTCGTTAAGGTCGACGACTATGGTTGACGAACGTTCGCGAGCAGACGGAACCACGTCTGAAAAAGAGCCAATGAACTTGGATGACCCGAAAGGAAGGGTGTAGTGTGCATCGACCATTTCGAATGTGCCTCCGACTTTCCGCTTCGAATCCTTACCCGACCGTGTATCGTCCTACGTCGCTCAACGCCTTTCAGAAATTCCTACGGGAATACAGATTCAACGATTTCTGGCGTCGACTGCAGACGAAAACTATCGAACGCAGCTTTTTCCATCGGTCGTCGTTACAATAATTGAAGTTAGGTTAGGTAAGAGATATATTTCGGCGACGTACAATTTAACAAGTGCGTAATACTGACTAACCCTTCAAAGATATTAATTTTTCAGTCACTTTTGACCGAGGTTTCGATTTTTTCGTAAAATCGAAATGATAAATATTTGCTTAGTTCGGAACGATCGCGATAAGATTAAATCGATGGTACGATTCGTTTATGACGATTCGTCATCGTTTCATGACTCGAGACAGTATTTGTCTCTTCGGTTTATTTAGTTTTTCTACGCGAAATGAGTTCTACCCGTATAATTGTTGTATTATTATCGTCGTTACTAATTAGGTAACTAGGTGGACGGATTTTCCGGAAAGAGATATACGTATATACATTTCGTGGTGTATCGCACACGAGTATGTGTTTCTATAATTGTGTCACAACTTTGTGCGACGCCGATGGCATCGCTATCGATAACCTCGTAAATAAACCGTAGATATTATCTGCAGCTGCGTATACAGTTGGGAAATCATTATTCAAAGCGTTCCACGCGGTGTAGAAAGTAACCCGACTAAATAATATGTCACGGTGAAATTGTCAATTTGGCAGTCTCGAAGCGATCGACGAAAGCGTTTGAATCGATTTGTTGCGTTCGAGTAACGTTTATCAATTACGAGGAAGCTGTGACTGTCTGTCGTTAACGGTACATACATAATTACTTGGCCCATCACCGTAACGTTTCGATGGGAATGTCATATTTTCGATAACATCGTGATCAAATGGAATTGTGTTATTACTAGTACATTATTTACCGTAATACTATCATACATACATCGCATTTCGTTACAATACGATACTTATTTATTTTATAACTAGATAAAAGTTAATTTTCCACGGATATACGTATTTAAAATTGTAGAAGAAGCTGTGAAATTTTTGTTAGAGGGCAATGATGTCGAGCGATCGCGAGACGCGTCAGCCGTTTCTATGTATGTAGTGGTTAGAATTGGAACTACGGACGCATGATGCAATCGAAGGTGCTGCGACGTAGTATATGGCGTGACTTTTTAGGCTTTGTGTTTTCAGTTACGACCGAGCCGCAAAGCAGCCAGCGCGTGTCGCCGGTATTCAGTTATGTATATGTATGTACCATATACCATGACTTACATTTCTTCACTTACATACGTCGACTCTATGTACATAGCACAGACACCAGTATTGGGTCTTCTTCGCGAACGAATAAATTAAAAATTTGTATTCTTATCAAATTTTCCACAGAAACGGCGATCAATTTCAAAAGGGCAAGTATTTTTATCGTAGGCGTTTCTGGTGCAAGCCGCTGCAGCGATCCTGCGAGAGCAAACCTATCCCACCGTGACGAGTTATGCGGTTTAAAGCACAGATAAACCGCTCGACGAGAGGGAATACCTAATTTTAAGTAAGGTTATAGTCATTACCGAGGAAAATCTCTCGACATATACAATCAATGCACTCGATACCTACGCGACCTCGAAACATCAGCCACCGCCTGCGAGGGTGTATGGCTTTCGTCAAAGTCTCATTCAGTCCTCGACCCAATCATAAATTCTCGAAAAAGTAAATAGCGTCGGACTATCTGCCTTGTAAACGTTTCTAAAATATGTCGACGTTAACGTGCAGTCTTAACCAAATGTAGGACCCATATTTCGAGCTCTCGAAAATTCCTTGAATCGACAAACCTATAACCTAACCTATAATCTAAACTAATCCATAACCTAACCTATAACCTAATACTTGTGTACGTAACGTATACGTCAGGTTCAACGATTCCGTCCATGCTACGACAGACGCATACCATACGTAAGGCACGAAGCCGTTTCTACTCCCGATTGATAGAATATGCGTCACCAATCTCATTTCACCGGTAGGAAGCCTTGCACCTTTCACGCAGCTGCGCTAGCATGGACAGCATCGTTTGTTCCGTCTTTAAGTACATACGTAATGGCGTACGTTGCCGGTCGTAAGTATCGAGTCACTTGGAATTAGTCAAAACGTTGTCAATTTGGGAATTGATAAAACGATGTCGAGAGTCGAGTAAAGGCGCAAAAGGCGAGCTTCTAGTCGCGCAATTTCGGTCGCTTAGACGAGTAAACACATACGTACACAGGTGGAAGGACAGAAGTGCGAGTTGGCACGTTCGCCTTTCGTAAACACGTATCTACAACGCATAAATTGTCCCGTCGCGTACACAATATTATTATGCGCGTAGATAACAAGGCGTTACCACGCGCACAGCTGCGGATACAAATATACCTATGTCAGACTTTGTAACCTATACACATCTACAGATATTGTCAAAATGTATGTATCGCTTCGTTGTTGCAAATATCGTTCGAACTGCAATTCGTTCGGGATTCCCGCCAAAGTCGAATATTCGAAAGACGCGATATCGTTCCTTCTACCCGGATTGCTTTATTCCATTGGCATCGGTGTCACGCCTCCACTGTTATTGTTAGACGCGTACATTCTACGGCTTCCTATTGCTCGCGCAGCCCTTACCAATGTTTCTTTCTCTATGATAGAGTCAGGAAGGCGATGAAACTACGTTTCGAAATAACTATGCTAATGCCTTTGCGACTATAGGAGAATAACATGTTAGAAATAACGGTAGCACTATCAAACGATTCATTCCGATCGCTGTTTACGATCTATTAGGATAAACACTTCTTATTGTGTAATTTCTGTATGCCGGTACAGTACGCAATTAATTAATTAACGCATAGAGCAAGGCATGATAAACAGGTGAGTCATCTAAAGCGTGGTAAGTTGTTTTGTTCAAAACTATAGATGTTAAAAATATACCGGTCCGAGTGCAGGAAGTATTAATAAAAACTGGTGAATAAACGCTTTCAATCGGATCAATATCTTCCCAAGATTCATCTTACTTTACGCCCTATGCGAATTCGGTAAGGAAACGAATCGAATCGAGCAAACGCGAAATTAACCACTGTCGCGTCGTTGCGAAATTATCGACAAAAATAGAAGACTTGACATTTCTTTTCTTTTGCCGGTTCGCCGTGCAACAAGGTGTGGCAAATTGTCGTTTTCGTCCGCGAAATGGGTCCAAATCGCATTTATACGTTTGGCACGAATCCCATGCTTAACGTATCGTTATAAATATCTTCCATGCTAGCCTTCGTTCTCGCCGAACGAGTCGTTCTCACGATACTACATGTACATATATACTTTCGGGAAATAGTCTAGCTTTATTTTCCTTTTATGTATATTTAAGATTAACCGGAGGCTCGTCTTGTTTCCAACAGATTCGTTGCGTCATCCAAAGAGGGCGTGTTACAACGCGACCGTGACCACCTCCAGGGAGTCAAAGTCGTTCTATAGGAAGGGAACGAATAGCTCCTCGAATCTTCGTTTCGATACGTTTCGCCGTTCGATCGATGGTAGAATCTATCGGTAGTCTACACAAAAATGTAAGGGAATCATTGCAAGGATGGATCGTAACACGATGTATGTATAGTTTTATGTCGGTTCGCGACTACGCGTTCCTTTCTCCTCCACATCACGAACGTGTTCGTTTGTTCCGCGATGCTAACGTCCTCGCTTGCCGTGCAAGTTATCGCGTCGATTCATTCCAATTGTCTTTTGCGGGCCCGAAAGCTCGAGACTTTTTAACGTTTTAAAGAGTTTCGATAGTAGTTGTATAACAGAATATTTGGCAAAGAGGAAGCAAACGTGTGTCGACTGTGGTAAGAATGTCTAACGCTGTGAAGCAGTTAGAAAGTTTGCGTTATTTTGACTCGATCGTAAAAACAGTCGTGCGTTCTTTTATTCCGGAAGAAACGTATTCGGACTGACGCGTAAACGTTTCTGGAAAATGTCTTAGCGAGCACGGAGCCCCTCCTTTAGCGACCCTTTGCCCCGTCGATCGTTCCATTTCTTTCCAGCCTTGCGTTGGCTGTTCTTTCTCGAGAGTCGAGCGATAGAAAAGATATTCTGTAAGAACACGTACATACACGCACACGCAAAAAAGTTTTCCAAGTGGAACACGGCCACGTGTTCGTCAGATCGCTTCGCGTTTCGTCGAATCGGTCAAATTTACAATCCGACCTTTACAACCATTCTTTTATCTGTCGTTCGAAGGAACAGCTGGTCCACGCGTGTTTCAAACCCTTCGGCAATTGCGACCTTTCCCCTCGTAAACAGCCAGTCGACAATTACGATTGCAATAAATATTTTTACAGCACGAAAACCTCGTTGCTCTTCTTTCGTTTCCATTTTTCGTAAAAAATATATAAGTATGCGACATATCCATGAAACATGCTACAAACCGCACACGCCAAGTTCTGACCAACCTCAATGTTTTCTTAGTTGACGAACATTCCTTCTTTATCCTTCTATCATTGAGAATAACGATTACAAGCAACGAACTGCCTGCCTACGTATGTATGTAGCTATTTACTATACTACAAAAATGTAATATTTTACATATAATGCTTGTTGAAACGTGTATCGATGAAACCATAGACGAATGGAAGCGACGAGATTCCATCGTGATACGAAATCTGACTCTAGTTGGCAAAGTACGACCATGCTCGTCATCAATTTCTCTATTTGTCCTCTGATCAAAATATTTACATATTTATTGCGCACTGAGTGCTTAATTCGAGCGTGTTTATTCAGTTCGACGAATAGTACAACGAATTTTAAATGAATTTCATGGCAGTAGTTTGCATATTATCATGGATGTATTTACAAGAGCTCTTTTGAGAGTCTAATTGAGCTCATAGACTCTTTCTATGCAATACTCCTTGGACGATAATAGAATAGAGACGAAACTTAGATACTAGATTCCAGAGGTTAAAATCAGTTACATTTTTTCGATTCGGATAACTGTTTCAATTCAAAACTGATGTATAACAGTTTGAAACAGTTATTTTCAAAATCGTTCCAACTACTGTTAGATTTGGTAAATTCGAAGAGTCGAATCATAATTATTTTAAAGAGACAAGATCTAGTAAGAACTTCGAATCTATGTACCTATATACTCTTTGTCGAAACTGTAGCCAACTCGAGTCAACTTCACGTGCATACTAATGTAGCATGGAAATATTATTTGTAGGTTATGTATAAGTTGAAAAGTCGGTACTTTCGATCTACGATCTTTTTATACAAATTTTTATATAAAACAGATTTGAATTGACACATTTCCGTTGTTATTATATGACTCGTTATGCTGATTTCAAGAATCAGATTTTGGTTGTCGCAACAGAGTGCTCAGGGTATTCATCGTAATTTGGAATTGCATTATTCCGATTATAAAGTCTTGTACAAGCGCGCTGTTTTTAAACCAGATCCAAAGGTTGTCGCTCTACGAAATAAATTGTTGTATTGCGATCATTTGGACTTCACAAATCTGAATACATCGTATAAAGAACAAAAATTGAAGGAAAAACGGCAGCATGCATATAAGAAATATCAAATGTATAGAGAGTTGGCTCACAAACCAGTATATAGTACCTTATTGCATAATGTAGTCAGGGAAGAGGGGCAGGAAACAATGATGGAACAAGAAGAAGAGTGTACAAACACAGAAACAAAAAATTGGAAACCTGTACATATGCCATATTCAAGATTAGATACATACAAAACTACTAATATAATGTTGGAAAATGATACAGGGGAAACATTAAACAAAAAGTATAAAGATATGTATGAAAACTATTTGGAGACAAAGAGAAATACCGTAGAAAGCAGTAATGAACTTACTTTGGAAGATCATATAGAACATGTTACTAGCAATACATTACCAAAAGGAGAGTTGTGGAAAGTTCCATCAACTTGGATGTCTGATTATGAACAGTATGATGAACAGTATGAAGTTTCAGGAGATACGGATTGGTATAAAAATTATGGAACACCGGATCCATCTTCCCAGGTTACTTCTGTTCCATGCGGTGGTTGCGGTGCTTTATTACATTGCAAAGACCCTGCAATTCCTGGATATTTACCATCAGAATTAATCTTGCACAGAGACAATGAAGATTTGAAAGCAACAATTTGTCAAAGATGTCATTTTCTAAAATTTTATAATGCTGCCTTGGAAGTGAAAGTATCCATAGAAGATTATCCAAAACTCTTAAGCATAATAAAAAGAAAAAAATGTGCAATTCTCTTAATAGTCGATTTGACAGATTTTCCTTGCAGTATTTGGCCCAATTTAAAGAGTATTTTGCACCCTTTTACACCCATATTTCTAGTTGGGAATAAAGTTGATTTGTTGCCAAGAGATTCTTTGCAATTCTTTGACAATGTTAAGAACCAGTTATTAAATTCGGTAATCGATATAACCGGCGTAAATAGAGCAAATATTACGCACGTTGAACTAACGTCCGCGAAGACTGGATTCGGCATAGAGGAGTTAATAAGTAAATTACAATCGAAATGGCGGCACAAAGGTGCATAGAGTATAACTGGAATGTTAAAAAGTTTTAGTTATCGTTTTAATATGAAGAATTTTTAAATTTTATGTATAAAATTATTTACATTTTAGGAGACGTTTACATGGTTGGGTGTACGAACGTCGGGAAATCTTCCATGTTCAATACTTTATTAAACTCCGATTACTGTAAAGTACAAGCCATTGACCTTATACAACGTGCCACGATTTCTCCTTGGCCAGGAACGACGTTAAATTTACTGAAATTTCCCATTTTAAATCCAACCAATAAGAAGCGTGTAGCAAGAACGCTAAGGCTTGAGAAGGAACAAATTTACAAACAGATAGAATCAAGCTACAAAAATGATCAGTTTAAAGACACAAAGAAAATGAATTACGCGACGTTGGAAGGTACTTGTAATTTAGAATTATAACTCTCGTTGATAGACTTTGGATTATTATTAAAAGTTTCTTTTTATGTACGGTCTTATGCAGGGTATATCGGCAGGACGTTTAGCGGAAGATCGAACGTTGAAAAAGCCGATTCTTTCTCGGAAGTGTCGCACAAGTTCATGGAAAGAAAACTTTGTTTAGACGAATCTCTACCAGAATATAGTCAGAGTCGTTGGTGTTACGATACGCCCGGTACTATTCAGCAGGATCAGATATTGGACTTATTAACGACCGATGAACTGTTGGCAACCTTGCCGGAAACAATCATAACGCCGAGAACATTCATTTTTAGGCCGAAAGAAACCGTATTTGTGGCTGGCATGGGAAGACTGGACTTTGTGGAGGGAGATCTTTACATACGGTATTTAATTTGTATTAATATTACCTATAGGTCCAACCAGATACTACATCATATTAATATTTGTATACAAAAACCCACGCAATTGTTTCATCGAACCTGTGTACACTCTTTTAAAATAGGTGTACACTCTTTACGAGTAGAAAGCTACCTATTACGATGTGTTACACCGATGACGCGGACGACGTTTACAATCAGCTTTTAGAAACCGAAGCTTTCGTTGTGCCTACGAACGATCCCGAAAGATTGAAAACATGGCCGAAATTGAAGTCGAAAGAAATGAAACTCACAGGCGTCAACAAGTATGAATCTGTCGCTGACATTGTTTTATCAAGCATAGGTAACGTGATAATTTAGAATTCAAATATACAGTTAAGGATTTTACCGTGGAAGGAGAAGAAATAGCTTTGCCGTTTAATTGTTTAGGTTGGATCGCGATCACGGCTCAAGAAAACCAAAACGTTACTTTAAATGCATGGACGCCCGAAGGCCGTGGTATATATTTAAGGTCTCCAGCGTTATTGAAAAAATCCGTGACACTTCGTGGTGCAAAAATACAGGGAACTCCTATGTATACTTTCGGACGAAAAGTTTACGTTAAATAAAATCGCCCTAACATCTGTACGTATGTATGTGAAAAGCGACGATCATCTTTTCGTACATTTCGCCAGTTTATTCGTTTTTGTAAATATTACATTTACTGTTCATCGATAATGTTACGAAAATGTTTCATTTAATTTATCGATCGGTCGATTCACGTTGCAATCACGTTCGCTCTTCGGCTTCCTGTGCGCGAAGTTTTGCCTGCTTATACATTCGTTTGTAGAACCGTTCCAAATTTTTGTAAAAACCTTGACTCGCCTCGATTTGATCTTGCGTATAAACATCGCATTCTGAAATACTAACGTTTCGTTTCGTTTGTCAGTTAACTCTACAGAATTTCACGGACATTAGGACGAAACCTACTACACAGTAATGCACGGTTAATTTCTTCAGAATCTTCCGATTAGAATTACTCGAACAACATAAATCAGGCTACTTTTAATTTACTTAACGTATACAGTATCACGTGATATGCACATGATAGTTTTTATTCTTCTCTATGCCTTAAACATAATTTAGTTACAAGTATTTGTAAACATAAAGCTTTTTATTATTATGTACCTACTTCTCTTTGCAGTCCTTTCCCGGGTAATTGAATTTTTCGTTCTTCCGAAGGTAGTTGATACTCCTTGGCTGCGTTCTGTAGGAAGAAGTTGATAACATTTGAAAAGTAATAAGCGTTCGATGGTAAACTCACGTGGATATCGCCTCGCGCGAAACAAGACTATCGTCCAGAGCACCGCGACCACAACACGGACAGGTACTGTAAAAATTCTCGACGTTGGATGATGCTAAAGATTCGACGGGGTCCGAGATCTGTTTGCGTTCATCGTTGCATTCGCAGGAAAAGTAACATTTGTACTTCATGCAAACGGGACAACTGTCGAACATGTGCGCCTCTCCACAAATGGTGGTATCTCCACGATGGATTTTACTCATCGGATGATAACATTCGTTGATTCGAGACTGCTGGTTCGGACATGCGAATTCTACGTTGCTCGACTCGCCACGATACTTTTCGCTGAAAATGCGAACACGCTTCACCATTTCAATGGCTCGTACGAAGACGTTTTATCAACTACTATCCAGTGATGACTTGTTGGCTAGGCATCTACAAACTAAACGCCGCCTTATTCCCACTGGAGAGGCTCTATTGGAGGTAGTAGGGTCTCCATAACCACGAGAGATACATTTTTCTCCTATTCACGGTTAGTATTTTGAGCATACGATTACACGCCAATGCCTCTCAGCTTGTCCTATTCTACTTTGTCATGCGTTGGAATTGTAGTTGTGAGCGGCTCAGTCAATAATGACAATGCGTGTGAGAGCAGGCGTCGCTGTTACGCTACGGGCAATCAGCGTGCCTAGCCATCAAGTCATCACTGAATAGTACCATCGATACTTACGCTCTACACTTCTGAACTCGAGGCTTTGCTCGACTGTGACAAACTCTTCTTTGTCTGATGATACCCTTGACTGGTCGCTTCCTATGAACGCACGATGTTCTCTAAAATAAAAAAAGACTACGTTCGATCGAATGAAATTCATTAGTTGTACTAATTATACTATAAAATTATGTACTATTGTCTCGTGTGCGCGCGATCCATTACCTTGGAGTTGATAGTCTTTGGATTGATCACGTACGCTCTGTCGATGTTGACGTCGCAAGCATCCGATACCTCTTCTATCACAGTTTTCGTCGAGATTTCAATTTTAGGCGCTATAATGCCCTAAATTGAACGTCGATTAGTGGGAAATAATCGAATATATAAATAAATAAATTGCGAGCGTAACGAACACGAGTCTCGATGATCCGAGGTAAGCGGCGCCACCGAGGCAACCTCCAACTATCTGGATGAAACTTGGATGCTACGTTTCGCCACTTAGATAAGATTATTTGTTTAATCTTCGGAAGATGTCACGGGGCTCTTGGTCGTTTCGTTTCCGATGATTTACCGTTACTTCTTCGTAGGCATCTTTGCTCTGCTTCAAACGATGTTTATTTGTATTATTTAATCGGTAAAAATCGATAGCAACGATACCGCCGACAACGTTACGCGTGTAAAGATAATCTAGATTCGAAACGGAATTTCAGGGGTATGACTGTTCACCAAAAATGATTGTGATTGACCCCTGCAGCCAAAAGTAATTTTTTTAGAACGATTTGAAATTTTTTTTTTCGCCGAAAAATTTAGGCACCTACCCCCTGTCAATTTTTCTTAAAAATTCATTTTTTATTTTTAGTAATTTTGTTTGACGCCCTACAGAAAAGTTGTCTAATACTTTTTTGTAGGTAACCATGGGCTCTATTGCAGAAAAAAGTTTCATTGAAATATATTCACAATTGTAGAAGTTATGGCTGTTTGAAAATTGGACCATTTTTATGGGGTTTTTCTCATTTTGCGGAGTCAAGGAATAAATTTTCGAGTATTTTTGCGATTTTTACATATTCTACACTAAAATACGCGTAGTTTGCTTTTTTAAACATTAAAATCGTCCAATCCGTTCGGGAGTTATGGTGTTTTAAAGTTTCGCATGAAATTTCAGGGAACGATTTCTGGCCAGAAGTTAGATTTTCGGTAAGGAATTTTTTTCTTGAAAGTGCGTAGGATTTCGGGGGTATGTGTAATGACCAAAAATGATTGTAATTGATCACTGGAATCAAAAATAATTTTTTTAGAACGATTTGAAATTTTTTTTTTCACTGAAAAATTTCACAGCTTCTCGAATTTTTTTCTCGAAACTGGGTAGGATTTCGGAGGTGTGTGTAATGACCAAAAATGATTGTAATTGATCCCCGCACCAGAAAATAATTTTTCCAGAACGATTTGAAATTTTTAATAACTTTTTAACGAAGCCTCTATCAAGAAATTGGTATTCTTGATTTTCGTCTTATTTTGGCCTCTAGAATCCCTCATTAAAATTTTTCCCAGGAATGGCCGAATACTCTATATATATTTTTTGCTTAGAATGACCCCAAGAACACAAATTTAACGTTCAAAGTTGGGGCCCCGGAGGTCGTAATCTCCCCGTTTGATCGATACGTATGTCGGAGAATGCGTAACACGGATCATCGAGACTCCGGTGTATACTAACGGGAAAATATTTAGTCGGATCCATGAGCAAGTCTACGTCCACGCCTGGCATTAAACCTTTATAGTGTGACACTGGGTATAAGACATCCGACAAATTTGTTTCGAACGTAGCCAACACGATAATCTGGTTACACGGGCTAAGCCACTGTATCAATTCCGCGTAGAGAGACTCCTTCTCCAAATTCCGTTGCAACTCTGTCAAAGCAGCCAGCCGTGTGAAAGTTTTCTTAAAGTTAAACTCGTTGTGAAATAATAATGGAAAAATCGGTGATACTCTGTGAGATTGTAGGGTAGAACCGAGGCTGGTTATTCGCAAAGCTGCATTGCCGTTAGGGCACAGCCATACACCGGGACACGTTATCTGAAATAACGTTCGATTAAACTGTGCTTGGTAGCTTCTTGGTCGACGAACACAATCGCGATATGTACGGCGTGCAGATCCAATTGTACTTTGACGCAGAAACCTCTTCCCGCCATAATTGTTGCCGACAATCACTGCAGCTCGCCGCTATCGTTTCCCCGTTATCATTTTCTTCGTTTCGTTCACTGTCGGACGAACGGACGAGACAATCGGAATGAGTCCCGTGTTTAACGCGAACGTACGCACGCTACGAAGCTCTATTCCATCTTGACGCGTGACACAATCGTTGCGGCTGTTGCCAGGAAACGGCAACGGCACAACATCGATATTGAATTATCCCGACGATCGCTTCAATCGATGGCAGCGTTAGGAGACTGAGCCCTGGATGCACTGGGAACTTTTTATTCCACTTTTGCAGACTATTCTATACTCGAGTCGACGAGACGAGTCCAGGAAACGAAAACCAACGTAAATGCGACTCGTAAGTGTGATTTGGCAGCCATTGACTACGACCTCAACCACGTCGAGCATTTTGTTTTTCTCAACTAACTCGTCTCGTAGAGTTTGGAGAGTCGACAAACACAAACTGAAACTCGTCCTCTTTCTCGACTCTCCGAAACTGCCCTAAATGAGCACGAACGGTACTTCGGACCATCTCGAGGGAATTGAGAGAGAAAAGAAATGTGAGGCTTTTCTTCTCGCTCTCGAAATAACTGAAATCCGATCTTGCATCAAGGGCAGACGGTTTCGAATCTCAACTGCCCAGGCATTTCTAGTTTTCGACCTATGCAGGAACACGTAACACAATTACTATAACGAAAATAAAATGATGGAAAATTCTTTTTACAGAAATACAGAAGCTGACGTTGCTTTCAGGCAATTGTTATCTGAGGCTACAAAATCCTTAAAGAACAGTCATACAATGCAGAGAAAATTCGATTTACAATTGATATTTGTGTAAAATAATCCTTATACTTATATTAATAAACAATCAAAACCATAATCCATATTTTCCGTGCTTTTTATTTACATTCTCCTTTACCTATCCCATTAATTCCTTAATTTTTATAAATTCTAACGTTAAAAACATTATTCGAATGTATTTAAGTTGTTCAACCACTTCTCTATACATTATTTAATGTAATTAATAAATGATAAGCTTATTTAAATATTGCGCTAAAAAGTGACATAGTATCGCCATCTAGTATCAGGGATTCGTACTACCGGAGTACAACCCCCTCTCGCCCCCCACGATTTGGTGACGACGTATAGTATCGCCATCTAAGAACGGGTTTCGTACTAAAGGTGGAGTACAAATCCCCTCTCGCCCCCCACGATTTGGTGCAATCGTATAGTATCGCCATCTAAGAACAGGATTTGAACTAAAAACGGAGTACAGCTACCCCCACTCCTCCTACTCCTGATACACACTACTTACCTTGATTATTCATTAATAACTCCTTTTCTGGGATTAAAATATGAACTTTTAGAATCGAAGAATATAGTACAGACCTTTGGCAAGAGTCAAGGATAGTTTTTAGAACCATTCCAGCAGTAATTAAGACGTTATTAACGAATATCGGAAGCCGGAACATTTACGGCTGTATCACTGCCTGCTTTAATCGATGAATTATCAACTTTTCAGCAATACCAGGCATATTTTGGCTATTAGGGAAGCAAGTAGACATCCCTGGCAATATTTAAGGACCGATTTTGCAACGCTCCATGCTCTAATTAATTAGTTATTAGCGATAGATGCCTAAGGTGTCGCGCAAAAGAGTGTTCCGACTTCCGATATTCATTAATAACTATTTAATGAGGCATGGCATGGTCCTAAAAACTATCCTTGAATGTTGCCAAGGGTCTGTACTATATTCTTCGATTCTAAAAGTTCATATTTTAATCCCAGGAAAGGAGTTATTAATGAATAATCAAGGTAAGTAGTGTGTATCAGGAGTAGGAGGAGTGGGGGTAGCTGTACTCCGTTTTTAGTTCAAATCCTGTTCTTAGATGGCGATACTATACGATTGCACCAAATCGTGGGGGGCGAGAGGGGATTTGTACTCCACCTTTAGTTCGAAACCCGTTCTTAGATGGCGATACTATACGTCGTCACCAAATCGTGGGGGGCGAGAGGGGGTTGTACTCCGGTAGTACGAATCCCTGATGTTAGATGGCGATACTATATTTTGTCACTTTTTAGCGGCATATTCAAATAAGAATCGCTTTCAGTAATCGTTTATAACTTATTAATTAATTAAATAATGTATAAAGACGTGGTTGAACAACTTAAATAGATTCAAATAATATTTTTAACGTTAGAATTTATAAAAATTAAGGAATTAATGGGATAGGTAAAGGAGAATGTAAATAAAAAGCATGGAAAATATGGATTATGGTTTTGATTTTTTATTAATATAGGTATAAGGATTATTTTACACTTTTCTAATTCTATTTTACAGAAACATACCTTGAAATCTTGATACGACGTTTCATAAACAAATTAAATTGATGAGTAATATTGTGAACATCATTATTTAAAACATATATACAATTGTAAATCGAATTTTTTCGGTTTTGTACAACTGTTTCTTAAGGACTTTGACGTGCTATTTTTGAAATGAACTTTACATTGATTTAATACTAATGAATCACAATTTTGTTCCTTTTTTTGGTCCTACCATTTTTAATTCTCATTGAGAGGATGTTTCACTTCCATTGTCTGACCTTTTCCCCAGATGTTCGTTATCTTCTTGTAGTTGATAAGCATTCTGCAACACCATAAACAATGAACAGTAAATATCACTTCATAAAAATGTAGACATTACGTTGTTAATTTTAATAATTTTAGTATTAAAACGCGAGTTACAAAGTAGTTTACTAACATCATACTCTTGAATTCTATCGCGTTCATTAAGCTAATTGATTGTAATGTCTTTTATCTCGTGGCTATTTAGCTAATTAAATTCTGCATCATAATTTAATTATTTCCGTTTGAAAGCCTTAAACTATGAACGGTATTCCGGTAAACTTTTCGACCGGTAGGCCTCTCTGAACATGACGAATCTGAAGCTCGTTTGCGATAAAATCTGTTCTTTTTCTGGGGAACGATAGCCTCGAATCCGTTGTTCTAGGTATCAATGGTTCCGTGAACCAGCCGTATCTACGGATTAAATGTACGAAAGGTTAATTTGGTTCGAGAAACATTGGTCTGGTCGTCGATCAAGTTTCACGAGTAATTGATCGTACTCCATATTGACCGTCGGTGGTCTGAACGAGTAAATATCCTTTGGGATCGAGATAAACCGCTTCGTAATCAAATCGACGTACTCCTGTCGAACCTCGGATGCTGGGATCACATCGTGTTTCGCGTAAAATTTACTGGTTAAAGCGTTCGTTCGCGGGATGGCCACGAATTTTTCTTGCAACTGTAGGTACTTGTTTTCTTTCTCGAATCTCTCGGTGTAGAATCGTAATTTCATGGGATTCATGTCGATGCACAGTGTGTTGTATACGGTGCTAAATTTTGAACCTGTTTTCGAAACGTTAGTCGATGAAATTTCACATATTTGGAAATAACGCGTAGACAAATGAATATTAATCGATGCAATTAGAAAACGTGTCGCTGGAAAAAACAATATCGACGTCGTTGATCGTTTAAAATTTTAATGGGGGATTCTAGGAGCCAAAATAAGACGAAAATCAAGAATACCAATTTGTTGATGGAGGCTTCGTTAAAAAGATATTAACAATTAAATTCAAAAATTTCAAATCGTTCTGGAAAAATTTTAGCTGCAGAGGTCAATTACAATCATTTTTGGTCATTAGACATACCCCCGAAATCTTGCGCATTTTTGAGAAAAAAATTCAGTACGGGTGGAACTTTAAACGTTAATAACTTTTTAACGAAGCCTTAATCAACAAATCGCTATTCTTGATTTTCGTCTTATTTTGGCCCCTAGAATCTCCCATGAAAATTTTTCCCAGGTGTGGCCGAACACTCTGTATTTAAATTAAAAATAAAGACACTCACGTATTCTAATGTATTATGCATTCGAGGATAAAAACTAGATTCTTCAAGTACCGATAATGTTTATTTTAAAATACGTATATGAATAGAAAACGCATACATAACAAGCGGAAAACCGTAGCCGATCAGTCAGAGGTTTCCACAGCTGTGTAAAATCTCGAGCGAATTCCGATTAAAACTGTCGAAAGTCTGTTGGCAAACGCAGGACATTGTTGCAACGAGACGTCGAGACGGAATTCATCTTACAGTTTCGTTTTTCCAGTGTCTAAACCCCATTCCGAAGTATAATCGCCACGACGAAGAAACAGTTCGTGCAAACACGGAACGATTCGAGCACAATTTGAAAAACAAATCGGCGAAAGTGTGCAAACCCGGTGCGTTTCAAAGACGATCGATCGTTAGACGCGAGCTGCCAATATCTCTACTTATATTTCTATAAATACTGGAGCCAACGTTCGTTTGCACGTTTCGCGGTTGTAAACGAGAAGAAACGAATCGAGTACGCACGTACGACGGCTAGCGACAAGCTCTTCGAATCTCAGCTTTCAAACGGTTCCAAGTTTTTAACGATTGGAAGAATTCGAATCGTTTCGAGTGCGATTCGAAGCTTTACGACTCTTGAATGCCTCTAATGCCGATGGTCTCGATACATTTGTAAGCGTTAAGAGTTTTAATTACAGTTTGAGGTAGAGGTAAATGTAAATAGCGAACAGTTCCTGACATTACGTCTTACAGAAAAAGAATTAGAGAATCGAGTAATGCCAGGCATTTTTAAATGCACTTTTTTCGACAAACCAAGCCTCCGATACACATTTGTCGTTGTTGATTTTCGTCTTACGTATTATCGTATCAGTAAATTTGGGGAAAACATTCTATTGTACGATAACTGTTAACGCTCACTAATATATCAAGACCTTAAATATTATAGATTCAAGACTTTTGAGAGTTTAAAGTTTCGTAAGATACTCGAATCGATTCGAAGTGCTTGAAATCCCATCGCTAACGATGGCTCGCAACTGCACCCATACGGAAGTATGCGCGCACGGAGATTAGACGTGTACGTCGAACTTTACGTCGCGCTTACTATACAATACATGTAGCTACGAGTAATCGTATCTCTCCACGGGGAATAATTTTCCTCTCTACTTTTGCAAAACACACTCTTCTATAATATATAGTATGGTGGTAATAGTAGTAGTAATAATAATAGTAATAATAGTGATAATAGTAGCCACGATAAAAAAAAAGAACGAAAGAAAGAAAGAAAAAACAACAACGACAATCGGAATCGCGTATTTTTTCAGTTTATCGAAAAACCTTGGATACTGGTTTTTTACCAAAACGAACGCGATTTCGTTGTTGGAAATATTCGTAGGTGGAACGAAAACTGTATGGCAGTCGATAGAAGAGCTAGTATGCGGTAAATACAAGTCGTTCAGGCCATTCATCCATCGTGCAACTGTCGTCGATGAAACTAGTCCTAGTATAAAATCTTTGGTAAAGTTTACGCGGCGATTACGATTAAATCAACAATTTCGATCGATCATTGGATGGTAGCAGTTATCGTTTAGGAAAAAGAAAACTGCGTCGGTGGTAGTGTCGTGGTTCGAAGGAACGTTCGATTCCTAATGGGAGAGATCCAAGGGGTCGCCGACTCTCCGGATACTTGGATTCAACTTTTGCTTCCTGATGAAATTAACTGCGATCGGTGGTACAGGTGGTGGGCTGTACAGACTCTACGGTGGCGTCGCTGTTGCTCCTACTCCTGAAAAATAAATCACGTTAGAGTATTGTCGATGGTGATATCGAGACGATGTCAAACGGGTATCAATTGGTAAAGATGCGATCGTTGATTATAGATTTCGAAACCGTGGTGTACCTTCTCGGTTCCGTGGATCGGTAGTCGTCCCGATCGACAAAGTCCGCGTTGGTCGCGTTTTCCTTGTAAGGGTTGCGCTTGCTCGCGGAGTTGCTCGATCGTAGCTCGGAGGTTCCGTTGTAGTAACCGTTTTCGCACCTGTTGGACAGATAGTCGATAGAAACGGGGGAGGGTCTCCTGATCGGTAAGTATTCCGAGCCGGTGGGGGCCAACAGTTCCTCGTAGTAGTCGGCGGTTTTCGACTCGGACAAGTTGCTCGGGTATTTTCTCGGCAACGTGGAGGAACCTAGACCGGTGGTAGCCATGGTGGGGTGGACGTCGAGCGCGGCGTCCATCCCAAAGTCGGCGCTGTGATATCTGGTTCTAGAAGCCGAGAGATCGAAGCTCGGCGATCGGAGGTACCTTCTCAGAGGATCGTAGGAGGAGGAAAGGGGGGCTAGGTGCTCGGTGGGATCGGAGATGTACGGCGACGAGGCGATCGCGTCGTTGTACCTCGATCTATCCAGGGAGGAGTACCTGTTGCGTCCGAGGACGGTGTCGTCGGCCAACAAACTGTAACTTCTGTCCACGCGTCTGCTCTTGGGGACCAACGCGAGACCGTATCCGGTTCCTGTTCCATATTTGCTGCGATCTCGGTGCCCGGTGAAGCTGTACTTGCGCGGCAGCGCCCCGGTGCCTGTTGGCAGCCCCAAACCCGGTGGTGGCGCAGTCAACGACGGCCTCCGTCTGTCGTTGAACCTCGAATAAAAGCTCCGTCGACGGATCCGGTCTATCACCGACTCAGAGTTGTCGGACCTGGCCAGCAGAGACTGCGTGGGAGACGTAGGCGAGTGCAGGTCGGGTCTCGCGTGGTTCAACTCGGCGGAACTGATCGACCAGGAGTCGAAGCTCTCGGCCTCGTCGACGGGGGAGAACGGCTCGCTCGCGTAATCGATGGGCGATTCTTTACGATTTTTTACGATGTCCGCGGCGGGCGCCGAGGGTGCTGCAGGCGTTGCGGCGCGACTTTCGATCATTCGAGCGCATTCGGTCACCTCTCGCTTCAGTTCCGCGACGTCCTTGGCGCGCAGCGGTTTCTCGATGACGATCTTGTTCCCGGCGATGTTGGCGCGGTGCGTCACCTTCGACAGACAGTCCATCAACTTGTCCGTCGTTTTCGGAGACTCGAGGGAATCGGATCGCGGCGAATCCTTCTTCGTCGCGGTCGAGTTCCTGAACGAGTGTTGAGGTATCTTGGACAGATCGAGCTTCAGGTTGCTTCTGTTCGCCCGTTGCGATTCCTGACCGTTCTTCGTCTCGACGGTTGTCGTCTCCTTCCTCGGGGACGTTTTACGCCCGACGATCGCGGGCTTGGCCTTTTGCTGCTCGACTTCTTCTACCTTCTCTTTCGCTTTGCTGTTGTTCGCGACTCGTTCGGGACTCGTTCTCTTCGGGTTCGTCGGTTTCTCTTTCTCCTCTGTTTTACTCTCGGAGCTGTCGGACGACTTCTTCGCGACCTTCTTCACAGTTCTTGTCACGATCTTCTTCTTCTTCGCGTCGCTATTCTCCGAGGTCTCCTTTGGTTTCGTGGGTTTCTTCGTGGGACTCTTCTTCGCCTTTGGCGCCTTCTTGTCCACGGATTCCTCGTCGACTCGTTTCTCGACGGATCCCTCCGAGGACGGTTCCTCGGGTGGTTTCCCCCCGTTAGCATCTACCGCTATTTTGGTCTCCTTCTCGCTGGAAGCTCTTCTCTCCTTGAGGATCGGTGGTTTCTCCTTGGGCGGAGATCGCTTCGCGTTGCTCTCCCCGAGCTTCTTGGTCGACTTGGACTCGAGTTTGGTCGGTATCCTGCTGGTCGATGGCGCGTCTTCGCTGGAGTTAACCGTCGCTGCATCGATGGGTTTCGTGCGCTTGGGAGGGCTTCTCTTCAGTCTGCTGAGGATCGCATTCTGCGCTCGTTCCGGCTGCTTCGCGTCCGTGGTCTTGAACAGTCCCAGCACCGACGACACTCTGTTCCTGGAGCCCTGTTCCGCCTTCTTCTTCTTCTTCCCGGTCAAATCGTCCGCGCTGGCCGTTTTTTTAGCGGTTCCAGTCTCCACAGACCCAGACTCTGCAGTGGGAGGCGCAGAATGCTCGCGCAGGGATTCCCCGTTGGTCTGCGTCGCTGGTTTGGTCGTCGTAGGAGGTTCTTCGTTCGATCTCAGCTTCTCCAGCTTCTTTTCCAATGAGTGCAAGAAACTGTTTCGCGTCTCCTCCACCGGCGGTGGGCCGATCTCGTTCTTCGATTCTTTCTCTCGATGCTCGACGTCGCTATCCGAAGCCTTGTTCTCGGTCTTCTTTCTGATGAATCGCGATTTTCTGCGTTCGTTCTCCGCCGCTTTCTGCGCCTCCTTCTCCTTGGCGTACCGACTCTCCTCCCTGGGCGTGTCGAAGAAGTCCGGTCGCAGGAACCGCGATATCCGGTGCTGCTTCGACTTCTGCGGCTTCTCCTTGTCCCTCGAGCCGTTGCTCTCCCGACTCCCGGATGCAGCCTTCAGCAGCTTGCTCAGGATCGACTTCTCCGAGGCGGCTGGTCGTGTGGCGAGAATGTCCTGCGTGTTCGCCAGCGATTTCCTTCTATCCTCGCTCGAGCTTGGCTCTCTGCTCAACGAACCTGATCTCAATCTTAGACTGGGGATGCAACTTCGTCGTTTCGCCGCGTCGCTCATCGAGATCAACGACTGCTTCTCGCACTTGTCCGTGTCTCTGTAGCTGGTAGTCAAATTTGGATCGAACTTGCTAGGACCCAGGTTCTTCAGCTTGGACTCCTTGATCAGATTCTCCGCGGCCAGCAACCTGTTCTCGAAGTTCCTGGAGAGGTCTGATTTGCCGTAGACCGTCCTGTAGTCGACCACGTTCGAGGAGGACTCGGTCGGAGAGGTCTCGTACGACTTGGCCGACACGCTGGACGTTCCGTCTAGCAGATTGGTGTTGGAATTACAGACTGACGCGGACGTGCACTCGGAGGTGGACCCGTTGTCGGTGACCGGGTTCTCCGTGTCGATCTTCCACGAGGGGAACGCGTCTTGGGGCAAAATTGTCTCCTCTTGGATCTTGTCCGTTCTGTAGGAGCGAAACTTTTCTCTTCGAGGCTTCTTCGTGGCGGTCTTTGGATGTCTGGGGAACGCAGACGACGACGACGACTCGTGCCCATTGCTCTCCTCCTCCTCCTCGTCGTCTTCTTCGTCCTCGTCGTCCAAGAGACGACGTTCGTCTCTGCTCGTGGGCTCCAGAAGGCTGTTGGTCCTACGAATGGTTCTGTCTGATGATCGATCCTTGTACTCGGTCTGATCGGAGACGCTGGACTCGGAACGATCGCCGATCTCTGACCCCTCCAAGTAGTTGCCCGTCGTTTCCCTGCTGATCGAACGACGATACAAAGGTTGCTGCCTGGTTTGCTCGATGAACGTTTTGCTCAGCCGTCTGGCCAAGCTGGGCGTGAAGTTTTGCTCCACCGATTCCTGCTGCGCTTCTTTCCTAACATAACTTGGCTCCGCTTTTACGTGTTTCTCGTCTATTTTATCTGGAAAAAGAGCGAGGATAACGTCTACGCAACATTCTACAGAGGAGTTACGGGCACTCGAATGGAGGCTAGAGTCGGTTTGGATCACGGTGGAAGGCGAGAGGCCAACTGGGGGTCAGAGGGTGGATTTTCGTTGTTACGGAATGCAAGCGGACAAAATACTCTCGTTTTGCTCGGTATTTACACTCCTTTATTGCTACGTACATCGAAAGTGTTGCTTTTCATATATAAAATTTCTCGAAAAATTAATAAATATATATTATATATATATATATATTTAACCGGTGAAAGAAATGTTTGCCCAGGGCTGTCTCTCGAGCCATCGTGTACCTCTGTAACATTTTTGGCTTAACCCCCGAGTCGAAACGATGCTCGTATTCTATTATCGATCATGGATTACAGTTACCAAGGCGTCTTTATACAATTATCACTCTTTAATTCCATAATAAAACCGACGTAATTCGCGAGCGATAAATAACAGTTGTTTCCGTAACCGTTTCGATCTTTTCTCGATTCTAATCGCGGTTGCTTGGAAGACGACTCGGTGCTCGGCTGTTTCCAATATCGTCGATTTTATCCCGACCGTCGAATTCTTATAAACAAAATAATCAATCGCGAACCGTATCGTTGCCTTTAAAAAATGTTCTACGTTTACGGCTCTTGTAAATCGTTAACAATATAAAATCAAACAGACACTTTTTCGGAACAACGTTTTCGTTGACTAGAAGATACTCAAACTTTAATCAAAATGAAAATGTTGCTGTAAAAAATGTCATATTTGGCATAGCACGATCCTATGGTAAAAATGTTTCCTTGGACACGCTGCTATTTAACGTTTCTCAACCAGAATATAGTTTAATTCAAGTACGAATGCGGCTGAACGAGCTAAAGCGTTGCTGGCTCGATGCACGACACTTGTCGACTCGCAAAAAGAAACGCACCGCCTTTGGGACACCGATTTTAAGAAAACTTTGCACCCTGATGGATTTGCTCCTCCTGTTTAAACTTAAACTTTACTACAGTCATTTAAATAGAATTTACCAAGGCATCGATGAGACGTTACAAATATCTAAAAACCTACCGAGTGTCTGCCTTAAGATATTATATTTTGTTTAAACAGGAGAACTAAATCTACCAAGTGTACAAGGGTCTGTTAAAACCGTTGACTCGTAGGTCTTGCGTTCTCCTTTTGTCAGAAGCAATAATTTTTTGGTACATCGACGGCCCTTTTTAAAAGTATACATCGAAAAAGAGTCAACGGCTCGTACATACATACAGTCACGCATACATACACGCATACACACATACATACGTATATACAAATAGACGCGTGTTCGCGTATATTAGTGTAACAAGTTATCGAGCGTATATTTTGCACACTCGTCCAAAGAGTACATGCAGCGAAAAGAGATTTACTATATGTATACGTAGGAGAAGTTGTTATAGATCTTTTACGGATTTCAACAAATAAGAACGGTATTTGCGTTGCGCGAGGGCTCGCTTCCCGATCGATTCGACGATCCATTTCGATGTACGGTGATCGATTCTCATAAATCTTAAGTTAAGAAAACTGTAAAAATGCATACTTTGGATCTGTACCGTGTTCCTTCGACTATTTAAAAATCTAAACATCGTCCTACTTTAATATTAATTTTTCGTCGAGAGGATTCGCAAAGTTAGCCCTCATGGTTGTACAACATCGAAACGAATACATATCGTCCTGGATGTATAGATCGCAACGCATCGAATCTGTGTAAACTCAAGTCGAAAGTAATGCAGTGTACAATATTAAATACAATATAGTAGCATTATCAAAGCATGCCGAGACAATGCGAAGTAATAAAACGCTGTTATTTAAACTCTTAAAAACACAACAAATATCAGCCATCTCAAACAAGGGTTAGCTCCTCTTCGTCCTTGTATCATAGTATATATACGATTTCTCGAAATACCTTTCCGTCAACAAGTGTAAACATCTTTCTCTTATGCAACGAATTTAGTATTTTGTTGAAAACTCGACAACAATTGCTAATATCCTTCGACGAGTTTCGTCTCCTCGAGCGATAACGGGTCCAGTATGATTTGTGCGAGCATTATCGTAGCCACGAATCGGTTTCGTCCTCGCTTTGTCTACTTTATCGGTCGCAATTCTCGTTATTATTCGCGTGACCGACGATCGTCGATAAAACGTGTCCGAAGGAAAGGATACAAACCAAGAGTTCCGCGAGCTCGAAAAAATTCAACGAAATAATAAAATATGCATCATACTGGAAGCGCAGAGTCGTACAGCATTTGCCTGTTGCACGATGTCGCTTTGCTCTACCTCGTGGAAACGAAGGTTATCGCGTTGCACGTTTAACTATTTTTAAATTCTCTTCCTCTTTGGCATGTTTCTCAAACGATCGCCGGAACAACGTGTTCGAACGGTTTTACTTGCGGCATAAAAACATACAAGATACGTCTGCTGGAACGTTGGACAGTGTGTGTCTGTGTGTGTGTGTGTGTAGAGAACTTGGTCGATCGTTAATTTAAATATTACGCGAGCTATCCGTACTATTTAAACCCCTTTGGAAACTGATTCGAGAGATTACGATCTCGTAGTAGAATCGTTCGATCGCTAAATATATACAATATATATCGGGCATGGTTTATTCTCGTTTCTCTATGGAAATTACATCGAGTTTACCGGGAGAAAGAAACGTTGTAAATTAACGATCGGCCAATCGCGTGGTTAGAAGTCTAGTGTTTTTCATCCGTGATCGAGTGTATCGCGATAACGAATTAACATCGTATGTCGGTAAAAATCGCCCGAATCCCATCGAGCAACCGACAATGTCGTTTTTGTCCGCTGGATAGAAAGTGTAGCATAGTACCTAACTTGGTTTGTCTACTGGGGATTACCGTCTGCCCGCCTACGTAGAGTCACTCGCACGGTCGCTGCAACAACCGTCAGAAAAGACCGTCAGTTACACGTATATGTATGTTTACACCGCGATTATTGTAGAATATATTTTCGATAATTGTTTTTCTTCTTAAATAGCTCTGCCGAATCGATCCGATCCATTTAATCTTTACGCAGTTACCTCGGAGACCGGCCTGGTGGTTTCAACTGTTAGCAATCGAAACAATCAACGACAATGTGGCCAGATTTGGCATAACTGAGTGCATCCACGGCGACGCTAGCAACGACGTACTCAATTATGCCAAATCTGGGCACACTGATCGACGATCAGGGAAAGATCTAGCCGATAGAAACTTCTTATTTGAACAAATAATGACCGATCGAGCTATAAGACTCTCGTAATTCGCGATCGCGGATCGAGAACGGTCGAAAATATAGTCTCTCAACTATCGATCGGCGGTGACAAACAAATTATTCCTTTGATCGCTGATTGAAGAGTCGACGATAGACGTGAAAGTGAATGCATGAATATATTTAATTAAAGATGGATATTCTGTCTTGGATAGTATAGAACCGAAATTCCTCGTGTATATTTGTGTTGTACATGGATACGCGTGCAAATCATGCTCTAAACTTTAGTGTACGCTTAATTAGAATTAAAGAAGAAAAAAATGAATTACGGCTGCTTATCGTGTTAATAGGATAATATACATATAAATCAACAACAACATTGCAACTTGCTACTACTGCGTATTACGAGAGGTTCTATGTCGGGCAAAGTGTGAGTTACGTCTGTAAGTAATTTTAATTGATCCGTGATCCATGTCGCGGAAAGAAACGCGATCGATGCTTCTCAAGTTCTTCGATTCGTCCAAGTAGAACGGGACGTGAGAGTTAACTTTGACGATCGTCAAAGAACAGGTAGAGGTACTCTTATCGTGCAAACATGCGCTTAAAAGAAAACTGTGCTCCCGGCCGAGAAAAAAATTATTACACGTTATTTCTAGCGTTCGTTTCGTCCGACGTTCGACGGAAAAATACATTCGCGTAAAAATACATATATTTCTCGTGACATTCGTTCTCTTATCCTTGCGTCTCGTTTGGAACGTTTACCCACCTGTGCCAAACATGAACCGTCTATGTATTCGTTCTACCTGGGGTTAGTATACAAAGTTGCAAAAACATCTTCAGGCAATAAAAATCGGTAAATTAACTTGTTGGAGGTGGGAGCTAGGCGGAAACGGGTTCATGGCAGGACTGGGCGAAGAATGGAACGGCCGAGGAGAGTAGGAGAATGACAGAGAAAGATTGAATAAACTAAGAGACGAGAGGCGAATCGGTAAAAAGTAAAAAAAGATGTGCTCTGTCTATCAACGACTCGACAACAGCTAGCTAGGTACTAGGAAATGCATAATCGAATACCATCCAGCATTTTCTCGCGTGGTTTGCGATTTATTAAACCAGTGACAAAATAAACAGCAGCGATCGTCGTGTCACGACTTGGCAGAAGCTCGCTACGTCCAGTTCTGAGCTTCGAATCGTAAAATCCTATCGCTAGCCATAGAAGAACCCAGCTCGAAACACCAAAGAAAATCGTAGCTTCTGCAAAGACGCGCTCGTTGATCGAGTACATACAACGTCAAAGATATCTCTTTCGTACGTACGCTCGACAGTGGATTCCGCCTGCTGATCAATACGTATATAATAATTAAAGAATCGGCAAAGTTGCAAGAAAATTTTGCCACTGGATCGAATTACGAGCATCGACCCTTTGCGTTCCTACGTCGGTCGATCGAATTCTAGACTTTCACTCGGTATTTAAAGTTCTGGACGAAAGTTAGATCGCATAGGGTCAACTTCCACTGGATATCGATGATTCGTTTTGCAGTTTTGACACGATTTCGTGGTGAATTTTTACAACAATCATACGAACACTCGCTTACCTCTTGGTAATGTGTTGCTGCCGATATCAAAGACTGTTTCTCTTGACGAGTTGCCGTGCGATCCCGGGCTGTTCGGGGTCCCAGGGTTCGAGGAGTTGACGGTATCTTTTTTAGAGAACACGTCGCCTTCGCGGCTGAGTGAATGCCTGAATTGAGACTCCGTCAATCGCCTGTACTCGCAACAAATAAAACTGGCGTCATTTGTACAATTCCAGGGAAACGAATTCCGTTTAAACGAAGCTTGTACGCCCACGGAACGGTTTGTCGATGTATAGAACGCGTGCATAAAAATAAAACAACAGAGCACCGGATCTATCGGTCCTATCGAAAGACCTTACATTTTTATGTCCATCGTTTATATTACGGAAACGAACAGAGTAGATCTCAACGTACGTTGGTAGGTTCGAGCATGCCCGGGTGCAGTAAAATTCTCGCTTCGAAGCATTCGAATGTGTGTGTGTGTGTCCAATTGCGTTTTCAACGGCGAGGACGCGCGGTATACGAGCCGATAAATTCGAAAGATTACTCGTGATATCTTTTGCACTACCTTCTAAAATAATCGGCATACACTATATTGTTCTACAGTTGTTGTAACAATTGGACTCACGTAGTCACGGTCCTTGTTTCGACACATGTCTGGTAGCTTGCACAAACAAGCGGCGAACCGTTGTCATTGGATTTAAACATTTATTTCTAACGGGACGGCTTCGACGAGCTTACCTCGATAAAGGTTTGTTAAGGCCCCAGAAGGCTTGAGACGAATTGGAACCTAATCTCCCGAACAAACGAGAACTTGGGAAACCGGTGGTTCGGTTATCGTCGACGTTCAGCCTCTGCGTTAAGCTTCGCACTCTGGAGAGCAGCGTGGAGAAGAGGTTTTCAGCGGTGAGCAATTCGAACCCGTCGTCGTCGTCGTCCTCGCCGGAAGACAAGCTGTCCGCGTGTTCCGGCGGCTGTCTCGACGGCCGGGAACTTCTCAATCGATGCATGTGTCTTTGCAGAAGATCTTCGCTGTCCCTGAACCGCCAGAACGGATCCAGCAAAGTATAATTAAAAATACAGAATGGGGGATGGTCAGGTGTTTCGTTCAACTCGAGAAGGATCAATCATATTGCTGCAAGTACCTGTGCAACGTAGAGAACGGAGATTCGTCTTCGCTGGCGTCCGACAGGAAGGAGCTCATTCTTCGAGGCCTGCTAAACCTCGACCTTGGCGCGTTCGCGGTGCTGGGTGTGCTAGTTTTGCTCTCTGGCTCTACGCTACCCGAACGGGGAGTAACGTATCCACCGCCCTCCACGGCGATAGGAATTATGTATTCTCTGGGACTCTTTCTGATCGGTTCCGGGCCAACCGTCGAGCCCAGAGCGCTGTCCGTGTCCGAGTCGGCAGTCGATTGACGAGACAACGATCCAGATCGTTGGGAAACCAGTCTCTGAGGCATCGGTGGTTTCGCCGGCGGCGGTGGCGGTGGCGTCGACGAATGTTGCGATTCCTGATTCTCTCCTTCCATCTGTAATTCCAAGGACGTATCAGCGATCGTCGGGCATCGTGACTATTGGAGCTGAGAACCACGTTTTCACCCACCTGAATCGGTATTATTCTCTCCTTCGGTGGAGCATTCTTCCATCTCGTATCCGGCTCCAAGCTCGCGCTACGATTCGTCTGTGGTACGGCGGCCGCGACAGGAAACGCTATTTCCGACCTTTGCGTTCGCAGTTTCTGCGGCTGAAACGCGTCGATCTTCGCCTCCACCTCGGACCTGAACGTAACGGGTTCGACCGACTTGGCGCTCGACAAACAGATCTCCGCCTTGCTCGTCTTTCGCGATCTAGGCAGCGTCGCGCTCTTTAGGGTTATCTCCATTTTGCTGGATCTCTTGGGCTCCTCCGGTTGCGAATCGTCGTCGTAGTTGTCATCCTCGTCGGAGACCTGGAAAAGTAATTTTCCGTCGTTTACGGATTCGAAAGATCTGAAAGTGTACAGTTCTCGTTCGCTTACCGCCGATTGTTTGTGCGCCTCGACCGATTTGCTGTCGAACGAGAAGCTCGTTTCGACAGGCGTGGAACAGGAGACCGTAGCTGTTCGGAAATCGTTCGTCCCAACCGGTATCTTTAACGGAAGCTTCTTTGTTTCGTGACTCGACGGAGAAATTGGCGGCGATCCGTTGACCCTCCTCTGCATAGGAGGCTTTCCGATCGCTCCGGTTATTATATCGACTGCTCGTTTCTTCGCCTCGTCTCTCTTCTTCTCTTCCTCGTTCCGAGTCTCTCTGATCTGTTTTGGTTTGTCGCAGGGTTTCTCGTTCCTGTCCGTCGGCACGTCCAAGATGATCTTGGACGCGCTGGGCTTCGTAGGCGGTGGAGTGGCGATGGAAGAGAGACTTGCTTTCCTCTCGAACACTCGTTTCGCTCCACCCACGTTCACCCCGGGAATAAAGATCTTCTTTGGCTTTTCGCTTTCGACGTTCGACGCCATTTGATTGAACTTCTCCGCGGTCTCGAATATCTTTGACCGTCTCCTTTCGTACGTTCTCGCGGGAACATCTCGAGTTTCGGTGGAAAGTTCCGAGTCGAGGGAAAGCGCCTTCTCCTTCAGTTTCTTAAATTCTCGCTGAGTCGCTTCCAAATTGATCGTCTCCTCGCTGGCATACGGTTCGTTCTCGCGACTATCGGCTTTGCTAGCCGCTTCGAACTTCGGAGCGTCGTTCGCCAGCTTCTCGACGATGGTCGTCGTCGTCGCCGCGTTCTCAGTCAACGATTTCGCGCGTTCGTCTTGTAAATCTTCTTCGACGCGCTCCTTTTCTTTTTTAATCTTTTCTACGGAAGACTCATCCTGTCCCCGAGTCATTACCGGCGTCTTGCTTCGCTCCTTACTCGGCGACCTTTCGTTGCACTCCTTTATGAGCTCCAAGCAAGCTGCCGACGATTCTACTTTATTCGTGTCTATGGTGTTACTAGTAGGAACGGTTACGACAGGATCTACTTCCATAGCCTCCTCCGTGATCGAATTTGGGATCGGCGCCGAGTGATGCCTAAACAAGTATACGGAATTTTATAAACAAACGATGCAACGCGTTCTCTATTTACTCTACAAAGGCGGGTATTTCGTAACACGCGTACCTAATCCCCTTCAATAAAAAAGAACGCGCAACAAGACGGCTGTGATTACCTGGAAGCGGATCTGTATGCTCTGGGTTCTCTCTCGTCCGTTCTGTCTTTCCTTCTCGATCGTTCTTTCCGTTTCACGCCAGCTGCGGCCGTCTCGTCCATCGATGGCGTCGTCTCCAATTTCCTTTTGGCGTCACCGGCCGCCGCGGACCTCGGCTCCTCTTCCAGCAACTCCCTTATCCTCCTGTCGGAATTATTCTGATCCAATTCCATCAAGCTACCGACGGAATGGCACCTGGTCGGCACCAGTGTTTCGGAAGACACGTTATTCGCGACGTCCCCGGCTGCTTGTTGGTCGCCCACGACTAGCTTCTCCGCGCTGGCGGACGGAGGTACCAAAGAGAGCAGAAGGTCCAGCCTGACGGGTGTTTGAGCTGCCAGTTCTTCCGCGATATCGAGACAATTCTGTTCGTAGCCCTCGTTCACCCACCAATGGGTGCAAATCCTCTCGACGTCGGCTCGTTTGCCGGGACACACCGTCAGCATATCTTTTATCAGAGGCGACGCGGCTGCAACGAGATTTAACGTTAACGTGGATGCAACGAGGCAAAGCAAAGGTCGTCGAAACTTACGCGATGGCTTTTTCGGCTCAAAGTAAGCAGATTGTGAGATCTGTTTGACTAGACGCTTAAAGTTAGACCCATCGAAGGGCATGGCACCGTAAACCAACGTGTAAAGGAGGACGCCCAAGCTCCAACAGTCGACCTCGGGACCGTGATAAGGAGTACCCTTGACGATCTCCGGGCTAGCGTACAACGGACTGCCGCAGAACGTGTTCAACAACCTCTGTTCGTCGAACACGTTCGAGAGGCCAAAGTCCGCGATTTTCGCGTTCCCCGCTTGATCGAGCAGAATGTTCTCGAGCTTCAAGTCCCTGTGGCATATTTTGTGCTTGTGACAGTAAAAGACCGCGGTGGCTATCTGTCGGAATATCCTACGAGCCTCGTGCTCCGTCAGTACTTTTCGCTCGCTCAAGTAGTCGTAGAGTTCGCCGCCGGCCGCGTACTCCATCACCAACACCATTTTCTCTCGGTTTTCGAACACTGAAAAGAAAAGCCGAGTGAAAGAGCGAGTTTGCGAGTTTCGATAAACAAAGGGTTAAAAGACCAGCCAACCGAAGAAGCTAGGTCCTTCTCTCTCCTTCGTTCTTTCTATCTCTACCTTCGTAGATGTGGATAATGTTCGGATGCTGTACGCTCGACATTATTTGTATTTCCCTTCGTATCCTAATCAGATCGGCCTCCGTTTCTATTTTACATTTTTTAATCGTCTTAATCGCCACTTCTTGACCGGTTTCCTTGTTTATGCCTAACTGAACTTTCCCGTAAGTACCTTGACCGAGCTTCTTGATGATGTCGAACCTGGACGAAACAAAGTAAACGGGAGTGATGGACGAGGGATGGCTCGAGCCTACATAATTTGTCGAATATTCTACTCGGATTGGCGCGCGTACAAATAATACTGCCGCGTTGTTATTTACGTTCCGCCAAGTATTTAGCAAACGTGCCAATCTCGAGATTCGTGACCGATGATCTTGGCGCTTGTCGAGAGCAGTCTCGACCGATCATCGGGACGGAACTCTCGAAATACTTTTTCCTTCTCCCTCCTTTCGCGTCATTCGATCTTCGCCTCTCGACGTACCTCTGTTTCAATTTCCGTTTGTGATTGTGAAGACGCACCCCACCCGTGCTCTCCATGCCTCCCATTATATTGTGTATGCTCGCCTCGCCGACAACCATGTTTCCTTATTTTTATCTGAAAACAGAATGTCTCGGTGTAACTTTCAACTCATAGAACCCAACCCAACCTTCCTTTCCGCCTTCCTATTTTTTACCTTACTTATTTCATCAACCCCATTAGTTTACGAAAGTAACCGCCTAAAGGTACACTGGTAAACCGTAAATATGTATTCGTCGTCTAAGCAGTCGGTTCTAGTCACAGTGGCTTATAGTTTCTTAATCTTAACAATCGTAATCGTGATCGAAGCGCCCAGTCTAAAACCCAGAAATGTCAAGAAACTATGCTGCACCGGCTCGATAAGCTGTTTATGCTTGGTCGAGCAAGGCTACGAAATAACCGACGTGCGTGCAACATTCTGGGCGAGATCTAGCAAGGGCGCGTTATTATTCGAATAAAAATGTTTTAGGGCCGGTAACGAGCGACCGTCGCGTTTAAAATGGTCGCGCGTTGGAACGAATTCAAAGTATGTATTGGTAGAGTAGAGTAAGAGCAGAAGAGAGGCGAACGGAGGAAGGAAGGAAGGCGAAAATGCAGATGGCCCGCGATGGATTGCAAAGAGGTTAAAGCGTGGGAAGGAAATAGCAGGGAACGAGAGACGGATAAGTTAGCGTGGCTCTCGCGGTGTGATCGTTTTTTCGAAGGTGGCCGGTTGGCCTCCAAAGTACAAGGTTCGTTCGCTGGATACGAGTTGAACTCGGGCATGTCCCCGTACTAGCGATCGAGGATAACAGTGACGACGGCACGGGGTATGGTTATTGGGCTCGCGGTCTAACGAAGAAGGAAAGACAGAGAGACCGAAACGCGGTGAGTTTATTTTGGGTGCCGAGACGCCACGCAGCGTCGCGCCTCGCCTCGCCGTTTGCCACCTCGATGAAACCCAACTCGGAACCGATCCGAACCAAACCGAATCGTTCCGAATCGTTCCGAATCGTTCCGAACCGAACCGAACCAACGCGTCCCATGATCTCTCGTTCGTTCGTACTTTCAAAACAAAATTACATGGTTTTGCAACAATTATGTGGAAATATCTGATAATGAGACGGTACCGATATCGAACTTTACTTGGAAACTGCTATACATGTTGTCAACTTGCCCAAGTTTCACGCGATGATGTAACGAGGAAAATATATTAGTATAACGCACCACATTTGACTATATGTACGTACGCGTGCATAATTATCTGCACAAACCGCTCGATGATTGTTTATGTCAGCGAAGTCGTCCAAAGTTACAGCGACCTTTGTCAATATATTACTTATATTAGCGACAGCTCCACCCACCGAATAAGCTTCGAAAGCGTAGAAGTAGATAAAGAATATCGTTTGGGTGCGTGACATCGTGTTGGTCCGAAGGTTCAGGGAAAGAAATAATCCTAACGGAACGAACGCGATGTATCATGGTGTTGAGGGTGTACGCGAGACGATAGCTAGTCAGAGGTGGCTATTAATGCCTCGCAATATGGATAACGGCTGGTTGGTTGTTCGTTTTGGCTTCCAGAGGCGACTTTCTGCCTAGCCTCGAGCGCGCCAGTCGTTCGACTCAACGAGAAACGACCGCGAGTCGAGCACTGGTCCCGTCTTTGGCACGCGACAACTTTTCCGCGATCTCCCTTGCTCTCTCTCTCTCTCTCCACCTCTCTTGGAACGAGATAAAGATAACAGAGAACAATAAAAAAAATACTATAGAATTTAGAATATATCCTAAAGACAGATCCCGAACGGAATACCGAGGATCGAGGATCGAGGATGGGAGCCACGAAACGTTCCTTTCCCAGCACTCGCGGCGACCTTGCTCGATGCCATTTCCCGCGGAGAAAGCGAATCCCTCGCAATCTCGTTTCGTTTCCGCGAGAGCGATCGTTGGCGGGGCACGCGCGAAAGGAATTTTATCCCTAGACGAGATCGTCAGTCCCGTTTTTGGTGAAATACAGTCGGAGGCAAAAGTAAAGAGTATCGACGAAATTATGTCAACT